>NC_092339.1:123320000-123920000 GCF_046630445.1 Rutidosis leptorrhynchoides
CTAAGAATGATAAGCAGATGATTTCTGACTAGAAATGATAAGCAAAACTTTTGACATGCAGATACGGTCGAAGTCCCGACCCACTAATGCATCTAAACAACTATCAGTTAGACACACTAATGCAAGACCTGGTTCTCTACGATCACCGCTCTGATACCAACTGAAATGCCCCATTCATATACAATATAAACGATTCACAATAGTTGATTTCATCGCGAGGTACTTGACCTCTATATGATACATTTTACAAACATTGCATTCGTTTTTAAAAGACAAACTTTCTTTACATCGACAATTGACAGACATGCATACCATTTCATAATATCCACTATCCAACGATAAATTGACTTAATAATAATATTTGATGAACTCAATGACTCGAATGCAACGTTCTTCGAAATATTTCATGAATGACTTCAAGTAATATCCTTAAAATGAACAAATGCACAACAGAAGATTTCTTTCATACCTGAAAATAAACATGCTTTAAAGTGTCAACCAAAAGGTTGGTGAGTTCATTAGTTTATCATAATCATTCATTTCCATCATTTTAATAGACCACAAAAATTTCATTTCCATTTCTCATAAATATACGTCCCATGCATAGAGACAAAAATCATTCATATGGATTGAACACCTGGTAACCAACATTAACAAGATGCATATAAGAATATCCCCATCATTCCGGGACATCCATCGGACATGATATAAAAACTCGAAGTACAAAAGCATCCGCAACAACGGATGGGGTTTGTTAGGCCCAAAAGATCTATCTTTAGGATTCGCGTCAATTAGTAGATTGGTTTACTAATTCTTAGGCTACCAAGCAAAAGGAGCATATTCGGCTTCGATCATTCAACCATATAATGTAGTTTCGATTACTTGTATCTATTTCATAAAACATTTATAAAAATTTCGCATGTATTCTCAGCCCAAAAATATAAAGGGTAAAAAGGCAAATGAAACTCACAATACTGTATTTTGTAGTAAAAATACATATGATGACATTGAACAACTGAACAATGCAGGGTTGGCCTTGGATTCATGAACCTATATGAAGTATATATATTAACACATATACATGTAGTCGAACAACTAAATTTACATATTATTAGTGATATAATTGTTATTTTAATAAATTATATGTTTCATCAATAAGTAATTTAAATATTTCTATTTTATGTACTTTAACTAAATAATTAGTATTTATTATAAAACGTGAATATAGATATGTTATATGTTTTAACTATAGTGTTGTATAACTAAAAAAAAATTATTTGATAAAATAATATTAATAATAATAAATAAAAAGTTGTGTTATTTTATAATAATAATATTAGTAAATATACTTAATAATGATAATAATGATAATTATGATTCTAAAAATAATAATACTTATATTGATAATAATATTAGTAGTAATATTGATAATAATAATAATAATAATGCTAGTTTTAATGATAATAATACTTATAATAATAATGAAAAATGATAATTTTAATATATATACCTTTGTTAATAATAATAATTTTAAAAATGATAATACTAATAATGGTATTAATAATAATAATAATAATGATAATAATGATAATCCTAATATTCGTTTTAATGATAAGAATAATGATAGTAGGTATAATATTTATATTAGTATAATAATAATAATAATAATAATAATAATAATAATAATAATAATAATAATAATAATAATAATAACAATAACAATAACAATAATAAGAGACTACCTTCCAAATAAGCCACAAAAATATAAATAAATGCCATATCCTAGGCTCGAACCCGCGACCTCTCGCTAACGGGATACACATCCAGACCATCCAAGCTACCCCGTTTTTCTGAATTCACCCTTAATAATATATATATAACATATATCTCTCCGTTTCCCCTTAAATCTTCTTCTTCTTCCCAAGATAAGTTGACCAGAGTACAAACGAATCATAACAGCGAATTATATCATCTATCTTCATTAAATCAGTATCGTCATCATCCTAATTACTTTCATAATCATAATCATAATCTTAATTATAATCATAATCTTAATCATAATCATAATCTTAATTATAATCATCATCGCTCGTTCTTCGTTACCTTATCATAGTATAATCTCTCCGTCACCATCATCATTATAAAAATCTCACATCATCCTCATGATCCATTATCATCGACATCCCCATAATACACTCGCCATCATCATTATTTGAACTTTAACAGGAAAATGAAACGTATTCGGCCCAAAGTTTAAATTATCCTAAAACTAAATGGCCCAACAAATCTAATTAGCAGCCTACGACAATTACGCAAATCTATTAGCATTAATCTGTTTACTGTGATGGTTTCCTGTCGCTAGGGTTATCAAACGAAGGAAAAGAGAAAAAAAGACAAACTGTCATCTTTATCACTTGTTGTCACCCATCTTCATCACCGTACTTATCACATCATATTTGTAAGCTTGGAAAGGTGAAAATCATTAAAGTGTCATCGTGATTCATTATCCATTTATTGGAAAACAGCTCGATAAAAGAATATATATATATATATATATATATATATATATATATATATATATATATATATAGTGGTGGGGTTCGTCTGGTACCCAGAAATAACAAAAGCAATGTTTTCTCCTTTACAGCTCATCGTGATCTATTAATATATAAAGTAATCGGCTTCTTCTATACAGCTCACTATTCTTTATATAAAACGTTCCTTCATCAAATCATCTTGGTTCTTGTTGT
This sequence comes from Rutidosis leptorrhynchoides, assembly GCF_046630445.1. Classification (NCBI taxonomy): domain Eukaryota; kingdom Viridiplantae; phylum Streptophyta; class Magnoliopsida; order Asterales; family Asteraceae; genus Rutidosis; species Rutidosis leptorrhynchoides. The sequence continues at coordinate 123,322,751 of NC_092339.1, forward strand.
TGTAATAGAAACACAAGGAATAGCAGCGTACAGTAAAATGGTTGCAATAATAAATTGGTGATAGGGTTTAATGGGTTCACGATGATGAGGGTTTTACGAGGCAAAAAACCAAAAGAAGAAAACATGGTGTCTCGGCTTTAGGTGTTGGAAGTGTTTGATTGATGGTGACGGAGGTGTGATGTTTCTTGGGCTGTTTAAACAACAAATCAGACGTGGAATAGCAGCAGAAGTAAGATGGTTTGGTGCTCTTACTTTGATGGTTTCATGATGGCTTTGGAGGTTGACAATCGAATGGTGATGATATGAGTTGTTCTTCGGATGCCGTGGTTAGCCGAGGATGAAGATGATTGTTGTGGTGGTTGCTTTCAACAGAAAAGAAATAGAAAAATAAAGTGTAGTTCCTTGGTTGCTTTTGTTGCTCGATCAGGATAGTAACAGCAAACCAAAAGTGTTTGGCTTTGGTTTACTCAAATAGAAGACAGGAACAAGAGAAGCAATAATTGAATGTTTTTAAGTGTTATAGTGGTGACGGTTTGGGCTGAGTTTTGGGTGATAGTTCAAACCGAACACGAACAAGTAGCTGTAGAATCATATAGGAGTAGTTGGTAGTCGAAAGTGGTGGGTTTGATGTGGTGGTGGTTGAAGGTAACCGGTGGTGGTTTTAACACAAAGGTTATTCGATTTCAAGTATATTATGTTGGTGTTTATTTCGAAGGGTGAAGATGATGGTGGCTTCCATGATGGTTTCGAGTTGTAGTCTTCGGAAAGGAACCAAGTCAAGAAAAATGATAGTTAAGTTAGTGGATTGTGGGGGTTCGTGAATCGTATGGTTCTTGGATGAGATGGAAAATCAGCAATGGTGAGAGTGTTTGTGATGATGATGATGATTGTTTTGTGTCTTGACTAAAACAGAAAATAAATGTGGGTTTCTTAGTGTATGTGATGAATATGTTTCTATATCATATTTAAGATAGTGAGGAAAGTGTCGGTTAGGAACAAGGGAATAATACATAAGTGTAATAATCTATATTATATTATCATGTATTTCATATATGTATCATATATAATATAAGATAGTGGTTATGAATTCGCAACAATAAGTTAAAAAGTGAGGGGTTTTGTCAAAAGCTAAATAGGATAAGTGGGGTGGTTTGTTCATCGATAAAAACAAGATAACTAGTAGTGGGTTGTGATGGATACATATTATATATATATATATATATATATATATATATATATATATATATATATATATATATATATATATATATATATATATATATATATATATATATATATATAAAATATGTATCTAATAATAATAATATATTACATACACTCAAAACGTGCAGAACTCATTAGTCGCCACCCAATAGCATTTTTCTTTTCTTTCACGGACTAAATTTCGTACTCCGTTGTTAAACAGTGGCGAATAAAAGTCTTTAGGAAAAATATCAAATTTTTATAGTAATTATCTTTATTTATTTTGGTCATTTAGTGTGAAAAACCTGATTAAAAAGGTTCGTCCATTATTTATTTTTAGTTCTAAGTAATATGTGCGGAGTACTAACATTTAAACTAAAAAAATATATTTTTAACAAACCTATAATCTTCGTAATTAATTTATGGTCCAACTTTTATTTTAAACCCTAATATATATATATATATATATATATATATATATATATATATATATATATATATATATATATATATATATATTAGATCTATATTAAAATCAACGAAACGACAACCGAGTGTTACTAAAGTTTACTAAATAGATTCGATATCACAATCTATATATTTAATATACTTTATATATATATATATATATATATATATATATATATATATATATATATATATATATATATATATATATATATATATTAGATCTATATTAAAATCAATGAAACGACAACCGAGTGTTACTAAAGTTTACTAAATAGATTCGATATCACAATCTATATATTTAATATACTTTATTTATATATACAGATATGTTTTAAATAATAATTATTATAATATCCTATTTTTTTTATTTTATTTTACATAATTAATATCAATAACAACAACATATAATATTTCAAATTATATAACCAATTATTATATATATATACACACACATCTATATTTACAATCGATTGTTCGTGAATCGTCGAAAATGGTTGAAGTCAAATGAATATATGAAATGGTTTAATATTTTTGAGACTCAACCTAACAGACTTTGCTTATCGTGTCGAAATCATATAAAGTTCAAGTTTAAATTTGGTCAGAAATTTCCGGGTTGTCACACCAACTACAAAGTCGACTATAATACAATACAATACATCGGGGGCTAGTGCGTACGTGCAATGCAAAATCATCCCGTCGATGGTAGTTAAAACGGGAGCTAATGCGTATGCAATGCAAAATCATCTCTCCGTTAACTACTAAATCGAACCTCGGATCATAGAATGTAGCTTTGAATATTTGTGTCTATTTCGTCAATCATTTGTAAAAGAAGTTCATGTATTCTCAGTTCAAAAATATATCTCAAAAGCATTTAGAAAACAGTTATAAAAACAGCGCATGTATTCTCAGTCCCAAAAATGTAAAGAGTAAAAGGGAATCAAATGAACTCACTATACTGTATTTTGTAGTAAAAATACATACGACGACATTGAACAATGCAAGGTTGGCCTCGGATTCATGAACCTATATTATTCATATATATATTAAAACATATAATCGTAGAATCACATAATTTTATTTATTAATATGTAATATTTATATATTATTAGTTTTATAGGATTTTATAATAACTTCCATTTAAAAAAATGTATGTTTTTTTTATATCTTAAATTATATATTATATATTATATATATATTTATTTTATATATACATATTTAGAGTGATTAATATCTATATATTTAGTTATGTTAATATATCTACATATACATATATATTTATATATATGATTAGTATTATACTTAAAATATCATTAGTTTGTTATATATATAAATATTTATATAAGTAATGTTAATATTTTTGTTATATAATTGTATGAAATATCAATATAATCCTAGTATATGTAATATATGTACAAGATATCTATTTGTTAAAACGATAGTTTCGATAATAATGATTTATTAACAATAATAATAATAACCTTATTAATTATGATAATACTAATAACAAGAATGATAATAATAATTTTTAATAATAATAATACTAATAATGTTATTAATAATACTAATGATAACAATCATAATAATACTTATAATGATAAGATTACTACTACTAATAATATTATTAATACTTATAATGATTATAATACTTATGATAATAATAATAATGATTATAACATTAATATTAACAATAATAACAGTAACAATAACAATAACAAATCAACAACAACAACAATAATAATAATAATAATAATAATAATAATAATAATAATAATAATCATAATAATAATCATAATAATAATAATAATAATAATAATAGTAATAGTAATAGTAATAGTAATAATAATAATAATAATAATAATAATAATAATAATAATAATAATAATAATAATAATAATAATAATAATAATAATAATAATAATAATAATAAGATAACAAATTTACTACCTCACATAAACTAGGCTTCAAAAAGAATAGAATGGCATTACACAGACTCGAACACGTGACCTCCTGGATACCCACTAACACCCTAAACCGTCTGCTCTAATCTGTTTTTCCTGAATTAAATTGCTACTCAAATATATAAAACCCTTAACTGTTTGTCTCCCTCTTTCATCATCTTCCTCACAAATCAGTCGACCCAGGAACCAAAGTGAATCATAACACACATACAAAATTGGTGTAAAACTTGAATCATAACACAGAAATGACCTGGATTAATGGGTTTTAATAAAAATTGAATATCAGTAGAAGTTGTGCCCGTTTAAAAAAAATATAAACTCCATTATTGAATTCAAATTTTGAAACGTTTTTACACAATGATTTCTACATGAACTAGCTCTTAAATCATCTTTAGAAACTTTAGGGACCATCAATTTAATTCAAATCGAAACAGTAAGTTCGAATTTTGCTGAAGAACATATGTTGACTTTTTGAAACGTAACCTTTGACTCCAAAATTCTTACTCAATACAGAAAATTGGAATTTGAAATCTTCCAGATAGCTTAAATGAAGGATTTAGAACAACACTGCATTAATAGATTTTAAAATTTGTTAAGAAATCGAGTTTTTGGAAAATGGAAGCATAAACAGGGCAGTCGGCAATTTTCTTTAAAATTTTGATTGACTTTCAATGTTTTTATTCGAATTGTGTTAACAGATAATTATATAAAGGATAAGGGATATATTTACATCTCATTTGACCCTATTGAAGTTTGTTTGTTAGTTTAATTGATTCGCCAGTAGCAATCGTCCATAAGAAATCAAATACAAAAAATAAAAAGCAGTTTGAAATCCTTCACAGACTTGTACGATCGATTAGGATGTAAAACAGTTTTTTTAGAGACAAAAACAAAAATTCAAACACAGTATGGATTGAGATGTGCAACCGATTTGATTCTGTATTCGTGCTTATGATTAATATTATTAATTAATTATTAAAATTATATTAATAATAATAAAAATACAAAGAATAATAATATTAATAATAATAATAATTATAATAATAATAATAATAATAATAATAATAATAATAATAATAATAATAATAATAATAATAATAATAATAATAATAATAATAACTCACAATAATAATATTAGTGAAATTGTTAATAATAATACTAGTAATGATAGAGATAACAACAATACTAATAGTACTAATAATAATAGTAATTATATAAAAAATCAATTATATCAAATTTCATATTTATGTATTATACAAAATAATAATAACACTGTTATTAATTTTAGACACATATGTTAATAATATTAGTTAAGGTAATAATAATATTAGTAAAAGTAACAAATTAAATGCATTAAATTTCATATTTATATATTATCTATAATAGTATAACTAATACTGATATTAATTATTAATATTAATATTAATATTAATAATAATACTGAAAGTAATAATTATCTTATTATAACAATTATATTTTTATTTGTTATTAATATTTTATTAATTATGTAATATTTAATAATCGTATAATATATTATATAGTAATTTTTATTGATTCTTTATTATTTAATTTTATATATGTTAATAATTATACATAGATCTTATATGTCTTTACATATAGATTCATTTTAAATTGTACTTAATTATTTTGTATCTTATTTTACATGTCTAATTCTAATGTTTAAATTGTATTTTATAATTTCAATTTACTACATATTATGCATATAGTTCCAAAATTCTTGAGACTCAACATTACAAGCTTTGCTTATCGTGTCGAATCATATAAAGATTAAGGTTTAAATTTGGTCAGAAATTTTCAGGTCGTCACACTATGCTCTTCTTTTGTTTGCATTCCACAACTTGATTCTTCTACATATTACATATGTGTATCTATATGTGCATGAGTTATGTATATATGTAACACCGGCCATTTTTTTTTAAACACACAGTGGAAGACTTTATTTACAAACACTATATATGTCACGTCATTACATTAATCCGTGTAATTACGTTTAAGTTTACACAACGGTGTTACGTTATTACAAAACATTATTTATACAAAAGTCCACATCAGAGTTGGGTTGTCAAACATGTCTTCTGCATCAACACCCATCCCGACTAGCAGTACCTAAACCTGCAAGGGGAGAATATGTGGGGGATTAGCACACCGCTAAGTGAATGGAATCTATCTAACAGATATAGCTTAAGCCACACACAAGCTATATACTAACAACAACACTTGCTAACTACCAACTTGCTAACTACCAACTATCAACTTGCTGATCGGGCCTGAGTCTACCGATAGTCCCTGCTACTCAATTCACAGTATAGTTATCCAGATGCAGGGGGTGCATCATTCACACTATACTTCACAATCAGTAGCCTATGGACCCAACCTCCCCTAGACACGGTTGACCTCATACGGACTCTAACCTCTCCTAGGCACGGTCTCGAGCCCCCAGTCTACCTAGGCCAGACTGGTGTCATTCACACAGTGTACACATAATTCACATACAACATCAGGCAACGATATTATTATTCTAACATGGCAATTTCTACACTATGCATGGTAAAAGAGTCAACCACAGTAGCATGATATGCTACTTAAACTCTATCCGTAGATAGACCCACTCACCAATTACCAGCAACTGCTCAGTTATTATTTCTGAGCTTCCTCCTTGTCCTTATCTCCTGAGAACAGCAAAAACCAAGTTAGAATAGTGTTCCCATCAAGATTAGACACACTGACAGCGAATTATAGCAAATTAGTAAAAATTTGCGTCCGCTAAAATTTTCATGCTTAACACTTGTGCACTTTCAAAATTTACATCATGAACACCAAAATACAAAAGGGCAGCATAACGGCTAGAATTCCACACTTAGTAAGAATTTCACTGCCTAAGACCATCGGTCGATGGTCCCATCCATCGGCCGATTGTCAACACACCATCGGTCGATGGTCACACCCAATCGGCCGATCGTTAAAATTACATCAGCTGGTCAGAAGTCATACACCATCGGTCGATGGTCCTGTCTACCGGCCGATCGTCCCTCACCATTGGTCGATGGTTAACTACCATCGACCAAAGGTAGTTCATCAGCACACAACAGCAGCAAAGTGACAGGTTTCAACCCAAAATCACCAATTCTCGACCTATGACTCGTTTAAGACCCCAAAACCGAACACATCTTTTACACTAAACATTTAGAAACATAAACCCACAACTTTTATACTCAAACAACATCAATTTAAGTACTTTTGACTCAAAAATCACTTTTAACAAAACTCACCTTCAAACTCAATTTACACACTGATTTGGACATGAAATTTGACAAATCTTACCTTGATAAACTCACAATAACACAAAGAATCAGTTTCTTGACTCAATTTAAGAACCAAATCGAGATTGAGTGATTAGGGTTTTTGAAGAGGTGAAAGTTAGGTACGGGAGTGATGAAGTGAATTTTCTGGAAACATCAAAAATGAGCTGGTCAAGGCTTTTATATTTGTGTTAAAACACAATACCCCATCACACACGGGTATTTACCAGTTATCTGAAATCTTTCCCTCACGATTAGGTAACCCTAACGAGGTCCAATTAAAATAAACAAACCTGTTCTGGGACCCTTGTCACAAGCTGGTCACAACACAATTATAATAAAACACTAATAAAATAATTAAAATAAAAGCACTTAAGACTTAGCACAAACCCTAAGGGCAAAATAGTCCACTTACAACTAGCCCGGGTTTCAGTCTGTTACAATATACATCCGATCATCACATTTCATCACTACCATCCACCAAAACCCAACCTCCATCATTCCACCTCGGCTCACCTCCACGATCAACAAACCATCGGCCACATTGCAAACTCTCCTCCACCACCACCATCGTAGCTCCACCATAAACAACTAGTAAACTTCATACTCACTGCTACTAGGGTATGTGTTCTATATCTTTATTATTTTTTTTTCTCCTCTCGTTAAACTGCAAATATCTCAATCGCCACCCATGATCATCCCTAACCCACCACTACCACCTTTTTGATGTAATTCGAACCAAACCCATTCGACACCATTTCTTTCCTGTTCTTATTTGTGAACACCCAACACCAATAACCTTCAAACTATTCCTATTACGTTTCCTTATGTTTCTATTCGAAGAGAAAATCATCCCAACTCACCCAAATAACCTCCTTCTTTTTATTATATTGGATGACCCAAACCCCAAAAGAAAACCATATATTTTTCGGCTGAACCAGATACAAAACTATCACCTCAGTTTCATGTTTCATATTCAAGTAAGGATTTAATCACCATTCAACTACGTATTTGATCACTAACTAATAAATAACTGCATCTGTTTTCAATCCTAATCAAAAAATACCATAGCCACTCTATCACCACTTTGAATCGTCACCCCCATCACAACCACTTCCACCACTGCTATAATTTTCTGTTTCACAACAACATCCACCATTCCCGCTATTACTGCTATAACACCTTCAACCATCAACAACAACAAAAATATATTCGAACTTTGTATATATATTCGAATTTTTGCTGCATACCTTCTGTTTCCATGCGATTCTTTCACAGCAGCTATATGATTGATATGATGAATAAAAGTTGATAATGTTATGTTAGATAATGATGCTATTTGATAATGATAAACAAGTGGGTGATACAATGATCTTGATTAGGACGTTTTAAAAAAAAAGAGATGAAAGTTATTTAAACTACTACAACTTGTGTAATCCTTTTTCCTAAATCACCGACAGTTACCAAACTCACAACCCCAGATCAAATTTATAACTTTCTAGCAATGATACATGATAAACCGAACACAATGATATTGATTATCCAACTTCTTTATTTATTTCGGGCCATGAAAATATTTAAACATGATTGGGCCAATTAATTATTGCTGGGCCGAGCTAAATTTCCTTAGACGAGTAACGATGATGAGAAGAAGAAGGAAAACAAATAAAGGATAAAAAAATTTTAGGAGATAATAGATCATATATGAAATAGCAGATCAGTGGTTGGGCATGTGTGTAGGGGAAAGAGAGGTCATGTGTTCGATTCTTGCCTTCAACAGTTTTCTTTGCTTTTTATTAAACAGTCATCTGCTCAAGTCAGGTCCATTGGGCTTGATAAATTAAATCTTGGGCCAATTAAATTCGAAGTGGGCTGTTGTGAGATCCAGTTGCGTGATCTGTTGGGCCAAATTCCTTGTTGTTATGATTGGGCCGTGTGATGTTTAATTGTTGGGCTAAAAGAAAAAAATTCATTTTTGTTGATTGGGCCGATAACATAAATGGTGATCATGAAAGGATGATGATTAGTGAATCATGATACGTGAATTAGGATTAGGAATTGACGATGATATGATTTTGGTTAGATGATGCTGTTGTCGATGATGATGAGTATGATAATAATTAGGTGATAATTATGATAATAATTAGACGATGATAAGATTATGAAACGAAAATAATGGTTAAGGATGTCATCGGGTTAGCAGGACGTCGCGGGTTCAAACCCGGACTTGGGCATTTTTTTAAGAGCTACTTCTTTGAGGTAGTATTTCTATTACCATTACTATTATTATTATCGTATCATTTTTAGTATTAACATAAGTATTATTATTATTATTATTATTATCATTTTATGAATTAATAAAATAAGTATCATTATTATTTTTATCATTTTTTTATTATTTGTATTATTATTACTAAGTATTATAAATATTATTGTTATTACTATTATTATCATTACTTTTATCATTATCATCATTATTACATTTAGCATTAAAATTATTATTTTGAACATTATTATTACTATTATCATTATTTGTACTACTAATATTACCATTAGTATTATTATTACTATTACAACAAATATTATTTATGTAAAAAAATAATTATTACATATAACATAACTATATTAATATTTTTTTTATTTTTCTAAAGTAAATACAATAAATATAGTTAATTAAATTATTAATGAAACACATAATTAAAATAACAATTAAATCACTAATAATATATAAATTTGTTCGATTACCATTATATGTGTTAATATATCTATAAATGATATAGGTTCGTGAATCCGAGGCCAACCCTGCATTGTTCAGTTCCGTCGTATGAATATTTTTACTACAAAATATTGTATTGTAAGTTTCATTTGCTCCCTTTTTAAATGCTTTTGCAATATATATTTTTGAGACTGAGAATACATGCGCTGCTTTTATAAATATTTTACAAAATAGACACAAGTAATCGAAACTACATTCTATGGTTAGATTATCGAAATCGAATATCTCCCTTTTTAGTCTGGTAATCTAAGAATTAGGGAACATAAACCCTAATTGACGCGAATCCTAAAGATAGATCTATTGGGCCTAACAAACCCCATTTGGGTTACGGAAGCTTTAGTACTTCGATTTTATCATGTCCAATGAGAGTCCCGGAATGATGTGGATATTCTAGATGCATTTTTGTTAATGTCGATTACCAGGTGTTCACCATATGAATGATTTTTAATTCGCGGGTTACACGTATTATTTTGTACTCGGGTTACGAATACAATTAAATATATGAAATCTTGTAATCTATTAAAAATGATGGAAATGAATATTGATGATAAACTAATGAACTCACCAACCTTTTGGTTGACACTTTAAAGCATGTTTATTCTCAGGTATTAAAGAAATCTTCCGCTGTGCATTAGCTCATTTTAAGGATATTACTTGGAGTCATTCATGGCATATTTCAAAAGATGTTGCATTCGAGTTGTTGAGTTTAACAAGATTATTATTAAGTCCTTGATAATTTGATATAATATGAAATGGTATACATGCCTGTTAACTTTCGATGAAATTAAAGTTTGTCTTTTAAAAACGAATGCAATGTTTGTAAAATGTATCATTTAGAGGATGAATACCTCGCAATGTAATCAACTATTGTGAATCGTTTATAATGTATATGAACGGGTCCTTTCAGAAGTAATCGTGATGTTGGACTAAATATTAAAGACGAGGTTATTGGGCTTTGGACCATAATTGGGGTTTGGACAAAAGACCGACACTTGTGGAAATTAGACTATGGGCTATTAATGGGCTTTATATTAACTAAATGATATCTCGTTAATTTAATATAGAGATTTATAATTTGACGTATTTATATATAACCACATACGCTTGATCGGGTACGGTGGGCGGGATATTTATAAAAATACTAATAATTGTTCATTTGACCGGACACGGGGATGGATTAATAGTCAATGGACTCATTAAAATAGGGGTGGATTACATTCAAGGGTAATTGGTGTAATTGTTAACAGAGTATTAAAACCTTGGATTACACGCGGTCGATAAGCTGGTGTAATTATTAACAAAGTATTAAGACCTTGTTACAGTTTAAATCCCCAATTAGTTGGAATATTTGACTTCGGGTATAAGGTTAATTTGGCGAAGACTCTCGCACTTTATAATTATTGTAGCGATCCGACAAAATCGTCATTGACGGCGCCGTCTACTTAGGTCCCGTTGCGTGGTCATAAGTCTTTAAGACAACGTTTGACCAAAATATGTCGCATTCATTTCAATTATAAAGATGTTTCAAAGTTTACAAAGTTGTTCAAGTCTAAACATGTTAAAACGTTTTAAGTACAATTGAAACCCATGCGACAAAAATTAAGTTAAGTCAAAAGACTCTCCACGTATGCATGTATACTCGACATCCACGCAAGTATCAAAAATAATGTATGGAAGCATGTATCACCTAGCGTTCAAGGACCTGAGAAAACATATAGAAAACTGTCAACGAAAAACGTTGGTGAAATCATAGGTGTATTAGTAACGTTGTTTTTGAACCACAATATTTAATATAGTTGATTATCCAAATTGTTTGTATTCCAAAAGTATGTTCGCGAGCACCCAATTATCAAGACTTAACTGTTTTGTACCCTGTTACGTAGTGTTAGAACATACACTATACTCGAAAATATATTTCATCCGCTAACGGTAGCGAACCGTCCGAATGAGGGCTCGTCAAGCCCAATGTGATCACATAACATAAGTTCACGTTTACACCCTGCAAGTGTAATGAATGATAATTGAATTGAGGCTTTTTGTTCAAACTCACTGTGGAATGTTTGTTTTTGTACTTGTGTTCAAAGCATAAAAGTATGATACGTATATGTTTCTCATCTTGTAGTTTAAAAGTAAAAGTTGTTGAAAATGTGGGACTATGATCTCACCTTGAGTGCAAGCGTATAAAAGTACTTCACAAGTAAACGTGTGCAAGGACGAATTCTAGCCTTGACCTAAACAAGTAGGTCGTATCAATAACGGTAAACACGATTGGTCAAAGTGTTCAATTAGTCCTATGGCTTGTTACGACTTGATTATTATAGCATGTGGATCACGTTGCCAAGTTTCATGCAAGATACAAAAATAAAAGCATGTTAGAATGATTGCATAAGCAGTTGGTTACGTTTGGACAAAAGTCAACTTTGGTCAAGTCAAAGTCAACGAAAAAGTCAACACGTTCGGGTCGGGTCCCGAACTATTTTTCTGAGGTTTTTAATCATATATAAGCATGTTAGAACAAGTTACATGTGAATCGGAGGTGCGTAGCATAGCAAATATTTTTCGAAATTTAACAATGTAGGTCAGTCCCTGAATGCGGCTTATGTCGCGCCGCGACCAAGGATTGCCGCGCCGCGGCAATCAACGTGAACTGGTGCCTGGCCAGTTTCAATTGTTCAAGTCTAAACCAAACTTCAATTAAGCACAAATCGCAAACCGTAAACACTTAAAACGTATATCATACATCGTTGGAAAAGTAATTTAACGAGGAATTCAACTAAACACCTTTCATTAATTAAAAACATCATTTACAAAAATCAAAATCCAAGTTGAATGCTCATTTAATGTTCATCATAAATACTTCCAAGTTCATAAATGCACATTTATGAATCGGGAATTAAATGCACACATATGATACGCCGTTTCATAGGTAATTACGCATACAATACAACTAAACACTTACAATTAACATTGCAAAGCATTCAATGCATCAAAGATCACATTTAAGGCCACCAAACCCTAACTAACAATCACAAATTTAACAATTTTGTTTATGAAACTAATCCATGCCAACCTACATACCAAATTGAAGCTAGTGATGCTAGTAATACATTTAATACATGCACTTTTAACATCTAACAACATTTAAGCAGCCAAATCTCAAGATCAAATACACCCATTTCAAGTTTAAGCTAGTTACATCCAAATGACAAGAACAAGCATATAAATCATATATTCATGTTAGACTTGAGCCATAGACACTAATTATCACTTTTATAAGTTAAAAACATCAAGAACCAAGAATGTAGTGATTTTAGAAAGTTACTCAAACTTGATGAAATCGGTATGGAATTGAAGAGGAAGATGCAAGGATTCCAAATATGTAATTTGTTTTGATTGATGCTTGCTAGATCGAAAATAGATGATGAATCTTTAAGTTGGTTGTTTGAGAGAGAAGTTGAAAGTAGGAGAGAAAGTGAAAGATGAATGAATGGAGAGGGATGGAGTTGACTAGTTGACCTAGTCAATTCTTTGCCCAAATGCCAACATTAGTCCCTCAAGTTTTATTCGGGTGCGTGAAATACCTAAATGAGATAATTTAAAACGCGTTTTAACGGAAGATGTTATAATCATATAACAGACTTTAAATAGTTAAACGAAAAGTAAACGAAAAAAGACGGGATGTTACAATTATGACCGATGGACTATTATGGACAAACCAGATGGACATATTAAATAATCCAAGATAAAGGAAAATTAACCCATGGTAATAAATTAAAATCAAAACGTCAAACATCATGATTACGGAAGTTTAAATAAGCATAATTCTTTTATTTTATATCTCATCGCACTTTTATTTATCATCATTTTATTTATCGCACTTTTAATTATCGCACTTTTAATTATCTCACTTTTATTTATCGTCATTTACTTTACGCTTTAAATTAAGTTATATTTAATATTTTGCATTAGGTTTTAACTGTAATATAAGACTTAAAATCGACAAACCGGTCATTAAACGGTAAAATCCCCCTTTTATAATACTACTATATTACTAATATATATATATATATATATTATATTTATACAAATATAATTGTTTAAAAATATAGTGTACGCAATAATTGGATCCCTGTGGAATGAACCGGACTGACTAAAAACTACACTACTCTACCATTAGGTACACTGCCTATAAGTGTTGTAGAAAGATTTAGGTATATCCCATCTGTAAATAAAAATAATAAAACTTGTGTAAATTGTATCGTATTCCGTATTAAAAATAATAGTATTTCGTACGCCTCCGCTGCATCATCAAGTTTTTGGCGCTGCTACTGGGGACCCGGCCAAACGCTATATTTCTATTTTTTTATATAATTTTTATTTTTAATTTTGTAAAAATATTTTGTTTTAGTAATAAGTGTTAAAAAAATTTAAAAATAAGAAAAGAAAAAAAGTTTTATATTTTTAAGAATTTATCTATAAAAAGTATTTTTATTAAGTTTTTAAAATATAAATTTATTTTTATTTTCTATCTATTATTTTATAAAACTAAAAAAAATCAAATAAATATAAAAAAAATGAACTGGGTCAGATTATTTTTGAAGCCCAATTCAGTTTTTAATTAAATAAAACTGGGCCGAGTCTATTTTTGGCCCAACAGCCGAACCCAACACCATTATCTCCGCAATTGCAGAAGACCTCGGGCATAAAAGTACCGCAGTCGCGGAGCCGATATGGCAGGAAACGTTGGACTGCATTAATTACGGATTTAGGGTTTAATTTTATAATTATTATTATTAAACCTAATTAGGGTTTTTAGTTAATTAATACATATTTATGTCTAGTTTTAATTTATATTTTGTAATATTAAGTGTTAATATTATTATTAATTATATAGATTAATATTTTTATAAAATAATAATATAAAAATAATATTTTTTTATAAGTAATTTTATCATTTTTTGTTTCTCTTTATAAATTGTATATTTTTATCATTTACTTCGTAATTTGTATATTTATCGTTCGTAATTAGTTATAAACTTAGTTTTTGCCATAGTTATTTTATATTTCTAGATTTTTAGGCTTTGCCGTAAAATCCCTTAAGTGCTTTTTCTTTAGATTAAGATTTAGGCGCTTTAGAATTTTGCGACGCAGTTTTTAGATTTGAGTGCTTTTTAAGTAATGGTCGTTTTCCGTATAGAATTGCATTTAAGTTTAATACCTTTAGACGCAATCTTTCATTTTTAGTTTTTAGATTTTTAAGTTTCGACGATTTACTTTCTTTATTTTCTTTGTTTTTCGACTTTTATTTTTCGACGCTTATTTTTCGACTTTTTTGTTTTTCGACGCGCTTTTTCTTTTTCATTTCTACGCTCTAGTTTTTAGGACATAGAATTTTCTTTATTTTCTTTAAATTTTGACGAAAAATTATTTTAAGCGGTTAAATTGATAGACATCCAAATTTTCTGGTTCGTAGTAATAGTTGGATTTGTTAGTGGCGAGTTGTGGACTTCCGATTTAAAGGGTCCTAGCTACCTGCTGCATCTATTGGCTATTCGAAACGTGGGCAAAATCAGAAAAGTCTATTAATTTGATAACTTATATAATTTTTATCCTTATAACTAATAGGATATTCAGTGAATGCACCGAGCAAAACGTTCACCACCTTTATACGTTCACCACCTGTAACTCGATCAAGACATCTAGTCAATATTGTCGCCATTGATTTTTCTTTTGAATCATCATCTATTCGAACGAGTACTCCAAATCAAATTTCCGATAATCCATTTTTTGAACCCGACTTCACAATTGAGGACCCGGAGGATATTCAAGGACAATTCAGAGATCCTGAACCACTAATCATTCCTCCTAAACCACAAATTATTCATCCGGAGGTTATCGAGGAAGAAACAGTTAAATCAGAATCTTCTAGTGATTCAGATTCAACTATTCAAGATATGGTAGAAACGGAACCTCAAAGTATGGAAGACCGAATGAGAACCACACGCACAGGCCAAGGACATGCCATTACTCAACCAGACATTAATGCACCAGATTACGAAATCAAAGGACAAATCCTACACATGGTAACTAATCAATGCCAATTTAGTGGTACGCCAAAAGAAGATCCAAACGAACATCTTCGTACCTTTAATAGGATCTGTACTCTATTTAAAATCAGAGAAGTTGAGGATGAACAGATCTATCTCATGTTGTTTCCCTGGACTTTAAAGGGAGAAGCCAAAGATTGGTTAGAATCGTTACCTGAATGAGCGATTGATACATGGGATGTTTTAGTTGAGAAATTCCTTAAAAGATTCTTTCCGGCATCTAAAGCCGTGAGACTTAAAGGAGAAATTATTACGTTCGCGCAAAAGCCAAATGAAACATTATATAAGGCATGGACAAAATTCGAAAAGTTGTTGAGAGGATGTCCTCAACACGGTTTAGACACTTATCAAATAGTACAGATATTCTACCAAGGTGTCGACGTTGCTACGCGAAAAGACATCGACACAGCAGCTGGTGGTTCCATTATGAAGAAAACCGCAACTGAAGCTCACAAAATTATTGATAACACAGCCTCCCACTCACATGAGTGGCATCAAGAAAAAGATATTTTTCGTTCATGTAAAGCAGCTAGAGCCGATTCTAGCCATGACTTTGATTCCATTTTCGCAAAGTTAGATGCTTTCGAGAGACGAATGGAAAGATGACTAAAGATATTCACGCAATACGAATTAGTTGTGAGCAGTGTGGAGGACCACATTTGACAAAAGATTGACTCAGTGTTGAACAAGCAATGGAACAACGAGAGAATGTTTCATACATGAACCAAAGGTCGGAAAATAATTATCAAAATAATTATCAACCGCCAAGGCCAAACTACAATTGAAATCAAAACATTCCGTACAATCCAAATGCTCAGCACAACAACCAACAAGGTCCTAGTAATCAACAAGTATCTAACAGTACTTACAATCAGCAAAGACAATCAGTAAAGACCTGGTTATTTTAATAAACCACCATAAACCGATGATAAAAAGCCAAATTTAGAAGATATGATGTCGAAACTAGTTGAATCTCAAACTCAATTTTTCACATCTCAGAAACAAACTAATGAACAAAATGCTCAAACATTTAGAAATCAACAAGCTTCTATTCAAAATCTGGAACAAGAAGTAAGTAACCTAGCAAGGTTAATTGGTGAAAGAAAACCAGGGAGTCTACCAAGCGATAGAAATGCTAACCTCCGAAATGAAACTGCTAAAGCCATTACCACAAGAAGTAGTATTACACTTAAACCACCTGAAATGCCTGTAATTTCTGATGACTCTATTCCTACTACACATGCACCACAGCCTGAGCAAGAGAAGGAATCAGAACCGGTAGTTGAAAAGGTTAATGAAGATAACATAGTTAAGGCAAAGCCTTATGTTAAACCATACCAACCACCACTTTCATACCCGAGTAAAATGAGAAAAGAAAGAATTGAAGCCGAGCAATCCAAATTCTTGGATATGTTTAAACAAATAAATGTCAATCTTCCTTTCATTGATGTGATTTCAGGAATGCCAAGGTATGCTAAATTCTTGAAAGATCTAATCACAAATAGAAATAAAATGGAAGAACTCTCAGCTGTTACAATGAATGCTAATTGTTCTGCAGTGTTGTTGTATAAGATACCAGAAAAACTCTCTGACCCTGGAAGTTTCATAATTCCATGTTTTCTGGGTAGTCTTAGTTCAATAGAAGCATTGACAGACTTAGGTGCTAGTATACATTTAATGCCGTATTCATTATATACTAAACTAGACCTCGGAGAATTGAAACCAACACGAATAAGCATATAACTAGGTGATTGATCAATAAAATATCCTAGAGGGATAATGGAAAACATGCTAGTTAAAGTTTGTACTTTAGTATTTCCAGTAGACTTTGTTATTCTGGACATGGAAGAAGATTCTCGAGTTCCTCTTATATTAGGAAGACCATTCTTAAACACGGCTAAAGCAATAATAGACGTGTTTGGTAAGAAACTGACCCTAAGTATAGAGGACGAGAGTGTTACCTTTTCTGTTGATAGAGCCATGCAACAACCGCAATCTGTAGATGATACATGTTATTATGTTCAAACTATAGATTCACATGCAGAATTGTTACAAGAATTTCCAGAATTACAAGGAACAGGAGAATGTTCTTTAAGAGAAGGAACTGAACCAATTGATGAAGCTGAAATGTTAGCCACACTCATGGCTAATGAATATGAACAAACAATAGAAGAACTTCAAATGCGGAAAGAGGAAGACAGATATCGATACAAATCATTTATAGAAGAACCACCGATATTAGAGCTAAAGCCACTTCCAAACCATTTGGAATACGCTTATTTACATGGTGAATCTGAATTGCCTGTAATAATCTCGTCTTCTCTTACGAAAAATGAAAAATCTCAACTCATTTCTGTGTTAAAAGCTCATAAACCAGCTATTGCATGGAAGATTCATGACATCAAAGGTATAAGTCCTTCGTATTGCACACATAAAATCCTTATGGAAGAAGGTCATAAAACATATGTGCAACACCAACGAAGACTAAATCCTAATATGAAAGATGTTGTTAAGAAAGAAATTATTAAACTGCTCGATGCAGGTTTAATTTATCCAATCTCTGATAGTCCATGGGTAAGCCCAGTTCAATGTGTACTTAAGAAAGGTGGCATCACTGTCATCACACATGAAAAATATGAGCTTATTCCTACTAGGACTGTATAAGGATGGCGTGTCTGTATTGATTATAGAAAATTAAATGATGCCACCAGAAAATATCACTTTCCCTTACCTTTCATTGATCAAATGTTGGAAAGGTTAGCTGGGAACAGTTACTATTGTTTTCTTGAAGGTTTTTCCGGATACTTTCAAATTCCAATCGCACCCGAGGACCAAGAGAAAACCACCTTCACGTGCCCTTATGGTACTTTTGCTTACAAACGCATGCCATTTGGACTTTGCAACGCCCCTGCAACTTTTCAAAGATGCATGATGGCGATTTTTCACGACATGATAGAAGAATGCATGGAAGTTTTCATGGATTACTTTTCAGTCTTCGGTGATACTTTGAAACATGTCTAGTTAATCTTGAACGAATGTTTATTAGATGTGAGAAATCAAATCTAGTACTTAATTGGGAGAAATGCCATTTCATGGTTAGAGAAGACATCGTTCTTGGTCATGAAATTTCAAGTGAAGGAATTGAAGTGGATATAGCTAAAGTAGATGTAATTGCTAAACTTCCATATCTCACCAATGTTAGAGGAGTTAGGAGTTTTCTAGGGCATGCCAGTTTTTACCGACGTTTCATAAAAGACTTTTCTAAAATTGCCACTCCTATAAATAAACTCCTAGAAAAAGATGCTCCATTCATCTTTTTGGATGAATGCATCAAATCTTTTAATATTTTTAAAGAAAAATTCACTAATGCGTCGATCATGATAACTCCAAATTGGAATCACCATTTGAACTTATGTGCGATGCAAGTGATTTTGCAATTTTAGGTCAAATAATTGAAAAATGATTTCAACCTATTTATTACGCTAGTAAGACATTACAAGGAGCACAAACAAATTACACAACTACTGAAAAATAACTCCTTGCTATTGTCTTTGCTTTTGACAAATTTCGTTCATATCTCGTTATAGCTAAAACGGTGGTCTATACTGATCATTCTACTCTTAAATACCTATTTTCAAAACAAGATGCCAAACCACGATTAATCCGTTGGATCTTACTCTTACAAGAGTTCGATATTGATATACGAGACAAAAATGTAGCAGAAAATCTCGTAGCTGATCATCTTTCTCATCTTGAAAATCCTGAATTAGAAGTTCTAAATGAATCAACCATACAAGATAACTTTCCTGATGAATATCTCTTGCAAATCGATTATAGTGAAATTCCATGGTTTGCAGACTTTGCAAACTACTTAGTATGTGGATTCCTTGAAAAAGGATTGTCGTACCAAAAATGAAAGAAATTCTTTAGTGATATAAAACACTATTTTTGGGAAGATCCACATCTGTTTAAAAGTTGTCCCGATGGAATAATACGCCGATGCGTATTCGAGGATGAAACTAGTCAAATCTTAAACCATTGTCACACAGGACCAACAGGAGGGCATTATGGGCCTCAACTTACCGCAAGAAAAGTTTACGACGCTGGATTCTATTGGCCTACAATTTTCAACCTGTGATGCATGTCAAAGGGCCGGAAAAATAAATCAACGTGATGAAATGCCACAAAATGTCATTCAAGTATGTGAAGTATTCGACGTTTGGGGTATTGACTTTATGGGTCCATTTCCAAAATCTCATAATAATCTCTACATTCTCGTTGCCATTGATTATGTATCTAAATGGGCGGAAGCACAAGCTCTCCCAACTAACGATGCACGAGTTGTAGTCAACTTCTTAAAACGTCTTTTTGCTAGGTTCGGAACACCGAAAGCTTTAATAAGTGATCGGGGTACTCATTTTTGTAATAATCAACTTGAGAAAGTTCTCAAAAGATATGGAGTAACTCATAAAATCTCAGCCGCTTATCATCCACAAACAAGTGGACAAGTTGAAAATACTAACCGAGCATTAAAACGTATTCTAGAGAAAACTGTAGGATCAAATCCGAAGGAATGGTCCATGAAATTGGAGGATGCACTTTGGGCTTTTAGAACAGCCTACAAAACTCCAATTGGCACCACACCTTTTAGACTCGTTTACGGAAAAGCATGTCACCTTCTAGTAGAAATTGAGCACAAAGCATTTTAGGCTTTGAAGACATGCAATCTTGATTTGCATGAAGCTGGACGTCTACGGTTAAGTCAACTAAACGAATTAGAAGAATTAAGACATGATGCATATGAAAATTCGTTAATTTATAAGGAAAGAACGAAGAAATGGCATGATAAAAGAATCAGAAGTTCAAAAGAATCTAAGGAAGGAGAACGATTTCTTCTTTTCAATTCACGATTCAAGCTATTTCCTGGAAAATTGAAATCAAGATGGTCTGGACCATTCATAGTCAAAAGATTTTTCTCATACGGAACAATAGAGTTGATAAATTCAAATGAGATTGAATTTAAAGTTAATGGTCACAGAGTTAAACATTACATACATGGTCCGATGGAAGTTGACAATGAAGTTAATCACAATTTCACCACCAAAGAAAACCCTCAGAATGAAAACATAAAAATGTTTTCAACGACATATGAAAAACCAAAATTGGAAGACGGGGAGGTTTCAAATTGGAGTGATGAAGAAGAATATCTATATAAACTTCCCATTCCAAGAAACAAAGAAAAATGTGAACAAGAAGTTCAAGTAGAAGTGGAAGAACCGAGAAAAAAACACCCAAAAAAGGTTAACAAACCAACTCCACCTCCTAAATTAGGAGACCCAGGTGAATTTATCATTTCTTGCTTGCTTAATGATGGTGCTATGTATAATGGGCTCGCAGCTTTAGGGGCAAGTGCGAATGTTATGCCTCTTTCCTTATACAAAAGATTAGATGTGGGTAAATTAAGACCAACCAACATAGGTGTTCAATCATTTGACCAAACCATTTAACACTCGGTTGGAATAGCCAATAATTTACTTGTTAATGTGGGAAGTTTAACCTTTGTTGCAGATTTCATAGTTATTAATATGGAGGAAGACCTTGATATTCCTTTAATTTTAGGTCGCCCATTTTTAGCGTCCACCGAGGCGTTCATTGATGTAAGAGAGGGTAAAATGACACTTAGTGATGGTGACAAATCGATCACCTTTGTGAATCAAAAGTCTAAATCTCCACCAACCAAAACTGTTGAACCAATAAAAATGCCTAAGTGTGGGGAAGATGAAGTAACACCTAATGATGACCTAATAACAAAGAACCCCGTTGATGATACGAAATTAGCTGACCCCGTTTTTAACAGTTCAACGAAGAAACTTTATAAACGGATTCAAGATGCTAGGATTAAGGGGAACTTTAAGTTATGTAACCGATTAGTATCCAAATTTTTGCCTAAAGAAAGGCGAAAATAGTTGAATTTGTGAATGCTACAGAGGAAGTCAACCAATGGCTTGAAGCAAAAGTCAGAGATATGCAAGTTGTTGATGGTCAAACTGAAATTAACAATGAAGTTAATCACAAGTTCGACACCACAGCTAACTAAGTGTGGGGATATTCGAATCTTTTAAGGATAATATAATGCTGTTTAGAGTTAGATATTCTGTTTTCGTGTAGTTTCTAAGAATGGAATCCGAATGGTCTTTCCCGAGCAGACCCTAAAGAACTAGTCTTCTCCCCCCATTCTGAATTTTTGTTTTTTAGGTTTTACGAGATGAAGAATTCCTTTGATTTAAACCATGGTCTACTACTACACGCTATGATTACTAAATGTAATAATAACACCTTCCCGAGTGAACTGGTGTCGGAGATAAGAGGCAAAATGGACGAAGTAAGAAAAGAACTCAGGAAAGATCATCATAAGACACATTTTGGTAAAGGAAAATCAAAATCTGCAACAAAAAAAGAGCAAGACATCTTGAAAGATGTCATAAATGCGAAAAATGGTCACACGAAGGGAAATGCTCGAACAATCAAACACATTCCAATTCTGAATTCATTACTCTATGCAGAGAAGGACCATTCATATGTTTAGAAGAAAAGTTATTGAAAACTCGTGGATACGCTTATGTAGCTATGAAAAACCAAATCGAACGACTCTCCTATGAGTCGACTAAAGTAGGTCTCTGAGAATTATATCTCATAGGTAAGTATGTACAGTTTTTATTTTATTTTTATTGCTTTTAACCTTTTGTTAATAAACGCTGAATCGTTCGCTATAAAGTATTAAATTGATATTCAATAAAATTAGGTATAATAAATTGAAATTATTAATATCAGATAAAAATTTAATTCATCACTGCGAAATTTACCGTTTATTCATAAGGTATAAATATCTTTAATCAATCAAAATATTTAAAAAATTCTTCAGGAGTAAAACTAGGTAATATAGCCGAAATTACTTTACCCAAAAGAGAGACGTATATTTTTGTTAAAAATTGATTGGTTAAAGTGGGATAAAAAACCAAAAAGATTTTTATTTTGTTTTTACCTTATTTTTAAAATAAATATATAATTATTAATTATTATATAATATTAATATAAATTTACAAAATTAATGTATAATTATATTAATTTGTAAAACTAATATATATAAATATTAATAATATTTATATGAAATTATATTAATATGCATTTTTTTTTAATTTAAGTTTTGTGTGAATTTAAAAACAAAATTTACTTTATTTCATTAAGTTAAAAAAAATTGATTTCTAAAATTCGTCGTGAGTTGAAGACTAGGTCGTTGAATCGAAATTGCTTTACCCGAGGGCGGGGCGACAAATTTTGTTATCATTATTTTTAATCTTTTTGATTCAAAGTATGCCAAAAACATTAAAAAAACCCAAAAATCTTTGCTTTTAAAACAATCGCTTTGAAATGGCAATTTTTAAAATTTTGTCGAGGGACGAACTAGGTGAACATACCAAAACTACCTTATCCTAAAAAGGAAAATAAAATTTTAAATTAATCAATTATTTGTTTTATAAGTTCAAGGTTTTAATATATATATATAAAAAAAAACCCAGACCCCATGCGATCGCATGGGGTTTACACTTCAAATCCATGCAACCGCCCTATAACCTATACGACCCCAACCAAGCCTATCAGAACACCTACAACGAGCCATGGAACCCGAACGATAACATGAACTGGAATCCATATCCAGATTGATAGTGTTCCATTGGTGATTTCTTATCTTTTTATCATTTTTATCTATTTATGTTTAAACATTTAATATTTTGATATTTTTATGTAATTTTTAACATTTTTATTATTTTATTACTAATATTTCATATTTATAATTTGAAAGTGGGATATTAAGTCCCATTTCAAATTACATTGCATGTTTATATTTGTATTGTATGTATATTATCAATTGTACAAAACAGGGTAAAACAGCGCACTTTCAAAGACTGGCATTAAATTCAGCAAAAACTACTAATTTTGACGATAAGATGCAAAATATATGTGATATAACAACTGCAGGAATGAACAAATGATGTGCACCATTTATCATTCAAACAAAGAACAATATATTTGGAAACTTTGGTAAATCTTAATCATCTTTTTACACTAATCGCCCTCATGAATTTATATTTTTATTGATTTATTGCAAATGAGGACATTGCAAGATCTTAAGTGTGGGAAGGGATTAAATTCTTTCGGGTTTTAAACATTTGACTTATACACTTGGTTTAATAGTCACCGTTAAATTTTACTAGTAAAGCAGTAGTTGTATTAGAATCTAGTACTCTCTGATAACAAAGAAAAGCCCTAGTCTTATATACCGACTACCCATTTCTAGTAAAAATTTTAAAAATTTTCAACTAAATGAACTCAAAATCATGTTTATACATACTTATGAACGATAAAACTAGGTGTTAACACCGAAATTATTGTTACCTTGGAGAAGACATAAATTGAGAAACAACCCAAAACGCTTGAATTCATTTAAAATGGAATAGAAGAGAATAAAAAGGCAAAGAAAGAAAAATAAAAGCCAATTGTGGAAAAAATTTACCAAGTTATTTAAATCACATATCACATATTTTTGTACAAATAATTGAAGGTACTTTTGTTTTGGACGATTTTAATCAGTTTTACCCGATTTCTTATAATATATTTGAAAGAAATGTGCCACTTGATTTAAAAGGAAGTAAAGTCTTCCGAAAAAAGAAATGAAGGACGTAAAGTCTTCTGAAAAAGAAATGCGCTTCTTGATTTAGGTCAAGAAATTGTCATCCAGACCAGTTGTAGAGTCTACGAAAAACCTTGAAAAGTTTTCTCGAAAATCAGCTGGAAATCCACGGACCTCAAAATCAAACAGGGTCGCCATGTGGTAAGACTTATCCTAACCATGAGAGGATCTGTCTCGTAAAATGGGGAGGGCGCCGTGAAAATTAGCTTGATAAGACTAATGAATCAGACCCCCAGAAAGAATAATCTCCTTAAAGATTAAAAATCAGCATTTAAGCCTGATATTACTCAATCCTTGAGATTGACTTTAAAAGATTGAGAATTACAAACTCATGGAATTCGATGATATCTAAACTCGAGCTTAAACGAGAAAATATTTTGATCAAACATAAAACCGATTTGTTTCCTGAAACCCTATTTTCAATGCGTTCATTACCATAGAATGTAAAATCCTAAGAATTCATCGGAATTCATTAGGTCACTGGAACCAAATCGGGTGTCAACCGTAAGAACGGTGGTTGCATAGCATGGTCGAAGACAGGACCTTGTGCCATACCGAAAAACTATAGGGTGATCTTTGCTATTGCTCCTACAAAGGATAGTAATTGCATCCGACACATTTTTGACCATAATTATTTGCATGTCATGGGATATTGCTTTAACAGTTACTTGTTCATCGCTTTCCTTTACAACCGGTCGGTAGTTTACCGAAAGGTAATATACGGAGCAAGTAAACTAGACGTGTGCTTTCCTAATACAAGGTTAGCAAGTGGGTGACACAAAACCGCAAGTTTTGAGCTAAAATTTTAAAATCTGAAACCCACAAAACCCACAAAAATATTTTGCATACACCGGTGAAGAGTTATTCCGGAAAACTTGTCTAGGGTAAAATCTAAGTTGAATTTTTAAAAAGATCAAATGTTTTCATAAAGATCCAATTTCCTAAAGGATCTAAATTTTTATAGTCATGTGGGACTGTAAACCACAACGTTACTATCATTGTTTATACCGCTGTATCAAAATCAATGATGTACAAAGTGTGAAGAATAAAGAAGTGATTCAAGTATGTTTTTATTTCAAGTTCTATATTGCTTGAGGACAAGCAACGCTCAAGTGTGGGAATATTTGATAATGCTAAAACGAACATATATTTCATAGCATTCTCCTTCCAAAAAGACAAGCTTTTAGTTGCAATTGTTGTATTTACAAGTGATATTCGTTTAAATAATAAAAGGTGAAGACAAAAGACAGATTCGACGATTTGAAGAAGCAAATGACCAAAAAGCTCAGATGTACAAGATACAATTCAAGTGGTTCAGATTATTGATGAGAAACGTCTATAAATTACAAGAGTACAAGCCGCAAAACACAAAGTACAAGATATCTAAGCACACGAAAAGACGTTCGAAAAATCGGAACCAAGACATGAACCAACTATCAACGTGCGACTCAAAACGGAGCTAAAGTACAAGTCAACTATGCACAAGAATATAATATATATATATATATATATATATATATATATATATATATATATATATATATATATATATATATATATATATTATATTTATCAGCAGCCCACGTTTATTTCACCTTGGTGAGCTGGAATCCAAAGCTCCGCAGTCGCGGAGCTGTGAGGAACAAAACATCCGCAGTCGCGGAGCACAACAGGACTCGAATCCCCCTATAAAAGGCCATGCAATTCGACGAATATATTACACCTTTTCTTTCTTTCTCTTTTCTGTAATCAATATATATATATATATATATATATATATATATATATATATATATATATATATTTATATAATTATAATTTTAATTTAAGTTAATAATAATAATAAGGTTATTGTAGCGAATGTTTTAAGGTTTTGTAAGTCGAAACTCTGTCCGTGTAATACTACGCGATAAATAATCACTGTAAGCTATGTTCTTCCTTTTTAAATTAATGTCTCGTAACTAAGTTATTATTATGTTTATTTAAGCCGGAGTAATCGTGATGTTGGACTAAATATTAAAGACGGGGTTATTGGGCTTTGGACCATAATTGAGGTTTGGACAAAAGACCGACACTTGTGGAAATTAGACTATGAGCTATTAATGGGCTTTATATTAACTAAATGATATCTCGTTAATTTAATATAGAGATTTATAATTTGACGTATTTATATATAATCACATACGCTTGATCGGGTACGGTGGGCGGGATATTTATAAATACTAATAATTGTTCATTTGACCGGACACGGGGATGGATTAATAGTCAATGGACTCATTAAAACATGGGTGGATTACATTCAAGGGTAATTGGTGTAATTGTTAACAAAGTATTAAGACCTTGTTACAGTTTAAATCCCCAATTAGTTGGAATATTTGACTTCGGGTGTAAGGTTAATTTAGCGAAGACTCTCGCACTTTATAATTATGACCAATGGACTATTATGGACAAAACCAGATGGACATATCAAATAATCCAGGACAAAGGAAAATTAAACCATGGTAATAAATTAAAATCAAAATGTCAAAGATCATGATTATGGAAATTTAAATAAGCATAATTCTTTTATTTTATATCTCATCGCACTTTTATTTATCGTCATTTTATTTATCATACTTTTAATTATCGCACTTTTAATTATCGCACTTTTATTTATCGTCATTTACTTTATGCTTTAAATTAAGTTATATTTAATATTTTGCATTAGGTTTTAACTGTAATATAAGACTTAAAATCGACAAACCGGTCATTAAACGGTAAAACCCCCTTTTATAATAATAATAATACTAATATATATATATATATATATATATATATATATATATATATATATATATATATATATATATATATATATATATATATATATATATATATATATATATATATATATATACAAATATAATTGTTTAAAAATATAATGTACGCAATAATTAGATCCCTGTGGAACGAACCGGACTTACTAAAAACTACACTACTCTACGATTAGGTACACTGCCTATAAGTGTTGTAGCAAGGTTTAGGTATATCCCATCTGTAAATAAAAATAATAAAACTTGTGTAAATTGTATCGTATTCCGTATTAAAAATAATATTATTTCGTACGCCTCCGCTGCATCATCAATATTATAATTATAATTATAATTATAGTAATTAATTATAATTTTAATAATTTGTTATATGTTATTGCCTTATTTTATAATGGTTTCTTATAAGAATTTGGTATGTTTTTATTGAAATATTTTCATTAACATATATCTTCTTAAAAGCTGAGGATCATGACCCTCCAATAATTAAAGTCATAATTATGTTTTCATGTTATAAGGGTGTTAAACATGTATTACAAATCACCATCGACTCGATTATTGTAAGTTAATTGAATAGGATATTTTCACTCTTTTGTACATATACGTTAAAATTCTAAATTGTTATATTGTTTTATGATCACTATTTTGATTTAGTACGAGTATAATGACTGCATTGACATATGGTTTATAATTTTATACTATAAATAAAACTAACAATCAATATTAAGGTAATGCGCAGTGTAATCATATTCTAAATACTAAGGATTCATATTGTGAGCGTATAAACTTTATTATATTATTATAGTAGTTTAAAAAATCTACTTCGTACTATGTACATGTATCATTTTTCATCTTCACATTACTCACAGTTTGCAAATGTAACCCCATCATTATCATTTTTGTAAGTTGTTTTACTCTTTTAATGCCGATTTCATCAATCATGTAACATCGAACGTATATTGTGTTGTCACTTTATTAGATGTTATTGTAGTGAATATAAATGTATCATGTACAATTTATTTTATAGTTAGTACATGTATGCCTTCTTAGATTTCATTTGAATATTATTAGCATTTGTATTTCAGATTGAAAATTATGTATTACACCTATATATATATATATATATATATATATATATATATATATATATATATATATATATTGCATTGAATATCATCTTTTATTTTTTCCCCCCGTATAAAACGTATATATAAATTACAAATACGTTGAGATGGTTGATAGGTTTCATAATTTTGTGGTTCTACATAATGATAAACTTGACGTTGTTTCGTTATGTTTGCTACTTCCATGAATAATAGTGTCATTTATAATGTAAACTTTACATTTGATATTAAAGTAATGAATGATCATGTGTTTATTTCAATGTCATTTATAATGTTAATTTTACATTTACATTTGAGATTAAAAACAATATTAAAACATAAATATGTAAATACTAAAAACACGAACCATAACCATCTTCGTGCAACTCACGGGAAATGTACCTAGTAATGACAAATAATAAATCCAAAACTCCATAATAGGGACTTTACAAGCGCCAACCTTCCACCATTGGACCAAATGTTTGCTTTCCACGTCGTAAGGTGATTTTTAAACTTATTGATTATCACTTCCTAATTTGTGATGCGTCCTATATTCGACCCTAACGGTAAGCCCAAATATATGAACGGGAACAAGCCATTCATACAACCTGTTTGATCAACCAATAAATCAACTTCACTTTCTAAAACCGTAACACCAAAAACATGAGATTTATTAATATTAACCTTCGATTCGGAGGCAATATAAAACCCATTTAGCAACCGAAACACATTCTCCATCTCATTTAAGCTCCACTCAGTACAAACAACTACATTATCTGCATAAAACAAATGTGAAACTATCGTGAATGCGAGACATCGAAAATAGAGTTTAAATACGCTGCAGACTATTATAGGATGTGCAATACGCCTCCAAATCTATAATTATTATTATGTTTTTGTTTTTAAAACTATTATTGTCACACTTAAAATCTTATGTTACTATATAATATCTGTTTGTGACCTTTTTCATTCAGATGTGTTTTTAATGAAAGAGGTTAAATCTTAAGCATCAAACTTTTGATTCATATTACGATCATTTCAACAAATATATGTTGCATCTTAAATGTTTTGCAATAGTTATTTTTCAATGGACAATGTCACAATGATAACCATATCCCATAAGACTCTGGTTAAGCATTAATTACAAAATGTTCATTTTTCATATTATAACGTACTTTTTATACCTAAATTTAGTGAGATAATTTATTCAAGGAAGTCTAAAGTGTTATATTGGAAAATATTTCAAAATTTGGAAGGCTTAACCACCGTTCTAAAGGCTATGATTTGCAATTCTTCTTTTTGAATATAACAAGATAGATCAAACACATATCATGCTAGCTTGAGCTCATTGCTTGTAAATATCTTGCCCGATCTTTCAAAAAAGAGATATATACCACGAACATGGTTTTATTATACACCTCTTATTGGCTTGTTATCACTATTTTGATTTATTATATGTATGGTTAATGGTTAATACGAGTATGTAATAAACACTGGATTTGACTAATGTAACCTCTAAACAGTTTAATTGGGCTAATATTGCCTATCTCAACAGTTTGTAGCCCAATTATTTTTTTTTTCCCAGCAATGCATTACGTAATATTATCGTTGTCGATAGAAGTTGTCTATCAAAATATTATTATTATTATTATTATTATTATTATTATTATTATTATTATTATTATTATTATTATTATTATTATTACTATTACTATTACTATTACTATTACTATTACTATTACTATTACTATTACTATTACTATTACTACTACTACTACTAGTGGAGGACCCGCGAATTCGCGGGACTATGTGAGTGTTTGTAAAGAAATAATGTTTATGATTATTGTATTTAATGTAAGTAGTTATGTTAGTTGTTCTGTATCCAATATATGTACTTAAAATTTAAAAACCAACTATATATGTCTGTAAATAACTTTAAAAGTTGAACATAGTATAAAATACTTCAACAGTTATTGTAGACATATAAAAAGCATTGATAATGAAAACCAAAAACATATTTATTATGTAAAAAATCTAGAAGGAAATGTAGTCATTGAAATGCAACATAAAAGCAAATAGAAAAGCTTGTTTGAGGCGTTTGGCTCGTGTGGTTGCACAATCAGACCACGTTTATTGTAGCATGAGTATTGCGTGTTAACAAAATATACGTTATATTTATTCAAAAATTTGACAGTGCATCAAATCAGGATGGTTGAATCTTTGCTATATAGTTGTTGAGCAAAAGTCTACCTCAAATGCAGCTCCATTATGCGGTCTAACTTTTTCGTCCTCATTTTTCACAATTTTAGCTAATTGTATTTCACACTACAAAATAAAAATAATAATAAAAAATTACAGTTTCATATACCTATGTATATTAGCATGTAACCATAGACACGAGAATTTTGCTAGTTTATCTGCTTGACGTAACCATAAGACATTACTGAAGCACATAAAGAGAATAAGTTTCACCTCAAATATGTTGGTTAGAAGT
Source organism: Rutidosis leptorrhynchoides (assembly GCF_046630445.1). Classification (NCBI taxonomy): domain Eukaryota; kingdom Viridiplantae; phylum Streptophyta; class Magnoliopsida; order Asterales; family Asteraceae; genus Rutidosis; species Rutidosis leptorrhynchoides. The sequence continues at coordinate 123,353,739 of NC_092339.1, forward strand.
TGCATCAATTGACACCATCTCACTTTTTGTCCAAGTTCAATACTTAAAGCATAACATCGACCGCTTACAAATTTTATAAGGTACATCACCTTAGTCGTGCCTATAAAAAATAATTGTAAATTTATCAAATTCATGTATCTAATATTTGGGTATACATTCACACTAACTTAGAGTGTATCTTCAAACACATGAACGACATATCAATAATTAACCAAATTTTGCAAATTTCATTAAGCGTTAAGATGTAACCAACTGATAAAGTGATCTCATTTATATTACCAACAAAATACTACAGTTTGCATAGAAGGAAGACCATTTTTTATTTATATTATATATTGTATGTACCTAAACAATGTTAATCAGCATACCACGGATCAGGTACTGACAACAACATGAACAAAGTTGGTTAACCACGTGATAGACAGCAAATCTGAGAGAATTACCTTCGTTACCATCACCGTTTAATCGTGGTAGAAATTAGGAACATTCAAAGTACGTTAAATACTCTAAACCTGGTTACCAACATATAAAGAATAATGAAATAGAAATTATAAAAGCTCAATATACAATTATGAACAAATTACATCAGATCATCTTAACAGTATATGTATATAGTAGTCGATTTAAACAATTTTGATTGATTGTGACCCAACAATAAGTTATCGACTGACATTACTGTGTAACATCCCGCATTTTTCCGTTAAATTTATTTTAACACCGTCTTTTTTTTTTAATAATATCTTTCGTCATTTAATTTGGTATCTTTCGTTAACTAACGTTCATAATATCCTCGTTATTTAATTATAACGTCACCCGTTTACTCGAGCGTTTTAAAATATTCGTTTGGTTATTTCCCGCACCCGCTTTGAAACTAGAGGGACCAAACTTGCCAAGGGACCAAACCTTTGACTAGGTCAAAGAGGTCAAACCTCCCTCATCCATTCATTTATCTTTTTCTTTTCCATTTTTCTTTAATACTTTCACAAATCCTCTCAAAACCCAATTCATAAATTCATCATCCAAATTCAATCAAGGAAGCTTACAACTAAACAAAATACATATTTGGAATCCTCTCTTCATCCTCTTCAATTTGATACCAACTTCATCTCATTTGGGTAACTTTCTAAAATCACTAATTTTATGTGTTCTTGAGATTTTTGAGTTATAAAGTTGTTAATTAGTGTCTATGGCTCATTGTGATGTCGTGTATGTAATTTGTATGCTCGATTCGTTGTTTTTGGTGTAGCTAGTTCAATATGAAAATTACTTGCTAAATCCTTGATTTTGGATGATCAAATGTTGTTAGATTGTTAAAGTGCATGTTTTAAAAGTGTTACTAGTATCATTAGCTTCGTTTTGATGTATAGGTTGATTAAGGAAACTCCAAAAACATGATTATTGATTTTGAGATGTTTGACTAGGGTTTGATAGTTCTTGACATGAATTTTTGGATGCTTGAATGCCATGAAATGTTAATTGTTAGTGTTTAGTAGTAATGTATGCTTCATTACCTTCAAAACGGCATATCACATGTGTGAATTGGTTTCCCGAAACTTAAAATGCATTTGATGAACTTGAAACTTTGAAAATGGATTCTTAATGATCACTTGACGGAAAATCGGTTATTGAAATTGATGTTTTTGTTTGATGAAACGTGTTTAGTTGTTTTCCTTGTCAAATTACCTTTCTAATGATATAGGTTATGCGTTTTAAGTGTTTTCGGTGCATGAAATGTGTTATATTGTATTTTGGTTCGTGACTTGAACCATTTTTTCTGCAAACTGCATGATTCCCAGGTATTGCGCGCCGCGCATTTACCCGCGCGCCACGCAGAATCAGAGATCCCAGATGTTTGCCTCCTTGGTTGAGTTCTGACCAGAAATTGCACTTGGGTGCGCGCCGCGCAAAAACCCCAGGCCACTCTCTTTTGTTTTTAAATGTCACAAAAATGTTTCCGCTTAACTAAAACTCCGTTTAACATGAAACTTGACTATTAGGCTCTTATATGACTTCTCGTCTTGGGAAAATTGTCGGATACCCGACCCGACCCCGTTGACTTTGACTTTGACCAAGTTTGACTTTTAGTCAAACTTAACCAAACGATTATACAATCGTTCTAACATACTTAACTACTTGTATCGTGCATGAAACTTGACAAATTAATTCACATGCTATATTAATCGAGTCGTAACGAGCCATAGGACTAATTGAACATCTTTGACCGTTTGTGTTTACCGTTATTGATACAACCTATATGTTTAGGTCAAGACTAGCTTTGTCTTTGCACGCGTCTACTTGTTGAAGTACTTTATTAACTCTTGCACTCAAGGTGAGATCATAGTCCCACTTTTTACTCATTTGAACTTACTTTTGGGATGAGAAAACATAAACGATTCTTTTGAACTAAGTGAACACAAGAACGGGAAAACAAACATTCTACATACGAGTTTAGAACAAAATCCTCAATTCAATTATCATTAGTTACATTTGCAGGGTGTAAGTGTAGGCGTGAACTTATGTTGTATGGCCATATGGGTTTGACAACCCTCATCTTTGACGGTTCGCTACCGTCTACGGATGAAATATATTTTCGGGAAACAGTGTTGTTCTAGCACTAATTAATGGGGTATTCAACGGACGAAATGTTAAGCTTTGATAATTGGGTGCTCGTGAATATTAACTTTAGAATGTATTACTATTATTTCAACTTTGCAAACCTTGTGGTTCGACTTACTTACTTTTACTCACTTACTTACTTAAACCTATGATTTCACCAACGTTTTTCGTTGACAGATTTCTATGTTTTTCTCAGGGCTTGCACGATATGTGAAACATGCTTCCGCTCACTATTTGATACTTGCATTGGATGTCGAGTATACATGCATTTCATGGAGCGTCTTTGACTTTACTTTAAACCGTGTCGCCTAGATTTCATTTGTACTTATAACCTTGTAACTTAACCAATGGTTGAACTATTCTTGTAAACTTTGAAAACAATCTTTATTTTTGAAATGAAGGCGACATATTTTGGTCAAACGTTGTCATAAAGACTTATGACCAGGTAATGGGACTCACGTAGACGACGCCGTCACTTGACGATTTGTCGGGGTCGCTACAAGTGGTATCAGAGCCTTGGTTGTAGGGATTTAGAGTTCATTTGTGTCCACCCCGAGTCATAGGGTACATAGGTGAATCTAGACTACAACCGGCATATAGACTGAAGTAGGAATTACTTGACTATTTATGCATTTATACTCGAACTCTTCTATCATATCTAACTCGTATTCGATCTTGATCTTACGTTGATAAATTTTGTTGACGCGCCACCTTGACTTTATAAAGTAATGTTAAATGCACATGTAAATCAGGGTAATATAATTTCCGGGATTATATTACGGTGATTCACATGGACGTTCCGACATTATGACGTAAAGAATTTAAGGCGAGTCAAGGAAAAATTTCCTCTCTATCCTTATTCCATACTCCGGTTAGTATTGTTGAAAATACTAACCAACGATATTCTTGTGTCATGAAGGAACAATGGCTCACCAAGGTCAACACAATACTCCTCTCGAAACCCTAGAACAAGCTCTTCAACGAATGATAACCACCGCCGTGGGTACGGCCGTGGCCGATCACTTTTCTAACAACAACAATCATGGAACCGGTAATTCAAACGAAGGTTGCTCCTACAAGAACTTCATGAAGTACAATCCTCCCACTTTCGATGGAACCGGGGGACCGGTTACTCTCACCCGATGGTTTGAACAAACAGAATCCGTTTTTAGCATAAGCGGTTGTCAGGACCAAGATAAGGTCAAGTTTTCCACCCTCACTCTTACCGGTATCGCTCTCTCATGGTGGAACACGTATGTACAATCAGTGGGTATCGATGAAGCCCTTACACTCTCTTGGACTGAATTAAGAAAAAGAATGATCACCGAATACTTCCCGCGCGATGAGACTCGAAGGCTCGAGCAAGGGCTAAGGAATTTAAAAACGGTCGGGAACGACCTCGAAGCTTATAATCAACGGTTTACCGAACTAGTCACAATGTGTCCAAATATCATGACTCCCGAATCCCTAAGAGTCGAACTTTACATGGATGGCCTCCCTAAGAGCATTCAACACAGGGCAATGACACCTCGACCCACTAACCTACAAGAGGCTTTAACAATGGCCCGCCATAATTTAGACACGGCGAATGAAATGGAAACGCCGGCACCAATGGTCGAGAACCAATCGAGCGGCAACAAAAGAAAATGGGAAGCCCCCCAATCGAGTAACTACAACAACAACTTTTCCAAGGAACCTCTCACCCCCGTCGGCAAGAAAAGTTATGCCGGGACACGACCTTTTTGCAACAAATGCCACAAGCATCATTTTGGTGAATGTGGCAAGCTAATTTGCCATCGGTGCCGAGGTAGTGGTCATATTGCCAAGTATTGTGGAAGTACCGCCCCCGTCACTCAAAAGGGGCCCGACGCACCAAAGCCGAGTATTTGCTACAAATGTGGCCAATCGGGTCATTTTAGGAATGAATGCCCAAAGAATAAAGCAAAAACCAACGCGCGCCGTTGAACTTACAACATCGACACCTAGGATGCCCGAGACGACGATGGACTAGTAACGGGTACGTTTCTTCACAACAAACCGTATGTTTCATACTTATTCGATTCAATTACCGCTAGACGTTTTACAACCAAGACTTTGACTTGTACTCATTACATTCCACCTTTTTCCCTTAGATACTACTTAGGCAATTTAAGCGACCAACGGAAAGATATTGTGTGTCTATAAATTCTATCGGAGGATATACGTTAAGAATATTGACTTGACACCTATAGAACTAGGGAGCTCAAAACCTATTCATTAAGGAGAAATTGTTGCCCTACATTTATGTATAGATTATTGTGAACTAAGAAATTTTCGGTTGGAAACCGATACCCTCTCCCTCGCATCCATGACCTCATGATTATTTGCACGAATCCCGTATGTTCCAAATCGACCTCCGTTCCGGTTATCATCAATTGGGGGTTAAGGGAGACGATGTCTCCTAAGCCATTTTCTGAACTCGCGACGTTAGTTGTAAATCTCTCTTAGTACCGTTTGATTTATTTAGGACTCCGTCCGTATTCATGAACCTCCTAAACCACGTATGCAACTTATCTAGACTAATCTGTTATCGTATTTATAGATGACATCTTAACCTATTCAAGTAAAGAAGGAAAACGAACAACATCACCATCTTAAGCTCGAACTTTTGAGAAAAGAGCAACTCTATACCAAATTCTCCGAGTGAGAATTTCTGTTGAACGAAGTCCAATTTTCTAGACCATGATGTTAATGGTCAAGGCATTACAATCAATCTCGAAATCAAGCCACATGTAATCAGGAAACTCTCCCAACTCAGACTTGTATTCGTAAAATCTTAGATCTCGTCTATTTTTACCGAGGATTCATTTCTGACTTTTCTCGTGTCACACGACTTTTAAACTCGTTAACTCACTAAGGAAAACTCTAAACCTCTCCGTGTTCGAACCTTGAGCGTGATCCTTCACACCAACATTTCTAGTTAAAATCGTATAGCAACAGATGGAACTCAAACATGGAAATATTTCTACTTGAACGCCGAAAGGCATACTCTCTCGACTCAAAAATCAACATAACTGAAATTCGTTATTTTGCACGAAGAATTCGAATACTAAATTGTGGATCCGATCAATTTTCTCGTCATCCCGTACCACACTACCTACCTCTGTTATTTCACCGTCACCGTCTGATATTACTGGGATTTAAGATAACACACAATCCAATGATACTTCACTCTTCTTTGACTTAACGCCCTTGTGTTTCTGATAATCGGTCAACTATTATTCAACCCCGAACTATACAACTACGTGTACTACCTCGTTTCTCTTTCAGACTTCAACTTTTGACAACTAGAGGCACGTTATGGCAACCTCGAGATGTAAACTCATCCTATTCTAAGTCCTCATTTCACTCCTATCTTTATCGCTCGCATTTCCGTTTAAGGAAACTCCTTGTAACATTTCTCCATGGGTAGAGAAACTCCTCACATTACATTAGTATTCGCCACGAGGGTGAATAGTCCTAACGAACATTTTTTTTGTGAACCCTAACTGACTTGTTCAAACATATCTTAAGAGATTCTATTCCAACACGGTGTATCCTTGTCAATTATCCCGTATCGAAATACTCGTTTCACTTCTAGTTTTACAAGAAACCTTGGAGACCCGCTTAGACATGAGTACCGCGTACCACCCACAAACAGACGAACCGAACAAACGAACGATTTACGTCTTCGAAAGACATGTTTCAAACTTGCATGGTCGCTTTTAGTAGATCCCTCTTACAACAGTAGTTACCACTCGTGTGTTCACACGCACTTTCCGAAACCCTATATGACCGCTAATGTCATACCCCTGTTCATTTAACCAAAGCATCAACCACCGAAATCTGAACTCCATCAAGAAACAACAATTGAGATCGTTCAAGTCCGAGAAAGGCTCGAGATGACCCGTAGTCGCCAGAAGAGTTATACCAAACTTAGATAAAAACCTCACAAATCCCAGCGTGTCACCGCGTAATATTGAGAAACCGCACCTTGGAAAGGTGTAATCCATTTTGGAAAATCGAGAAAGGCTATATCCGCAATATCGAACCTTTTGAAACCTTGGGGCGTATTGGAACCGCTTCCTATCGTTTATAACTTCCGACTAAATTAAGTTTCCGTTTACCCTACATTTCGTGTAACAAACTTAGAAACGTGTCCTGCGGAACAGGAACGTGCAATCCTTCTAGATGCACCAACTATTGATGACAAACTCCTCCTCGTAGGGAAAACCGGCTGAACTTGTGGATCGTAAAACCAAGCCCTAATACAACGTAACACCCCGACTATCCGGATTCGTGGAATGTCCAAGAAAGTACCTTCAATCATTCGTAGAGTTACTACACTAGGTCTCGAGTAAGAGACATCGACTATTACTTCCAACTAAATTTCGGGACGAAATTTCTTTTGAGGTGTGGATAATGTAACATCCCGCATTTTTCCGTTAAATTTATTTTAACACCGTCTTTTTTTTTTAATAATATATTTCGTCATTTAATTTGGTATCTTTCGTTAACTAACGTTCATAATATCCTCGTTATTTAATTATAACGTCACCCGTTTACTCGAGCGTTTTAAAATATTCGTTTGGTTATTTCCCGCACCCGCTTTGAAACTAGAGGGACCAAACTTGCCAAGGGACCAAACCTTTGACTAGGTCAAAGAGGTCAAACCTCCCTCATCCATTCATTTATCTTTTTCTTTTCCATTTTTCTTTAATACTTTCACAAATCCTCTCAAAACCCAATTCATAAATTCATCATCCAAATTCAATCAAGGAAGCTTACAACTAAACAAAATACATATTTGGAATCCTCTCTTCATCCTCTTCAATTTGATACCAACTTCATCTCATTTGGGTAACTTTCTAAAATCACTAATTTTATGTGTTCTTGAGATTTTTGAGTTATAAAGTTGTTAATTAGTGTCTATGGCTCATTGTGATGTCGTGTATGTAATTTGTATGCTCGATTCGTTGTTTTTGGTGTAGCTAGTTCAATATGAAAATTACTTGCTAAATCCTTGATTTTGGATGATCAAATGTTGTTAGATTGTTAAAGTGCATGTTTTAAAAGTGTTACTAGTATCATTAGCTTCGTTTTGATGTATAGGTTGATTAAGGAAACTCCAAAAACATGATTATTGATTTTGAGATGTTTGACTAGGGTTTGATAGTTCTTGACATGAATTTTTGGATGCTTGAATGCCATGAAATGTTAATTGTTAGTGTTTAGTAGTAATGTATGCTTCATTACCTTCAAAACGGCATATCACATGTGTGAATTGGTTTCCCGAAACTTAAAATGCATTTGATGAACTTGAAACTTTGAAAATGGATTCTTAATGATCACTTGACGGAAAATCGGTTATTGAAATTGATGTTTTTGTTTGATGAAACGTGTTTAGTTGTTTTCCTTGTCAAATTACCTTTCTAATGATATAGGTTATGCGTTTTAAGTGTTTTCGGTGCATGAAATGTGTTATATTGTATTTTGGTTCGTGACTTGGACCATTTTTTCTGCAAACTGCATGATTCCCAGGTATTGCGCGCCGCGCATTTACCCGCACGCCGCGCAGAATCAGAGATCCCAGATGTTTGCCTTCTTGGTTGAGTTCTGACCAGAAATTGCACTTGGGTGCGCGCCGCGCAACCCAGTGCGCGCCGCGCAAAAACCCCAAGCCACTCTCTTTTGTTTTTAAATGTCACAAAAATGTTTCCGCTTAACTAAAACTCCGTTTAACATGAAACTTGACTATTAGGCTCTTATATGACTTCTCGTCTTGGGAAAATTGTCGGATACCCGACCCGACCCCGTTGACTTTGACTTTGACCAAGTTTGACTTTTAGTCAAACTTAACCAAACGATTATACAATCGTTCTAACATACTTAACTACTTGTATCGTGCATGAAACTTGACAAATTGATTCACATGCTATATTAATCGAGTCGTAACGAGCCATAGGACTAATTGAACATCTTTGACCGTTTGTGTTTACCGTTATTGATACAACCTATATGTTTAGGTCAAGACTAGCTTTGTCTTTGCACGCGTCTACTTGTTGAAGTACTTTATTAACTCTTGCACTCAAGGTGAGATCATAGTCCCACTTTTTACTCATTTGAACTTACTTTTGGGATGAGAAAACATAAACGATTCTTTTGAACTAAGTGAACACAAGAACGGGAAAACAAACATTCTACATACGAGTTTAGAACAAAATCCTCAATTCAATTATCATTAGTTACATTTGCAGGGTGTAAGTGTAGGCGTGAACTTATGTTGTATGGCCATATGGGTTTGACAACCCTCATCTTTGACGGTTCGCTACCGTCTACGGATGAAATATATTTTCGGGAAACAGTGTTGTTCTAGCACTAATTAATGGGGTATTCAACGGACGGAATGTTAAGCTTTGATAATTGGGTGCTCGTGAATATTAACTTTAGAATGTATTACTATTATTTCAACTTTGCAAACCTTGTGGTTCGACTTACTTACTTTTACTCACTTACTTACTTAAACCTATGATTTCACCAACGTTTTTCGTTGACAGATTTCTATGTTTTTCTCAGGGCTTGCACGATATGTGAAACATGCTTCCGCTCACTATTTGATACTTGCATTGGATGTCGAGTATACATGCATTTCATGGAGCGTCTTTGACTTTACTTTAAACCGTGTCGCCTAGATTTCATTTGTACTTATAACCTTGTAACTTAACCAATGGTTGAACTATTCTTGTAAACTTTGAAAACAATCTTTATTTTTGAAATGAAGGCGACATATTTTGGTCAAACATTGTCATAAAGACTTATGACCAGGTAATGGGACTCACGTAGACGACGCCGTCACTTGACGATTTGTCGAGGTCGCTACATACTGCATATCCAACCGACAACTAACAATCAAAGATGACATAAGAAAGACTCTCCGAGATGTATATATTCATTCATCATTAAAATGATTAAAATGCAACCATATAACAGTAGTAAGAGTTTCCGGACATACTTTCTATAACATTGTAGTAGTTCAAAGGATATATTTTTAATGAAAAATTTAGTTAAGAGTAAGTACACGCCTACCTCTTTCTATTCGTGAAGTCAAGTATAGACGTGACATACCGCTTACCAAATACTCCGTATATGTGAATAGCATAGGTGTAGTAGACAAAAAGGTTATGAGAATCCAAATAGCATGGATAGCAGCAAGATATTAAAGATGTGATACCTCCACTGAGCACACTTGAACGGATGTTTAACTGCATCATAAGCTTTAAAAAAAAGGGTTGCTGTGAGGTGAACATAAATTAAAAATTAGGCTTTCTAGTTTGAGAGTGCCTCAAACTTTACAAAATTTTACTAAGTGATAGGCATGCAATGGTATCCTGGTACATAAAACCGCACAAATATGAAGTGAAACACAATGAAATAAAATCAATTCGGCACATATGGCATCAAGTTCCACTATTCACCAAAACTTCCAAGCAAGCCAAGTTCTGCCTTAAAACCTTGTAACACATATACGCATGTTATGACCCCAGATTATAACATACATACATACATATATATATATATATATATAGATATATATATATATATATATATATATATATATATATATATATATATATATATATATATATATATATATATATATATAAATATATATATATATATATATATATATATATATATATATATATATATATATATATATATATATATATATATATATATAATCAATGTAGTAAAAGGTAAAAGTTAAAAGGTAGAAGGTTTTCCTGTTCGGGCTACCCGGGAGTGCGAGTAATCAATGTAGTAGAAGCTGCAAAATATCAAAAATCACGTAAAACCTAAAGCAACATCTAACTTGAAAGTTAGCAATACCGTGAATTTAATTAACTTTAGGATATTTCATCAAACACCTCCTTGCATTACTACATTACCTTTAATATGTAAAATCCAAAATCGGGTTTCGCATACTAAACTCATACTAAACCTTTTATCAACAACTCAATATCACCACAATCATTAAAAACACTATTATCAACAATTCCAATAATCAACAGTTTCAATATCTAAGTATGTAACTACCTCATTCAAAACTGATAATATATAATTATAGCTTAAGACCCGTGAATTCGTGGGATTGAGAAAGTAAAATTACAATATTGATATAATATAATTGATTATGTAAGATAGTTTCTAAAAAGAAATGGTATCCACATGTGAGTAAAGAATCAAAAAGCTAATCAATATACAATCCATAATCCCGATCAGATATATCAATGACTAAGAACACTAACATCTACTCCTCTCATGACCACTCCAAAATGATGATGATGGAAGAAAGAGACGTTTACCATGAATTAAATTCAATTTCCATAATCATGATATTCAAGTCATTTGACTGATATCTTTTAGTTAATTCACTTATTTTAAAATTTTTACCCTGACCCATTTGACATAAAACATAACCCAACTTGACCCATTTAACAATTCATCACTACCAATAAATTGTGAGTACCAACTTAAATGCTTATTCTTGATGTTTGAAAAATGCAGTTCAAAAAATTTAATTCAAAATTATGGAGTAGTTTATATCACAGTTAACATTTACTCTATATAGTTGAAAGTTGATTATTCTGCAATAAGTATTCCAAATAGATGTTGAAATTTGATAACACATACATGCTTTGCACCAAACCACCCATCTTGTCCCCTCAATAATATATGTTAAAATTGTTTTATCAGATTAGTCAAAATGAGAAAATCACCTACAGCTGTGTCCCCACTCATCAAATGAAAACTACCTTAATCACACAATTACATCCAATGGTTATATTAATGTAATAGCTTCCTAGTTCAAATAGTTTCTTTTCTAGGAACCCACTTATCAAAATCCCACTGTGGATAACAGAAGCTCAATGTGTTTGTAAAAGTAAACTACTGAATTATCAGTCAATGTATTTACCACCTAATAGGCACAAAGTTTGTATATGAATGCAATGAAGTTTTTTCAGCATCTAATAAAGTATTTTATAGCAAGACAACATTTGTCATTAATAATCATAAACAATTAAGAGTAAATTAAGATTTTACATACCATTTAAAATTGATATTGCAAAACAACATTTATTACTGATAGTCATCGGTGCATCCATACTTATATAAGGAGTTATTAGAAACAAAACATAATTGTATAAGCATATATCATATTGATAGATGAATATATGAATGATAGTAATAATATAGATCAGTATGAGCAATAAGAATATTCAATTACCATAACCCACAAGTAAAATAGGAGGTAAAGGCAACCTAAAACCAACACCCATAAACATTGCAATCAGATAAGAATGAAAAAATGGAAACAATAAAAACCTACCTTTTGTGATTCCTACTTTCGCGCACTTGGAAATCACTTATAGCTGTTGCAACAGAACAACAGGTTTACCCCGAGTAAAAATATATAGACATCAACAAACCTTGAATCTTGACTCCTTGAGAGGCGTATTAACAATGGGGGCTGCTGCCTTTAATAGCACAATATGTATAACATGATTAATAACATCAACACATATCAAACAAAACACAACAACATTAAATACAAAAAACAATATAAATGAGATTACTTAAAAACAGCTACCTCAACTCCAGGTTGTTCAATTATACTAAATTAGAAATACCTTACACCGAGTAATCGTATTAGAAGCTTTATTTTTCACTGCCATTATATCAACCACCTAGTATACATCAGATTAATTCACAAATTTACAAAAATTAATTTAAAAAAAATGTAAATCGAACAAAGAGAAACTCAAAGTACCATTATCTTTCACCTTCATAAGTATCACCATCATCAAATTACCTGAGGTTACCTAAAAACTAAGAAAGCTTCATATTAAGCCCAAATTTAAAGTTTTATTTTATACTCTGTAACTGTTAATTATAGTTGTCGCAAATGGTAGTGGTTTGTTTGTAACAAAAGCCCAAATGATTCAATTGGTGATCATGAGATTGTAGAAAAAAAAATCTTACAACACGAATTTCAGCATCCCCAACCCCTTGTTATACAGAAATACCGAAGGAATGATGGAAGGACCGGATAGTATAAAAAGCCCCGCGAATTCGCGGGCATTAAGCTAGGATCTTATTCCACAGAAAATCGATTCTAAAAATGACGCTTCTACATCTGACCCGTAATCAACCTTGGTGTGCCCATGTTGCCACCTCCACAAACAAAATTCAATCAAGATTTAAAGGCTACATAATAAATCTTATCACACACTTAATATGAAGCATAAACATATACAATATTTAAACATTTATGTACCTTCACTGAAGGCCCTTCTCATTACATAAACAAAATCAAAGTTCGAGTTATAATACTAACCCGGAGAGTCAAAACATACACCTTTATCATAGATATGCCAACCTACATCTCCAACAATGGCTTTAGAAGCCTTCATATGCCCATCATTGTGAACTGGATTTTCAGCTTGTCTTTCAACTTGTCAGCTTACATCTCCACCCATGTCTACTTATCTCATACTCTTTAGATTCATAAAATCTGATATGGCCAAAACGGACGATTTTATTTATGCGGTGTTGTTAGGTCGCAACATGTCAGAATTAGCTACCACAAGAGAGTAATTGTTTTATCATTTATATTTAGCTAGGGTTTCCTAGCTATAACTCACCTACTTGTCTTCCTTTTAACGAGTAAGTGGTAAATATAACTCAGGTTCGTATTTTTGTATGTTTGCTCAGTAACGTGGGACAAAAGTGCCTATACAGTTAACCCTAGTGACAAGAGGTGATAGATTAAGATTAACTAAATAAAACAGTAATTGAACTTATAAAGATAGAGATAGATAGGTATGGAGAAAAGAATTCTGAAGGGGAATTATCACAAGAGTTTAACTTCCTAGGATAAACACTAAACCTCAATCAATTGGGCTATGAACCTAACTGATTTGTCACTAAGAGTTTAGGCCTTGAAGATTCTGGCTAAGACGGATATCCCTACTCCCAAGGTTGGAGAATTCGGATCTCGGAGAGATCTCGTTTGGACTTTTTAGGGAGATCTCGGCATCTCGGAATAATCTCGGGGAGATCTCAGACATTGACTTACGTTGACTTTATAGTTTTTTTTAATAAAAAGTATACATAAAAACATAAATATATGTATATTTATATACGTTTTTACGAGATTTTACCAAAATATCCGAGAAATGAGCAAGAAAATCTTAGAAATTACGAATTTTACAAGAAAATCTTACAAATTAGCAAGAAAATCCGATAAATCGTGGCTTTGACTAAGTTTGACGCCGTTGACCGAGAAGTCTCGGGAGATGAGCATCTCGTCTCGGTTGCCTTCTAAAAATGAGATCTTGGGGAGATCTCGGGAGATTTACAATACTACCTACTCCCAACATTAACCTAAAAGGTTTAAACGACCTTATGGATAGAATCCTAGGTACATGAACAAAGTGGTATACCCATAAAGGAAAGTCTCAGCTTTTCTTAATCCTAGTTGGTCTAACTAAAGCAATATTCCACCATTTAACACTATGCTATGCCTTAACATTAACAGACGTGCAATCTTAGATATTCTAAGGTACTGCTAATTGGGTTAGAGGTCTCTCCTTTACGATCACTTATTCAACCTCGGATCATCTTACAACATCTTAAGAATGTTGCTTCTGACGCGAATCATGCTTTTGAGTAAGCTAGTGTTCACTGAACTCTATGTTGCCAACTCTAATCACAACCTAAATGGGCAGCTCTTCTATGACGAATAAATGGTTATTCGTACGTAGGTACTATATCCCTATTGTGACGTTAAGCACACATAACTACTTACCTTGTATCCTAGGGTTGATCAGGTCCTAATACTAGGTTATAGCCACGTAAATAAGCGAAAAGGGTGATCCGTAAATTAAACTTCTAAACCGTCAGGGTTTCAGCATAACAGTATGATAAGTTTTAGATAAAGTATTCAACATATAATAAACATTCGTAACAGACAGATAAGCATGCAAGACGAAAGAAACTTAAGATAACAAGATAACTTCATTAAATTAAGGAAAGCGTTCACCGTTTTACAGACGAGATCTTGACCATTACAAGTGCTGACATCCTCTAGACCGCTCCTATTACAATCTTCGGCGTTCGCTTCCGGGTACTTAATTTCCCGCTCGGAGGTGAGAAGGCCTTGAAAGCTCTAGTGAGAGAAAGTGTATTGTAGTGAGAGAGTGAAGAGAGGTGTGTTGAAATTGGATGACAAAAAGCCTTTAAATAAGTACAAAATTTTCCTGCAAACAGCTGGCAGGCCGTTTGGCAAGCTATTTGCAGAGCCCATTTGCTAAGGCAAGCCGTTTAACGAGGCCATTTGATCTGGGCGTTTGGCAGGCCATTTACCATACTGTCGGGCCGTTTGGCAAGCCGTTTGGCTTACTGATTCCCTGGATCGCAACTTTATTTCTTGTCTTTCACCGTTTTCACTCTAGAATCTTCGTTTTAGCTCCGTTCTCTTGATTCTTTTTGCATCATCTTCGTAATTACTTTATCTACAAATTTAACCGAAAAAGCGATTATTTGACGACAAAGTTTTGAACTTTATACTTTTGGGACTCAATATCGGGGGTAAAACATGACTTTTTAGCCGATATCAAATATCCCACACTTAGACTTTGCTTGTCCTCAAGCAAACTTTCGAACTTTAAACAATGAGGACTTTTATTCGTAGTGATCAAGTGGTCTTTGTTCCTCAAGATGAAGGAGTGAAAACTTAGTTTTATTCTTTTCGTTATTCTCAAACCTTTTTCCGCAAGCATGAGAGGAGGTTACAAAACTGAGGCTATCTCACTCGAGTCACTCATTTCACTAAAGTATTTAGGGTGTCCTATAATTCTAAGAAATGAAATCACTCTTGGCCAGTCATGCTTACATTCTTCGTCATAGGCTTGATCAAGACTCAAATCTCCATCACTTATTTGAGAGAATTTTCAGTTATCGACTCAGCTTGGATTGTGAAGAGATGGTGATTTGGAGGTTTCTAGGGTGCGAAAGGTTTTGATAGATAGGAGTTTCTTGTGAAAGATCGATTTTAGTGATCCCTTCAGCTTTTTGTCAGGAATTTCATGGAGAGCATCCTTCTTTTTGACTGCCAGGAGTTTCTTTCCTCGAATCTTTCTGGTTCTGCTCCCTTTTTCAGAACCTTTATTTTCTTTTTATTTTCTTTTTTTTAGCAAGCATCTTTTGCTTTTCTCTTCGAGGTCTCCTTTCATTGGCGGTCTTCTTCGATAATTGGCTCGGATGCTCGCATTTTTTCTAATGCGGTTTTGTAGAGGGTTTCCCGAAAGGAATGATTTTGACGGGATTTATTTCTTTGTTTATGAAGCGGATAGAATAGTTAAGTAGAGGTAAATGGATTTGTGGAATGAAGATGGAAACGAAGATGTGTAGTGGGGGTTGTTTTTGTCTTCACGAATAGCTGAGGTTCTAACTTAGTCATTCTTGTCAAAATGTGTGATTCTGAAATGTAGATCAAGAGCAAGTTCTGATTCCGAGATGTTAACATCGGCGCACTCAACGAAAGTATAGTGAAGCACTAAAAATGAGTGCTTATAAAGCCTTATTTGGGGATGCCTCACAACAATTATAATGGGTCGATTTGCGCCTTTCGTTATGTAATGCTCTTTTGGAAAGTTGGTTTGATTTTCGCAAAAAGTTTTTAACCTTGTTTTTCCCTTTTGTCTATTTTGTAGCAAAAACTTTTTGATCTTTTATAGAATTGTATAATCCTTAGTGTTTTATAATTCAGAAAGTTTTAAATTTTTGTGTTGAAGATTCACGAACAAAATTATACGACGCATGATTTGGAATTAGGCGCGGTTGTTTTTGCATTAAAGACTTGGAGGCACTACTTATATGGGGTCAAAAGTATTATATATACCGACCACAAAAGTCTTCAACACATATTTAATCAGAAACAACTTAATATGAGGCAGCGTAGGTGGATTGAATTATTGAATGATTACGATTTTGAGATTCGTTACCACCCGGGGAAGGCAAATGTGGTAGCCGATGCCTTGAGCAGGAAGGATAGAGAACCCATTCGAGTAAAATCTATGAATATAATGATTCATAATAACATTACTACTCAAATAAAGGAGGCGCAACAAGGAGTTTTAAAAGAGGGAAATTTAAAGGATGAAATACCCAAAGGATCGGAGAAGCATCTTAATATTCGGGAAGACGGAACCCGGTATAGGGCTGAAAGGATTTTGGGTACCAAAATTTGGAGATATGAGAGAAATGGTACTTAGAGAAGCTCATAAAACCAGATACTCAATACATCCTGGAACGGGGAAGATGTACAAGGATCTCAAGAAACATTTTTGGTGGCCGGGTATGAAAGCCGATGTTGCTAAATACGTAGGAGAATGTTTGACGTGTTCTAAGGTCAAAGCTGAGCATCAGAAACCATCAGGTCTACTTCAACAACCCGAAATCCCGGAATGGAAATGGGAAAACATTACCATGGATTTCATCACTAAATTGCCAAGGACTGCAAGTGGTTTTGATACTATTTGGGTAATAGTTGATCGTCTCACCAAATCAGCACACTTCCTACCAATAAGAGAAGATGACAAGATGGAGAAGTTAGCACGACTGTATTTGAAGGAAGTCGTCTCCAGACATGGAATACCAATCTCTATTATCTCTGATAGGGATGGCAGATTTATTTCAAGATTCTGGCAGACATTACAGCAAGCATTAGGAACTCGTCTAGACATGAGTACTGCCTATCATCCACAAACTGATGGGCAGAGCGAAAGGACGATACAAACGCTTGAAGACATGCTAGGAGCATGTGTTATTGATTTCGGAAACAGTTGGGATCGACATCTACCGTTAGCAGAATTTTCCTACAACAACAGCTACCATTCAAGCATTGAGATGGCGCCGTTTGAAGCACTTTATGGTAGAAAGTGCAGGTCTCCGATTTGTTGGAGTGAAGTGGGGGATAGACAGATTACGGGTCCGGAGATTATACAAGAAACTACCGAGAAGATCATCCAAATTCAACAACGGTTGAAAACCGCCCAAAGTCGACAAAAGAGCTACGCTGACATTAAAAGAAAAGATATAGAATTTGAAATTGGAGAGATGGTCATGCTTAAAGTTGCACCTTGGAAAGGCGTTGTTCGATTTGGTAAACGAGGGAAATTAAATCCAAGGTATATTGGACCATTCAAGATTATTGATCGTGTCGGACCAGTAGCTTACCGACTTGAGTTACCTCAACAACTCGCGGCTGTACATAACACTTTCCACGTCTCGAATTTGAAGAAATGTTTTGCTAAAGAAGATCTCACTATTCCGTTTGATGAAATCCAAATCAACGAAAAACTTCAATTCATCGAAGAACCCGTCGAAATAATGGATCGTGAGGTTAAAAGACTTAAGCAAAACAAGATACCAATTGTTAAGGTTCGATGGAATGCTCGCAGAGGACCCGAGTTCACCTGGGAGCGTGAAGATCAGATGAAGAAGAAATACCCGCATCTATTTCCAGAAGATTCGTCAACACCTTCAACAGCTTAAAATTTCGGGACGAAATTTATTTAACGGGTAGGTACTGTAGTGACCCGAACTTTTCCATGTTTATATATATTAATTGAGATTGATATTTACATGATTAAATGTTTCCAACATGTTAAGCAATCAAACTTGTTAAGACTTGATTAATTGAAATATGTTTCATATAGACAATTGACCACCCAAGTTGATCGGTGATTCACGAACGTTAAAACTTGTAAAAACTATATGATGACATATATATGGATATATATATATATAGTTAACATGATACTATGATAAGAAAACATATCATAAAGTATATTAACAATGAACTACATATGTAAAAACAAGACTACTAACTTAATGATTTTTAAACGAGACATATATGTAACGATTATCGTTGTAAAGACATTTAATGTATATATATCATATTAAGAGATATTCATACATGATAATATCATGATAATATAATAATTTAAAATCTCATTTGATATTATAAACATTGGGTTAACAACATTTAACAAGATCGTTAACCTAAAGGTTTCAAAACAACACTTACATGTAACGACTAACGATGACTTAACGACTCAGTTAAAATGTATATACATGTAGTGTTTTAATATGTATTTATACACTTTTGAAAGACTTCAATACACTTATCAAAATACTTCTACTTAACAAAAATGCTTACAATTATATCCTCGTTCAGTTTCATCAACAATTCTACTCGTATGCACCCGTATTCGTACTCGTACAATACACAGCTTTTAGATGTATGTACTATTGGTATATACACTCCAATGATCAGCTCTTAGCAGCCCATGTGAGTCACCTAACACATGTGGGAACCATCATTTGGCAACTAGCATGAAATATCTCATAAAATTACAAAAATATGAGTAATCATTCATGACTTATTTACATGAAAACAAAATTACATATCCTTTATATCTAATCCATACACCAACGACCAAAAACACCTACAAACACTTTCATTCTTCAATTTTCTTCATCTAATTGATCTCTCTCAAGTTCTATCTTCAAGTTCTAAGTGTTCTTCATAAATTCCAAAAGTTCTAGTTTCATAAAATCAAGAATACTTTCAAGTTTGCTAGCTCACTTCCAATCTTGTAAGGTGATCATCCAACCTCAAGAAATCTTTGTTTCTTACAGTAGGTTATCATTCTAATACAAGGTAATAATCATATTCAAACTTTGGTTCAATTTCTATAACTATAACAATCTTATTTCAAGTGATGATCTTACTTGAACTTGTTTTCGTGTCATGATTTTGCTTCAAGAACTTTGAGGCATCCAAGGATCCATTGAAGCTAGATCCATTTTTTCTCTTTTCCAGTAGGTTCATCCAAGGAACTTAAGGTAGTAATGATGTTCATAACATCATTCGATTCATACATATAAAGCTATCTTATTCGAAGGTTTAAACTTGTAATCACTAGAACATAGTTTAGTTAATTCTAAACTTGTTCGCAAACAAAAGTTAATCCTTCTAACTTGACTTTTAAAATCAACTAAACACATGTTCTATATCTATATGATATGCTAACTTAATGATTTAAAACCTGGAAACACGAAAAACACCGTAAAACCGGATTTACGCCGTCGTAGTAACACCGCGGGCTGTTTTGGGTTAGTTAATTAAAAACTATGATAAACTTTGATTTAAAAGTTGTTATTCTGAGAAAATGATTTTTATTATGAACATGAAACTATATCCAAAAATTATGGTTAAACTCAAAGTGGAAGTATGTTTTCTAAAATGGTCATCTAGACGTCGTTCTTTCGACTGAAATGACTACCTTTACAAAAACGACTTGTAACTTATTTTTCCGACTAGAAACCTATACTTTTTTTGTTTAGATTCATAAAATAGAGTTCAATATGAAACCATAGCAATTTGATTCACTCAAAACGGATTTAAAATGAAGAAGTTATGGGTAAAACAAGATTGGATAATTTTTCTCATTTTAGCCACGTGAAAATTGGCAACAAATCTATTCCAACCATAACTTAATCAACTTGTATTATATATTATGTAATCTTGAGATACCATAGACACGTATACAATGTTTCGACCTATCATGTCGACACATCTATATATATTTCGGAACAACCATAGACACTCTATATGTGAATGTTGGAGTTAGCTATACAGGGTTGAGGTTGATTCCAAAATATATATAGTTTGAGTTGTGATCAATACTGAGATACGTATACACTGGGTCGTGGATTGATTCAAGATAATATTTATCGATTTATTTCTGTACATCTAACTGTGGACAACTAGTTGTAGGTTACTAACGAGGACAGCTGACTTAATAAACTTAAAACATCAAAATATATTAAAAGTGTTGTAAATATATTTTGAACATACTTTGATATATATGTATATATTGTTATAGGTTCGTGAATCAACCAGTGGCCAAGTCTTACTTCCCGACGAAGTAAAAATCTGTGAAAGTGAGTTATAGTCCCACTTTTAAAATCTAATATTTTTGGGATGAGAATACATGCAGGTTTTATAAATGATTTACAAAATAGACACAAGTACGTGAAACTACATTCTATGGTTGAATTATCGAAATCGAATATGCCCCTTTTTATTAAGTCTGGTAATCTAAGAATTAGGGAACAGACACCCTAATTGACGCGAATCCTAAAGATAGATCTATTGGGCCTAACAAACCCCATCCAAAGTACCGGATGCTTTAGTACTTCGAAATTTATATCATATCCGAAGGGTGTCCCGGAATGATGGGGATATTCTTATATATGCATCTTGTTATTGTCGGTTACCAGGTGTTCACCATATGAATGATTTTTATCTCTATGTATGGGATGTGTATTGAAATATGAAATCTTGTGGTCTATTGTTACGATTTGATATATATAGGTTAAACCTATAACTCACCAACATTTTTGTTGACGTTTTAAGCATGTTTATTCTCAGGTGATTATTAAGAGCTTCCGCTGTCGCATACTTAAATAAGGACAAGATTTGGAGTCCATGCTTGTATGATATTGTGTAAAAACTGCATTCAAGAAACTTATTTTGTTGTAACATATTTGTATTGTAAACCATTATGTAATGGTCGTGTGTAAACAGGATATTTTAGATTATCATTATTTGATAATCTACGTAAAGCTTTTTAAACCTTTATTGATGAAATAAAGGTTATGGTTTGTTTAAAAATGAATGCAGTCTTTGAAAAACGTCTCATATAGAGGTCAAAACCTCGCAACGAAATCAAATTCTTAGATTACCAGACTTAATAAAAAGGGGCATATTCGATTTCTATAATTCAACCATAGAATGTAGTTTCACGTACTTGTGTCTATTTTGTAAATCATTTATAAAACCTGCATGTATTCTCATCCCAAAAATATTAGATTTTAAAAGTGGGACTATAACTCACTTTCACAGATTTTTACTTCGTCGGGAAGTAAGACTTGGCCACTGTTGATTCACGAACCTATAACAATATATACATATATATCAAAGTATGTTCTAAATATATTTACAACACTTTTAATATATTTTGATGTTTTAAGTTTATTAAGTCAGCTGTCCTCGTTAGTAACCTACAACTAGTTGTCCACAGTTAGATGTACAGAAATAAATCGATAAATATTATCTTGATTCAATCCACGACCCAGTGTATACGTATCTCAGTATTGATCACAACTCAAACTATATATATTTTGGAATCAACCTCAACCCTGTATAGCTAACTCCAACATTCACATATAGAGTGTCTATGGTTGTTCCGAAATATATATAGATGTGTCGACATGATAGGTCGAAACATTGTATACGTGTCTATGGTATCTCAAGATTACATAATATACAATACAAGTTGATTAAGTTATGGTTATATATATAGTTAACATGATATTATGATAAGTAAACATATCATTAATTATATTAACAATGAACTACATATGTAAAAACAAGACTACTAACTTAATGATTTTGAAACGAGACATATATGTAACGTTTATCGTTGTAACGACATTTAATGTATATATATCATATTAAGAGATATTCGTACATCATAATATCATGATAATATAATAATTTAAAATCTCTTTTGATATTATAAACATTGGGTTAACAACATTTAACAAGATCGTTAACCTAAAGGTTTCAAAACAACACTTACATGTAACGACTAACGATGACTTAACGACTCAGTTAAAATGTATATACATGTAGTGTTTTAATATGTATTTATACACTTTTGAAAGACTTCAATACACTTATCAAAATACTTCTACTTAACAAAAATGCTTACAATTACATTCTCGTTCAGTTTCATCAACAATTCTACTCGTATGCACCCGTATTCGTACTCGTACAATACACAGCTTTTAGATGTATGTACTATTGGTATATACACTCCAATGATCAGCTCTTAGCAGCCCATGTGAGTCACCTAACACATGTGGGAACCATCATTTGGCAACTAGCATGAAATATCTCATAAGATTACAAAAATATGAGTAATCATTCATGACTTATTTACATGAAAACAAAATTACATATCCTTTATATCTAATCCATACACCAACGACCAAAAACACCTACAAACACTTTCATTCTTCAATTTTCTTCATCTAATTGAACTCTCTCAAGTTCTATCTTCAAGTTCTAAGTGTTCTTCATAAATTCCAAAAGTTCTAGTTTCATAAAATCAAGAATACTTTCAAGTTTGCTAGCTCACTTCCAATCTTGTAAGGTGATCATCCAACCTCAAGAAATCTTTGTTTCTTACAGTAGGTTATCATTCTAATACAAGGTAATAATCATATTCAAACTTTGGTTCAATTTCTATAACTATAACAATCTTATTTCAAGTGATGATCTTACTTGAACTTGTTTTCGTGTCATGATTTTGCTTCAAGAACTTTGAGGCATCCAAGGATCCATTGAAGCTAGATCCATTTTTTCTCTTTTCCAGTAGGTTCATCCAAGGAACTTAAGGTACTTGAGGATTTTACAAGAATCGTTATGTGCAACATTTTCTTTCCCACACTTTAAAGTAACATTGTCCTCAATGTTAAGGATACGACGTATCCCATACTTTAGGTTTTAAAAGAGGCGTTATGTTATTAAAAGTTTATGTAGGTAGGGTTGCCAATCCCATACTTATTTTTTAAAGTGGTATAGTAGTTTGCGTATATTCTATTTGAAAAAGTGGTGAAGACGTAGTACTCCCCTATGGTTGCAAGGCGTGCAGTCGAATGGCGTGCCAATTATAGGTTCTTCAATTCTTGTGCCGACGTCATCCTTGTTCAATGCGTCCTTGCTCTAAGTAGTGCTTCCATCTCGTATGGTCTCGATCGTCATTTGTTTGTGACGTTTTATTCATGCAATTGTTATTCTAAATACCATACATACTAAAAACATAAAATAGTTATGCCTGAAATCGGGCGTACACACATAAAGTAATAGAGTATCATAAGTAATTATCCAAATATTCCATAAATAAATACAATCATGGCTGAGGTGGTGGGTACGGAAGGGAGTAAGATACACTGGTGCGCGGCCTCGTCCGATTTCTCAATGCGGACTGACCCTCGTCAGTCATCTCTTCATCTGTGGCGAATTGTTGTGCCAATTCCACCGTGTTCACAGCTGAGGATATCCTGAACTGTATCTCGTCCGAACGTGCGATCATCCCTGTAAGCGATGAGGTGCTTGTGTAAACCATAAGCCCTATACGCCAACCCATACCTTCCTGTAGATCCCTACCCCACTGGGGCGTTAACATCCATACCATCTATACCCTGCACAATCCCCTCAGTCGTGTATCGGTTCACAGCCTGATCCCATACGGATTCCTGAGCATCTATAGATGTATCTCTGTTAGTGTGCAAATGGGAGGTGTCGAACAGGTTGTCGACAAAACCTGCTGCCCCTGTGCTCGGTTCCTTAGGAGGAGATTGGATGACTGTATACTGCGTGTACTGATACGGAGGAGGAGGAGGAGATGGGGGTCCTGTGTTCTGACGGCTCGGGCCTGCACCTCTGGGGTCCCTGTAGGCATACATCACCGGATACTCGTGAGGATATGGCAGAACATTGAGATGTATGCCTGCGTAGTGCATAAAGTGATCCAGATTCTGAAAGACAGCGTGCTGGGCAAACCAACTCTCATGCCCAGGCAAGTCTCCCATGTGATAATGGTACGGCGGAAAGCGCGGCCTATCCCCTTCACTTACTGATGAGTGTCGGTGGGTGTCAGTGGGCAGTCCCTGTGCGGTGGGATCATCCTCATCCCTTGGTTCCTGAGAACCTCGCCGTCTCCTACCATCTCTCGTCCTAGAATCAGGTCTGAACCCTGTTACTCTCACCCCTGGCACTGTCCGTTCTTCAGAATCAGGTATTGCTGGATTAGCTTCAGTGATCAACTGTTCACCCTCAACACGAATGTACTCCCAAGTGTTCAATATCTTATACCCTATTTCTTCCGACTCAGCCCCAATCTTATACCCAAACCTCTCGATACTCCCCAAACATGCATCCGACGGAGGAGTTTAGTAACAACTGCTCCCAAAACTGGCACAACTTTCCTTGCTGAATTCTTTTCATTAGTAAATGCCTGGGCCAGGAGGTGTGCGACTTGCATATTCTGGTTGTGTATCATGGCGTACATCAGGCGCATATCGTTAATGGTAATGGCACCAGCATGTTGGGAATTTGGGTGAAGGTTTTTAGTGATGAGGTGGTGGAGGATGCAGTGTACGGGATTGATGAATTTCGAATCCTTTTTACTTAATCTCCACGGCTCATCATCGGAGGTGTATTCGCGCCAGAAAGCTTGGTAGTCTATGTTGTTCAAGGTGGTGTACCCCCTCTTGAATATGGAAATGTTGAGCTGTGACGGTTTGTACAGTTCCAAATACCTTGCGAACTGTGCAAGAGATAGGTGGTACATCTGATTTTGGTGGCGAACATGGATACACTCTTGATCACTGTAATCTTCTTGATCAACGTTCGAGTCAAACCTCCAAGTTACCATAAATTCCGCATATGGCTCATCGTACGCTTTTTCATTTATCTCAAACAGGTTTTGTCAGGCTCTGTTTGTTCTCCCGTTTACTCTAACATTCAAGATTTCCCTAAGCTCTTCGGCCCATCCACACTGTTCCATAATCATCCAGTTAATATATTTGTTAGCCCCTTTTGGCCGATTAATCCAAGTCTTCATAAATGGCTCATTATTTGCTGGATCATCTTGCCCGAGAAGGTAATGGGGAAACTCATATTCTGCTGGTATGCGATTAGCCATCTGCAAAAGTCAAGTAACATAGGTTATGTTCCAAAAGATTAAGACTTAGAATTAAAAAAAAATGCATATATTTTTCCGAAAAAAATTCCAAATGAGGGCTTTAAAAATGACATTATCCAAATTCCTGTTATAGTCAAATATAGCCAAAATTACCGCAAACAATATCTAATCCAACTACAAACTTATTTTAAGCAAAATTCAAAGCGTACCCGTGATTACAATAAATAATGCTAAAAATAATACTTATAGCGAGTTAGTCGTAATAAGCAATTTTGATCAAAATGTGATGATTTTTAAGCATACAATGATTCTAAAAACCATTTTTAATTACCTTAAATAGTTTTAATCACCAAACTTGAGCTATAACATTCTTAAGTTGAAGATTAAGGCCGTTTTACCGAAAAATAATCATTTTGTTCAAAACGTACGAAATAAGGAAAATCAAAGACTAAGCTACATTTTCATGAGCAAACCAATGATATCTTCATTTGGACTAATTTTAAGGCAATCCTAAGTTTTAAAAATGTTTTAACTATAGGAAAAACCCTAATCCTAATTAAGTGTAGTTTTACCAAAATGTCAAATTTAAGCAAACAAGCATACATTGTTCCAAAACTAGTTTCTAACCATTCTAAATGAATCACTAAGCCTAAATAAGCTAGCAAAACATCAATTTTTCAAGAATTTCACCAATTTCTACCCTAAAACCTCTACTAACGAATCGAGAGCTAAAAACTATCCAAAGTGCTTCAATCGAACCTAAAAACTAACACATAACAATCACATTATCTAACTAAGCATAAAGAAATCCAAAATTGGGCCTAAAATACAATTTTTCTCAAAAGTCAAAAATTTGACCTTGAGTGAAGATTCGAATTTTAACCAAGAAAGAGTACCTTTTACACCAAATTGATGATGGAAACGTGTTTAGGAGGCACGCGAGAGTTGGATTTGACCTTCGAATCATTGAAAATGGTGAAGAATTGATGATGATGGTGGTGGTTGAGGCCGTCGGCCGTGGGTTCATAGGAGGAAGAAAAAGAACAAAAAAGAAAGAAAAGAAAAAGAGAAAGAGAAAAAGAAAGGAGGAGAAGAAAAGGAGAAGGAAAAATGGGCTCGTGCGGCTCACGGGCTTATTCCCCCGACCCGACTTTCAAAATTTTAATTTTTAAAATTTTAAAATTTAACGAGGTTAATAAAAGATAAATAAAATTTTGCTTCGAATTTTAATCCGGTTATTTTATTAAATAAACTAAAATTAAAAGAAAAAGATAAATGAATGGAGTAAAATAAAATATTTTATTTTATTAAAAACACAAATTACACAGGTTCCACAACTATATTCCAGACATGACGTGGGAAGAAAGACAAGTTTAAAGCTTCTTTAACCATCCAGAGCAAATCAACGGAGTGTACTGAAAATATTTCGAAATCACTTAACATCTTGCGCTCACGCTTTTGTAAATCTCCGATATCGTCCATAAGCGTAACCAAAGCCCTTCTAACTTTTTTAAACTTTGAAATTCCATCCCTTGGTCCAGTATCTCGATAATTAAGTTCAAAAAGAAGTTTTGACACTGTGTCTTGAAATAAAAGATCTTCCGCGCAGTCAGGATCACCGATAGTAAATTTAAAATTTATAGATATTTCCCGAATGATCTTCCTTTGCGGAGTTGTAAATGGAAATTTTGACATAGTGATTATTTGTACGAGTTCAGAATATATTTCCTTTCTTTTTGTGAAGAAATTCTGATGTATTCTTTCCTCGGTAGAATCCGGAAAAGCTTCAATTAATCTTTTGATGAGAAATGAGGCTGGATCAAAGTTAAAGAAATCTCGGTTTCCATATTTTGAAATAGGGTTAGGTTTCTTGCTTTCAACCCAAAATTCTAATTCAGAGATCATTGCGGTGACATAACGGTTTATACGAATTGGAGGAACTTCCTTATTGGTAAAGTGAGGAAGAAAACTGACGAATGACTCTAAATCGAATTTGAAATCAATTTCTGCATCCCGATACTTGACAAAAATATCATCCCCACATTCTTTTAACTGTTTTTGAAGAGAACAAACTTGAGAACGCAGCTCTTTTAACAGATTGATTTGAAAGGTTGAGAGCGGGAAGTCTAAGGAATAGAGGTACCTAATGAATTCTCTATAGACGTCTAACCTTCTACTAGGATTTAATAGATTTCCAGTAAACGGAGCCTTTGTTTTATCAATGTGTCGTTTCTCTTTGGGATTAAATTCAAACAAGTCTGGATAGTTGAAAATAGTTGGATATTATTCCCGTATTTCATCTTATATAATCAGGAGTTCGTTAAGACTGAGCCTCCCTTTTGGATCGTGAAGAGGGTTGAATCCTGGTTCATTTGAGTAAAACTTATCCAAAAGCAATGAAATCTCTAAGTCAGACGAAATTATCCGGCTTCTTGGGCTACAAGGATCAAGAACTAATTCTTGATGAGATTCATCAGGGTTTAGATTTGTTTTAGGTTTATAAAGAAAAACTTTGCCGGTTTCCGAAGTTGTGGGAGAGCAACTGTCTTTCGCACTTTCTTCGTAGTCGGTTAAGTTTGAACTGGAATCTATAGAAATTAATACCATAATTAATATTTTGTTTTTATTGTTTTGAAAAGGGTTTACTGTAATGGCGACTTTAAATCCTATACCGGCAAACTCCCTGCTTGTTAAGCATGTGTGTTTCTTGTCAGTTTATCTTTGAAACAAGTGGCCAGGCAGACAACGGAGAGGCGGGATCCTTTTGGTTCCAATATAATTGGAGACTGTTCGGAAAATCCAACAATCAAGTCCGTGTATAATTGTCTTTCTTAGACACCACTCAAGAATCTCTGATATTTTGACAGAATCAACAATTACCTTAACAGACAGAAAATAAGTACCCCGGCAGCGACGCCAAAAACTTACATCCACTTATGATATGGCCAAAACGGACGGTTTTATTTGTGCGGTGTTGTTAGGTCGCAACACGTCAGAATTAGCTACCACAAGAGAGTAATGGTTTTATCATTTATATTTAGCTTGGGTTTCTTAGCTATAACTCACCTACTTGTCTTCCTTTTAATGAGTAAGTGGTAAATATAACTCAGTTTCGTAATTTTGCATGTTTTCTCAGTAACGTGGGACAAAAGTGCCTATACAGTTAACCCTAGTGACAAGAGGTGATAGATTAAGATTAACTAAATAAAACAGTAATTAAACTTATAAAGATAGAGATAGATAGGTATGGAGAATAGAATTCTGAAGGGGAATTATTACAAGAGTTTAACTTCCTAGGATAAACACTAACCTCAATCAATTGGGCTATGAACCTAACGGATTTGTCACTAAGATTTTAGGCCTTGAAGATTCTGGCTAAGACGGATATCCCTACTCCCAACGTTAACCTAAAAGGTTTAAACGACCTTATGGATAGAATCCTAGGTACATGAACAAAGTGGTATACCCATAAAGGAAAGTCTCAGCTTTTCTTAATCCTAGTTGGTCTAACTAAAGCAATATTCCACCATTTAACACTATGTTATGCCTTAACATTAATAGACGTGCAATCTTAGATATTCTACGGTACTGCTAATTGGGTTAGAGGTCTCTCCTTTGCGATCACTTATTCAACCCCGGATCATCTTACAACATCTTAAGAATGTTGCTTCTGACGCGAATCATGCTTTTGAGTAAGCCAGTGTTCACTGAACTCTATGTTGCCAACTCTAATCACAACCTAAATGGGCAGCTCTTCTATGACGAATAAATGGTTATTCGTACGTAGGTACTATATCCCTATTGTGACGTTAAGCACACATAACTACTTACCTTGTATCCTAGGGTTGATCAGGTCCTAATACTAGGTTATAGCCACGTAAATAAGCGGAAAGGGTGATCCGTAAATTAAACTTCTAAATCGTCAGGGTTTCAGCATAACAGTATGATAAGATTCAGATAAAGTATTCAACATATAATAAACATTCGTAACAGACAGATAAGCATTCAAGACGAAAGCAACTTAAGATAACAAGATAACTTCATTAAATTAAGGAAAGCGTTCACCGTTTTACAGATGAGATCTGGACCATTACAAGTGCTGACATCCTCTAGACCGCTCCTATTACAATCTTCGGCATTCGCCTCCGGGTACTTAATTTCCCGCTTGGAGGTGAGAAGGCCTTGAAAGCTCTAGTAAGAGAAAGTGTATTGTAGTGAGAGAGTGAAGAGAGGTGTGTTGAAATTGGATGACAAAAAGCCTTTAAGTAAGTACAAAATTTGCCTGCAAACGGCTGGCAGGCCGTTTGGCAGGCCGTTTGGCAAGCCGTTTGCAGAGCCCGTTTGCTAAGGCAAGCTGTTTAACGAGGCCGTTTGATCTGGGCATTTGGCAGGCCATTTGCCATACTGGCAGGCCGTTTGGCAAGCCGTTTGGCTTGCTGATTCCCTGGATCGTAACTTGATTTATTGTCTTTCACCGTTTTCGCTCTAGAATCGTCGTTTTAGCTCCGTTTCTCTTGATTCTTTTTGCATCGTCTTCGTAATTACTTTATCTACAAATTTAACCGAAAAAGCGATTATTTTGCCGACACAGTTTTGAACTTTATACTTTTGAGACTCAATATCGAGGGTAAAAACATGACTTTTTAGCTGATGTCAAAATCTTTTAAAAAAATGCAGCTTTTTAAAGTCAAACATGACACATGGTTCGAAAAAGCTCAATTTCTATACAATACAACCCTTCCAGATTGTTTATTCACATAATTTGATTATTTTATTTATATACTATTTTAGGAATTATAATTATAAGAAATATAGTATACAAATGGTGTATACTTTATTGTGGGTCTGCCCAACTCAGTTCAACCTACTGTAATATATCTACCTATTGTGACAGGTTTACCATACAACCCATTTTAGCACCTGTAGCTTTGATGGTGCCATATTAACTTACTGGCGCAGCTACTAACCATAAATATTTGTACGTCTTATCAGCTATGGGATCAGTGATTCGATTCATCTGAAACAAAGTCGAGGGTAAAAAACAAAATGGAAATTTATTGTTCTTTATAAGTTGGTAAAATGATACTAACCTCTTCACCATATCATCATCTGAAAGGCCCGAAATGAAAAACTGGTTCTGATAAAAATGAAAAAAAATATTAGCTTTTAAAAGTTCCTCTAAGTTTACAACTATAGATAATTTTTCCCACGAATTACCTCAATGTAAATAAACTTTTCTGCATTTTCGAGAGTTTCTTTAAAAAAAAAATTAGCATCAAATTAACAATAGGGCTACTGTGATAGCAACAGTGAGTATAGTTCTTGGAATAGTAAATAGCCAAAAGCATATACGTCACCTAAACACATATATTCAAATGAAGCTTCTAAGGAGAGACATCTAATAAAGGTAGCACCAATTATTAGGGATCCCTATCAGAGCCCCCATTAACCCTAAACACGTTAAAATTTGAATGAAGCTGCCATAAGTACCAAGCACACAAGTTGGCAAAACCTGAGAAAAATCACAAAAGAGGTTATAGGTGTATATTCGACCCACTTTCTTATGAATGAGGCAATCGGTAATGAAATACTGATATTGGGTCAAGCAGCTATAATAATGAAAATCTTGCAAAAAAAGAAGCATGCTAAACAGGTCTAAGGTCACCCAGAAGTGATTTGTGGTAATGTATAAATCCTCCGAAAACCATTTATTACTGGAAAAACTCTAATTTTTTAATCATGTTTGACCCATTAAAAGTTCATAAGAATTGATAAATATTTGGACCAGAATTCTTTCAGTCAACTTACAAGCTTCGGTCCGTCCTAATACAACCCAATTAAAACCATCTCCAACCTTCACAACCCATATATACACCTAGCGTGAAAAAAAGAGGTGGTGTTACTTGACCTCAGTTATACATAGATAAGCGACAGGAGGACCGATACCCAACCCAATTCCAATGATGAATCTTCCAATCAGCATCCCTACCAATTTATTGGTTGTTGCACTTATAAAAGTATGTGTAACTCATCCATAAGATCAGTTTGATAACTTTTTTCCTCATCATATCATTATAGAAGTATAAACTAAGAAATACACATATAACATTTCTAAGTATATGATAGAAAAGAAAATTACCTGCTATCACCCGTTATCCAACTGCCCATATTGACACCCATAAGAGATTACATTAAATTCACCAATTTTGATTGAAGATTCTAATGCAGTACGCTCTTGAACCTGTAAGATGATTACACAATGATTATAAAGTCGAAAAATATGAAGGATCCATATTCATAATTACAACATATAAAAATTCATGATACGGAAGGATGGTCTACGTCAAACTTTTTAGTATTGTTATATCTTGATCTTGTACGTCATATTTTATATTGTATTTCTTCAAGTTCTTTACAATTGTTCCTTTTTCTTAAGAAGGATGGTGTTAATGGCATCCACAAGAACTACAATGTACAGAAGGATGGTGCTTGTGTATCAACATAAAATTGCTTATATCAACTCATATTTTATCTTTGCAGAACTATTAAAAAAAAGTAATGCTTGGAAAATTACCTAACATACATGATCCTTCATGATATAGTACAATACTTTTTGTTGAATGACCATATGCTAAATCCGTCATCCATATCACCTACAAAAGTAACTGAAGTTGTGCCATACATATAAACACACTAAGAAAAATGAATTAAATTACTTCAGCACCTTGGTAAATTTTTAGATGACAGGATCACTGAGGTATATTCGAAAATCCAAAATTTATTGATAGCGCAATTCGAATTCTAAATCCATTTACTAAGGACATGTTTGACTGAAATAAACCAGACACATAAACATTCTTATGATCATTCATATATCTGCTAATCAGATATAGAATTTCTAATGATATGCAGAAATGGGTCATAAGGGTGGTCACCACAACTATTTTTTAAATGCAGACCTCTTTGACCAATTGTAGATTTCATGCAGCTCGAGCAAGTTTTAGGTCAAAACAAAAGACTACTTTATGAAAGTGAATTTCAACATAACTTAAAGTTATATCAAAGTAAATCATTGATTGTTCCAATCATATACATAAA
Source organism: Rutidosis leptorrhynchoides (assembly GCF_046630445.1). Taxonomy (NCBI): domain Eukaryota; kingdom Viridiplantae; phylum Streptophyta; class Magnoliopsida; order Asterales; family Asteraceae; genus Rutidosis; species Rutidosis leptorrhynchoides. The sequence goes on from NC_092339.1 coordinate 123,386,384, forward strand.
AATCTATCATTAAAGCATACAAAAATTAGATTAACCATTGGTAATGATCTTTATGAACTGAAACTCTAAATGGATATAACAAAAATAGAAATGGATAACTTCAGTCATATATCTAGAACGAATACAAAAAAAATTTTAATATGATGATGAACTTTTGTAATGATCTTTATGAACTGAAAATAAATTTCAAGTCTACAAACCTGTGATTTCTTTTCACAAGACTAACATCATGTATTTCCTTCAAGCATACACCATCACCATCACTTTATATATTCCATTTCTCTTTGACATTTTATCAAACACCTTACATACACTTTCATATCACTATATAATTATAACTTGCTACAATTGCATTTAAATCAAATAAGAAGAACTTGAATTTCGAATTAAAAAACAAATAAGCAACAAAACAAATTGGAAGTGAAAAATATTAAACACTTTCACCTTATTCTTAGAATTAGTAAAACCTGGTCATGCTCCTTTCCATACTAAACAAACGAACAAAAATCAAATAAACTTTAAAATCAAAATCTTGACAGAAAAATCGAAAAGAAAACGTTAATGAAGAAAAGCAATACGAAAATTAAAATTTAAGGCGACATCGTGATTAAGGATGTCATTAGTTTAAAGCACTAATCGATATATAAAGCAATAAATAGATGAAATCTTTAGATCTTTTCGCTATCAAACTGATGGATTTTACCTTCGATGCTTAATGCCGATGAATATGATCAGAATAATTAAATCGTCGATGCATATGATCTGAATAATCAAATCATCTATATCGATTGGATTAAAATCAAATCAATAAACAGATTCATCAAAACTAATCTAAATTCAAATAAAACAGATTGATCAAAATCTGATTACCTTGTGCGAATTCGATATAGATGACTGAAGAATCGATTTGTTTGGCGATGGATGGAGGATTGGATGGAGAATCGATTTAGGGTTTTTTGGTTGATTAGCTGAGTGTTACTGATTTGAGATGAGAGAGTTTTGAAGGGTTGAAGAAGACTGCGTAGCTTGCAAATGAATTTGAGATGGATCGATCCCTAATTTTAGGGCTAAACCCTGTACGTTTTTTAGTTTTGAAGGCTAATTTTGTCTGATTACCTCTTAATCCAAGGATTGTCACGTGATTAAGGGTTGATTTTGAAATGAATGGCTGTGATTAGAGGTGGTTAAAAGTTTGGATGGCTAGGATTTTAATATTGATGAGATTTGTCACTCAATTGTGTGTTTACTTTAAGTATAAGAGAGATTATTATTATTATTATTATTATTATTATTATTATTATTATTATTATTATTAAACAACACAAACAATGACGTAAAAAAAATGCTAGTCATCAAATTATATGCAACTTCAAACAAATAAGAAAAAAATTGCGTTTCCCCAATCCTCAAACGTTCATGATGAGTATTACTTAAAGTTTAGGTTAGTTGACCCAAACACAATTATCAAAGCCTGTTTATGTTTAGTTAGCTTTCTTTGTACTTTTTAAATGATAGATTAATTAACAATACTTCGTATTTCTTTTTTTTGAACAACAATACATATCATCATGAGGACTTGACCACTCACGCGTTCATCTTCAGCAGTTGCATAACCCGCCCCCAACTGCTGCCCAGGAGGAAACCCGACCCAATCCGAGGGCATGTACGGTAAAACCCCCTCCCCACTGTCCCCGTAACGCAATGTGCAAAAGGCAACCTTGGGTGAAATTCAAAGGTAAAGGAGCAACCTTGTATGCAATTTTGCACCTCACGGGAATCGAATTCCTGACCTGTCACTAAAAGAGGCAGACAATTATCACATAAGCTACAATACAAAGTTCAATACTCCGTATTAATATTATTATACCTACGAGAAATTCATCATCTAACAATGTATACATCACTATATATCTTTGAGATGTTATACATTGTCGCTTTAAAATATATTTTAATAGTGTATGGATAATAATTAGTGATGTACAAATACTTCTTCCTTTAGGTATATTTTACTTTCTAAGTCAAATATGTATGAAAGAAACATGTATTAGCGGATGAGGTTTCTTATTTTCAGGTTATCCATAAAGATGAACTATTTTTACTTTGACGTATACAATTTAGTCGGGTTATCATGTTACTATGTTTGGCTCATAAAAATAGAAGTATACTTAGAGTATTGGTGATTTTAGTGTAATCCGACATAATCAATGTTTTAGGTTATTGGATTACTTGGTTGAGAGTGGAAGTGACTGCTTGACACTCTACAAGAATATGGGAAGTGTGGAGGACACATTCGTAAAGAGTAAGACCAATCACTTGGTATATAGCTGAGCGTGGATGAAATAGTGCTTGAAATGGCTGATCCATAAAGAACCAGGCTTAAGCCGCGCTGCGGGTTTCTAAGCTGCGCCGCGGCTTCTAGTGTATTTTGGGGTCAGACATTTTGATTGTTTCAGAATTTTAGAACGAAGCACTAAGCCGCGCCGCGGCCATATGAGGCGCGACGCGGCCCAAGGGGTAAATTGGTTACAGGGAAATTAGCAAGGTTTGATATCAGTTCTAATGTTGAGCCGCGGTGCGGCCCTTCTAGCCGCGTTGCAGCTTAAGGCGTGAAATCTGAACTGGTGCCTTTTTGACCCAAAAGGCATGTTGGTCCAAAACATTGCTTGGCATTTCCTGGTCACTTTGGGAAGGTTTTAAACATTAAATACAAATGTTTAGACACCAAATAAGTGGTGTTGGTTCCCAAGAGGTGTATCATTTCAGCATGGTTACATATGAAAAGTTGTGACTATTCATTCACACTTTTTGGTCAACTATAAATAGAATGCTCATTCATTTGAGAAAAGGTTCCAGATTTTTTTCTTCTCTCACACTCTCAGGATACTAACAAACATTTCCTGCATTATACTTTTGTAAGAACAACTTTTCTTGGTCTAGAAAAGATTGTTGAACTAGTCTTATCCCAATATTGATTTTGTGCAACCTAAGACCGATAGGGGCGAAATACTTTATTGAGAAAGTGTTTCATGATTCTAGTTTCATCCCGGTGACATTATCCTATTGAGCAATTCATATTTCCTAACAAATCAATAAAGTATTTCCATGATGTCCGGGGAAACGGTGAAAGAGATGACTTTAAGGTTTACAAAATTGGAGAAGTTTGAAGGGGCAGATTTTAGGAGATAGCAAAAGAAGATGAAATTTCTTTTGACTACATTGAAATTGGTGTATGTGTTGTCAACTCCAAGGCCCGTTGAATCGGATGATGAGACCATGGAACAAGCTCGGTTAAGGAGTAAATGGGACAATGATGACTTGATGTGTCGTGGCCACATTCTAAACGGTATGTCCGATATTTAATTTGATGTTTACAATTCGGTTGAATCGGCAAAGGAACTTTGGGATAAATTGGAGGTCAAATATATGGCCGAGGATGCATCTAGCAAGAAATTTCTTGTTAGCAACTTTAACAATTACAAGATTGTTGATACTAGGCCCATCATGTGTAACACCCTAGACAAATCCCACATCGCCCACAGACATGAGTGATCATGGGATTATAAGGTAATACTCACGCTTAAATGACACAACGCGTTTTGGGATCACATGCAGAGCTGATGTGTGAGTACGTTGCAGTTAAGCGTGCTCGGGCGAGAGCACTACCAGGATGGGTGACCTCCTGGGAAAGTGCTTCTCGTGTGTGGTCGCCAAGAAAAAGCCGTGCGCCTGCGGGCAAAGCGGACAATATTGTGGTCATGTTAAGCTGGGGTGTTACAGAATGGTATCAGAGCCACTCATGTGCCGTTGGGGGTGGTGGGGCAAACCTCATCGAGGACGATGAGTCCCTGAGGGGGGGTGAATGTAACACCCTAGGCAAATCCCACATCGCCCACAGACATGAGTGATCATGGGATTATAAGGTAATACTCACGCTTAAATGACACAACGCGTTTTGGGATCACAGGCAGAGCTGATGTGTGAGTACGTTGCAGTTAAGCGTGCTCGGGTGAGAGCACTACCAGGATGGGTGACCTCCTGGGAAAGTGCTTCTCGTGTGTGGTAGCCAAGAAAAAGCCATGCGCCTGCGGGCAAAGCGGACAATATTGTGGTCATGTTAAGCTGGGGTGTTACATCATGGAACAATTCCATGAGATCCTTGGGATCTTGGGGTAATTTACCCAACATAACATGAGTATGGATGAAACTTTCTCGGTTTCATTCATCATTGATAAATTGCCATCTTATGGCAAGATTTTAAACACATACTCAAACACAAGAAAGAAGATATGAATGTGAATGAGTTGGTTAGTCACTTGAGAATTGAGGAATCAATTCGGGCACAAGATAGTGGCAAGGGGAAGGGAAAAGAAGTGGGATCTTCTTCAATTAATATGATTGAAGATAAATCCCATGGGAACAAGTTCAACAAGAAACCAAACAACAAGAAACGTAAGTTTGATGGCAACAAGAATGCGTCCAATAAGAAGGACAATAAGTCTTGTTGGAGATGTGGCAAACCCCGTCACTTTAAGCGGGATTGCAAAGTCAAGATGGTAGAAAGAGGAAGCACATCTGGTACAGGCTAAGGATCAAAGGATCCTACTCCTAATCAAGGTCAAATTTCTGAATTTGTGACTATTCCAATTAAGAACTATGTTTCACATATTTCTTATGCATTTTATGTATGGGATAATACAATTGGATAGTGGGTAGATTCGAGTGCAACTTGCCATGCATGCAAGGATCGTGAATGGTTCAAGACTTTTGTACCGGATAAGGATGTCTTGCATATGGGCAACGAATCTATTTCTAATGTTGTTGGTTATGGAAATGTTGTATTGGAGTTTAGTTCCGGAAATACTATTACTTTTTATAATGTATTGTATGTACCTAACTTGTGTAAGAATCTTATATCTAGTCCCATATTGAATAAATGTGGGTATAAACAAGTGTTTGAAATTGACAAGTACATATTGTCTAAAGGTGGTGTGTTTATTGGTTTTAGGTATTATAATAATGGTATGTTTATGCTTAATCTCAAGAAAGTTCCCAATACCATGAATTCTACTTGCATGATTAGTTCTAGTTCTAATGATTCCGGTTTATGGCATGCACGTCTAGGACATGTTCATTACAATAGAATGAATGATATGTTTAGAGATGAGTTAATTCCAAGTTTTGATCTAACTCTCGAATAATGTAAAACTTGCATGTTAACTAAGATAACTAGACAACCTTTTAAGGATATAAACCGGATATCTAAGACCTTAGAACTTATTCATAGTGATCTATGTGACTTTCATGCTACTCCTTCGTTAGGTAACAAGAAGTACATGATCACGTTTATAGATGATGCGTCTAGGTTTTGCTACATTTACCTTTTGCATGTAAAGGATGAAGCATTAGACAAATTCAAAATATATAAAACCGAAGTAGAATTGCAACTAAATGGATCAATTAAAACTTTGCATAGAGGTGGTGAATACTAAGACCCGGCTTATTTCCAATCGATAGGTGTTATTCACCAAACTACGGCTCCATATACACCACAACAAAATGGTGTTTCCGAAAGGAAGAATATGACTCTAAAGGAAATGGTCAACTCCATGATGTCCTATTCTGGTTTGACTGAGCGATTTTGGGGTGAAGCCACGCTTACGGCTTGCTATATATTGAATAGAGTTCCTGACAAGAAGGAAAAGTAAACCCCCTATGAACTTTGGTACAACAAGCGACCCAATTTGCATTACTTGCAAGTTTGGGGTTGTCGGGCGGTCGTACGACTAACCGAACTCAAAAGGAAAACTTTGGGTGAAAGAGGTGTTGATTGCATTTTTATTGGATATGCCGAGCATTCCAAGGAATACAGGTCCTATGTTATTGAACCTAATGATGCTATAGCGGTTAATACCGTTATAGAATCAAGAAACGTAATATTTGATGAATCAAGGTTAACCTCAATACCAAGCCCAAAGGACATGACCCCCATTGAAAGCACCTACCAAGGAACTCAATTATAAGAGCTTCCTAGTGAGTCCTTTGAACCTCGTAGAGGGAGTAGGACAAGAAATCCCAAGTCATATGGTTTTGATTTTCAACTTTATTTGGTTGAAGGATCTAGAGACAGTATTCAATCTCAATCCTATTATTGTTACAATATTGTGGAGGATCATAGAACATACGAGGAGGCAATGAGGTCTCGGGATGTAGCCTTTTGGAAGGAGGTGGTACGTGATGAGATAGACTTGATATTGGAAGATAACACTTGAGTTTTAGTGGACCTCCTACTGGGGTGTAAAATATTGGGAAATAAATGGATCTTCAAGAGGAAAATGAAGGTCGATGGTTCGATTGATAAGTTTAAAGCTCGATTGTTATCTAAGGCTTTAGACAAAAGGAAGGTATTGATTATTTCGATACCTATGCACCGATTGCAAGGATCACCACCATTAGATTGTTGATAGCTCTTGCTTCGACTTAAAATCTAGTAATTCACCAAATGGATGTGAAAACAGCCTTCTTGAATGGTGAATTGGATGAGGAAGTGTGTATGAAACAACCGGAGGGTTTTGTGATAACGGGACAAGACGCAAAGGTGTGCAAGTTGGTAAAGTTATTGTAGGGACTTAAACAAGCACCAAAATAATGGAATCAAAAGTTTGATGATGTGGTCTTGTCACATGGGTTTACTTTGAATCACTCAGACAAATGTGTGTATAGCAAGTTTGATCACAAAGGTAAAGGTGTGATCATTTGACTATATGTAGATGACATGTTGATCTTTGGCACCGACCAAGATCAAGTGGATAAAACCAATGAATTTTTGTCATCTAAATTCTCAATGAAAGATATGGGAGTGGCGGATGTAATCCTTGGAATAAGGATTAAAAGAGAAGGGAAGAACATCACAATTACACAATCTCATTACATTGAAAAGATTATCAAGAAGTTTAATTGTGAGTTTTGTTCGCCGGTTAATACTCTTATTGATCCCAATGTTAAGCTTTTGCCAAATTCGGGCAAAGCAATGAAGCAACTTAAATACTCACAAGCAATAGGTTGTTTGATGTATGCTATGACAACAACAAGACCGGATATTGCTTATGCCGTGGGAAAGTTGAGCAGATTTACAAGTAACCCGGGTGCTCCCCATTAGCAAGCTGTTAATCGAGTGTTTAAGTATTTGAAGCAAATAATGAGCTATGGTATTGTATATTCCAGATTTCCTCCCGTTATAGAAGGATATTCGGATGCAAGTTGGATTACCAATGCCAAAGATCATTCATCTACGACGGGTTAGGTTTTCTTACTTAGAGGTGGAGCGATTTTATGGGCATCGAAGAAGCAAACTTTTATTACTACTTCGACTATGGAATCTGAGTTTGTGGCCTTGGCGGTGGCCGGTAGTGAGTCCGAATGGTTAAGGAATTATATATATGAAATTCCTTTGTGGCCAAAGCCTATCTCACCTATTAGTATTCATTGTGATAGTGCTTCGACATTGGCTAAAGCTTATAGCCATATGTACAATGGTAAATCAAGACACTTAGGTGTGAGGCATAGCATGATTGTGAGTTGATCACCAATGGATTCATTTCAGTTGCCAACAACTATGACGACCCGGATTTTTCCACCTACTTGATTATACTATAAACATGATTTAAAAATTCGGACTTGATAAGCATTGAATTTTAATAAGTCTTGAACCTCCGGAAAGAGTTTTATATAAGCATTTGACCACCCTTTTATTCCTACGACTCACGAACGTCATAACTTGTATTAATTATATATATATATATATATATATATATATATATATATATATATATATATATATATATATATATATATATATATATATATATATATATATATAGGGGCAGGATCAATGGGGAAGTAACCAATCGGGGGGAAGCGGGGGGAAGCATTATTTTTTTTTTCGTTTTTTGAAAAAACTTTGTTCACGAACATTATAGATTGGATGAAAATAAGAACATTTAGAAAAGACACTTCGTGATGAATGTTATTATTTTGGCGGGAAAACGATCGACAAAAATAACATTCAAGATAATATTATTCGTGAAGAATGTTAACGTTTTTTTTTAATGTTTTGTGAAGTAAAATTTAGCCCGATTTAGAGTTTAGGGTTTAGGGTTTGGTGTTTTTGGTTTATTCCATAAACCCAAAACACCAAACCCTAAACCCTAAAACCTAAACCCTAAACCCTAAACTCTAAACCGTTCGTGTTAAAAACTCAATCTAAATCCTAAATCTAAACCCTAAACCCTAAATTTCTAAACCCTAATATCTAAACCCTAATATCTAAACCCTAATGTCTAAAAACTCAACATACGCTCGAAAAATACGATAATTGTTATATATTACTTCTTCGTGCGTTTTCCCGCCAAAATAATAACATTCATCACGAAGTATCTTTTCTAAATGTTCTTATTTTGATCTAATCTATAATGTTCGTGAACAAAGTTTTTTCAAAAAATGAAAAAAAAAATTTGCTTCCCCCCGCTTCCCCCCGATTGGTTACTTCCCTCTTGATCCTACCACTATATATATATATATATATATATATATATATATATATATATATATATATATATATATATATATATATATATATATATATATATATATTTAATTTAAAAATATGATAATTAAATATCTCATTAAGTATATTAACAAGGTATTATATATACATTTTCATACTAGTAATTTAGAGAGTTTTCGAACAATATATATGTTACTATTTAAACGACGTAATTAACTTATGTTAAAATGTATTTACATACAATGTATTATGAGTATAAATACAACCTTAAAAGTATTAAATACACTTAATAATATACAAAAACATATAAAGGATAGCTATACTCGTATTTCCGTTCATTTTTCTCAAGAACCCCACTCGTATTCATACTGTATATATACACGTATTATACGAAGCTTCTAGAAGTATTTACAATTGATATATACTAATAAAAATTTGCATTAGTGGAGTATTATGTCATGCATGACATCATCAATCTTATTATGTCATACATGACATCATCAATTTAACTTATACTAGATATTAGTCAAAAAAAGACAACATAAAGTATTTACTATTCGTATATACCAATAGTAATTTGCATGATTGATGTATTTTGTCATACATGACATCATCAATCTTATTATGTCATGTATGACCTCTTGGTATTTAACTTATCCTAGATATTTGTCATAAAACAACAAAATGCAACTAGTATATAAAGACCTTACATGGTATTTTTTTACACACATTTACATCCATTCTATTTTCAATTCTCTTCCAAGTATTCTCTTATTCTTTCTCTCTAAAAACCCTCTCTAATATCCTGTCTTTAAGTTCTAATAAGCCTTCATTATTTACAACAAAAACTAGTTACAAAAACAATCCATAAACACCATAGAAGTAGTAATCAAGAACACCTCCTTTGATTTAAGTTTTGCTTCCAAGTTTGGTTATCTTTAAGCACCCTTTCAAGGAGTCTTTCAAGCTCTAGAAATCCTCTTCATATTCAGCTACTTCCCTTTCTTAAATCAGGGTATTAGCCTTACCAAAACTCTTGTTCAATTCATATGATTATAGCTATCTATATAAAAGATCATAGTTAATAACAACTAGAACATAGTTTGGATGATTCTAAACTTGTTTGAAAACTAATCTAATCTAACTGTAACAACACTTATTTATACATATTATGATGTTATATTAAACTATTATAAGAACTTATAACTTGTACATATGAAGAACACCTTAAAAACTTAACATACATCAACTAGTCTCCATTCGGTAAAAGCGGACTGTTTTGGGTTGGGAATTAAAAACCTATCTTAGACTTTGATTTCGAAGCTAAGATTTTGAAAATATGTTAATATATGTAAATAAGACTTTCAGTAAATTTTTCATGATTTTAGACAAAGTGGAAGTATTTTATCAAAAATCATATATTGGGTGGATGCCGGGATTCTTCCAAATCTGTCCACCGGTACTAAAAGAGGGTAAAACTATAAAAATTAATATATGGGATGAACTTTTAGAATTGGTTTTGAAAAATTAACTTCTTAAGAAATCCATAGCAATTTGATTCACTTTAAACGGAGTTGTAATGAATTTTTGGCGAGCAAAACAAAATATGCTAAAATTAACGTTGTATGGACGAAATTTATTTTATAAAAACTATATTAACCATATCCTTGCTAACTTTTCCTATATCCTATATATATTTGGACATGTTATCATTAGTATAACAAAATATTATAATCTTGGTTAATTATGAGATTGTAGATAATCTTGGTACGTTCCATGACAATACGTGCACAATATGTTTTGATAAATCCAAAGTCAACACGTCTCTGGATTGATGCAAAACAATACGTACACAATATGCCGTGGGGTAATTCTAAGATTATATATATATATATATATATATATATATATATATATATATATATATATATATATATATATATATATATATATATATATATATATATATACCGATTATTGGACTATTGGACTTTTTGGACTATTTTGGACTACTAACAAAGGACAACTAACAATGGACTACTAACATAAAATGTTAAAAATTATTATATAAGTATTATATTAACTTGCTATATTAATTTTGTTCATATGTATTATTATCTGAATCGTTATTATTATTATAGGTTTGTGAATCCAAGGTCGTCGGCTATATTTTAATAAGTTGAAAACTTGTTAAAACTATACTTTTATGACAGTTAGTATATAGTCCCATTTTTAAACTCTACAAATATTTTGGGATGAGAATACATGCTTCTTTTTTTTTCGAAATAGACACAAGTACTTAAATATATATTCTATGTTGAGTTGTACCTTTGTATATATCCCTAATAGTCTGGTAACTATTTGTTACATGTGGTTAACATGTAAGCGCGAATCCTATTGATAGATCTATTGGGTTTGACAACCCCACTTGGGCTAGTTAGCACTAGTGCATAACGGGTGTTTAGTACTTCGTTTTACTACACTTGGTACGGTGTAGAGATAACTTTAAAAAGGGAATATGCACAGAAAACATCTGTTAAGTATAGTTACTGGGAGCTCAACAACATATAGAATATCTTTGCTGAAACGTTTATAACATGAAATCTTGTAGTCTATTATTATATCTTATGTTGGCTTTAAAACCTATATCTCACCAACCTTTGTGTTGACTGTTTAAGCATGTTTATTCTCAGGTCCTTATGAAAGTCTTCCGCTGTTGCATTATCTGAGCAAGCTGTGCATGGAGTCTCATGCTTTTGTTTAAATGAAGTGTTGCATTCAATAAAACCTTTGTCATGTTGATAGTGCTCCAAATAAACATATATTTAGGCACAATATCCTTCCAATATGTAAAGCTTTTAGTTACTATTGTTCTATTTTTATGTAATAATTGTTTAAATAAATAAGTGCGAAGATAAAAGAAGAAAATGAAGATTTGAAGACGTAAACGTCCAAAAATCTCAAATGTACAATATACAATCCAAGTGGTTCAATTTATTGATGAGAAACGTCTAAAAATTACAAGAGTACAAGTCGCAGAACGCAAAATACAAGATATCGAAGCATACGAAAAGGCGTTCGAAAATCCGGAACCGAGACGTAAACCGAGCATCAACGCGCGAGTCAACGGACCTAAAATTACAAGTTAACTATGCACAAGAATATAATATATATATATATATATATTATATATTAAAAAATTCAGCAGCCCACATTTAAAATTCAATGAGTGAGCTGGAATTGGGGATATCACGATCGCGGAGGTCCCAAGGCAAAATACCTCGCGATCGCGAAGCTGGGAATCTCAGAATCTGCCTATAAATACCGAAGCCTTCTGCCGAGTTACCAACACCATCAATCTATCTCTCTGTCTATATAATATATATATATATATATATATATATATATATATATATATATATATATATATATATATATATATATATATATATATATAATATATATAATATAAATATTAGTTTAGTTTTATATTAGATTAGTTTAGTTAATGTAACGGTTAATTATGGGTTTTAAAGTCGGAGTTCTGTCCGTGTAACACTACGCGATTAATAATCAATGTAAGCTAAATTCTCCCTTTTTAATTATGTATCGTACTTAAGTTATTATTATGCTTATATGAGCCGAAGTAATCGTGATGTTGGGCTAAATATTAAGACTGGGTTATTGGGCTTTGGACCATAATTGGGGTTTGAACAAAAGACCGACACTTGTGGAAATTGGACTATGGGCTATTAATGGGCTTTATATTTAATTAACTAAATGATATCTTGTTAATTTAATATAAAGGTTACAATTTGACGTATTTATATATAACCACATACGCTTGACTGGGTACGGTGGGCTGGATATTTATAAAAACTAATAATTGTTCATTTGACCGGACACGGGGATGGATTAATAGTCAATGGACTCATTAAAACAGGGGTGGATTACATTCAAGGGTAATTGGTGTAATTTTTAACAAAGTATTAAAACCTTGGATTATACGCAGTCGATAACCTGGTGTATTCATTAAACAAAGTATTAAGACCTTGTTACAGTTTAAGTCCCCAATTAGTTGGAATATTTGACTTCGGGTATAAGGGTAATTTGACGAAGACTTTCGCACTTTATAATTATGACCGATGGACTATTATGGACAAAACCAGATGGACTTATCAAATAATCCAGGATGAAGGAAAATTAACCCATGGTAATAAATTAAAATCAAAACGTCAAACATTATGATTACGGAAGTTTAAATAAGCATAATATATTTTATTTCATATTTCCTCGTACTTTTATTTATTGTTATTTTAATTATTGTTATTTATTTTATCGTTAGTTAAATATCGTCATTTACTTTACGCTTCGCTTAAAATATAAAATCGACAAACTGGTCATTAAACGGTAAAACCCCCTTACTAAAATAAGCCGTCTCCCTGTGGAACGAACCGGACTTACTAAAAACTATACTACTCTACGATTAGGTACACTACCTATAGTGTTGTAGCAATGTTTAGGTATATCCCATCTGTAAATAAATAAATAAAACTTGTGTAAAATTGTACCGTATTTTGTAGTAAACAATAATAGTATTTCGTACAGCTCCGCTCGCACATCAAGTTTTTGGCGCCACCGCCGGGGAGCTCTAAAACGCTATATTTTTAGTTTATATTTGTAAAAATATAATATATATATATAAAGAAAAAAGCATATTTTTAAGATTTTGTAAAATTATAAAGTATTTTTATTTATGTTTAGTTTTTGAAATATAAGTTTATTTTATTTTATTTAGATTTTCTAAAAAAAAAAAAAAAACAGTCGAACCAGTTTGAACCTGCTGGCCTTTCTGAACCTGCATCACTCTGCGATCACGGAGCTATTAGTGTGAATATCCACGCGATCGCGTGGCCTGTTCTGACACGTCAACCCAAGCATTTATTGCAAAATTTGGGTTAAAGTTTTTAATTATTTATTATTAGGGTTTGTTTTTAATATTATTAATATTAGTATTTAGTTTTAATAATTAATTTATAATATTAAGTGTTATTATTATTAATTATATATATTAATACTTTTATAAAATAATAATATAAAAATAATATTTTTATAAAATTTTATTTTTATAACTTTAATTTTATTTTTACTTTTTGTATCTTATTAATCGTTTAATTCATAATTTGTTTATTTATCGTTCGAAATTAGTACTAAACTTAGTTTTTGCCGTAGTTATTTTATATTTCTAGATTTTTAGGTTTTGCCGTAAAATCCCTTAAGTGCTTTTTCTTTAGAATTAAGATATAGGCGCTTTAGAATTTTGCGACGCAGTTTATAGATTTTTGTACTTTTTAAAGTAATTGTCATTTTCCGAATAGAATTGCATTTAAGTTTTAATATCTTTAGGCGCAACTTTTTAGATTTAGTTTTTAGACTTTTAAGTTTCGACGTTTTTCTTTCTCATTTTTATTTTTCGACGTTTTTCGACGCTCTTTTTCTTTTTCGTTTCTACGCGCAAGTTTAAAGGACATAGAATTTTTAAAATCTTTAAATTTCGACGAAAAATTATTGTAAGCGATTGAATTAATAGATATCCAAATTTTTTTACTTCGTAGTAATAGTTGGATTTGTTAGTGGCTGAGTTGTGGATTTTCCGATTTAAAGGATCCTGGCTCCCTGCTGCATCTTTTGGCTATTCGAAACGTGGGAAAAAGCAGAAAAGTATATTAATTTGATAACTTATATAATTTTTAGTTTTATAACTAATAGGATAATTAGTAAATACACCACATTGTAGCTAAAATTTAGTAATAAGCGTATTATGGAAAATCTCGAAAATATTTTGGAAACTCTTTCTGACATGCAAAATGAATTAAATCAATACTCTCAAACGAGTGTTGATAAAAATCCGTTCGGTCAATCTTGGATCACGAATGACGAAACAATAACTGGTTGTGAAATCTGTGGAGATTATCACTCAACATGGGAATGTTATTATTACGTTCCTATAGAAAATCATGCACCCATGGAACCTGAATGGAACGATTATGAAAATTCAAATTGGGATTATTCCCAAGAATATATCCAAACTCAACAACCAAAGGATGAGGAAAATTATTTGTCTGAAAATTTTTTAGATTATATGAAAATCAAACTTGAAGAACTTGATGCTCAAAATGAACAGATAAGAGAGTTTGCAAATTGGCAAGCTGAAACTCTATCAGACTACACACCTGTTGATCTGAGGAGTCGTGTGCAAGAAAATCTCATATCATCGAATTTTGATGAATTCGAGAGCTCCGAAATCACCAATTATCCTGATGATACTTTTTATTCAGTCTTACCAATTTCACAACATATCGACACATTAGCCTCTACCGAAGAAATCATCGATCCATCAATGGATGAAGAAAAAGTAAGGGTGACAAATTGGTACTCTTGGGAAAACGATAACGTTGAAAATTTTACCCCCGAGACCAAAGTGGTGGGACCGATAAGGACCGTTAAAGAAGAAGAATTTGCTTCGATCCCGAATATCACCATCCCACAACCTTCCAACTTAATATTCTCAATAGACGAGTCATCTACCGAAAATGAACTACAAGCTGTAATAGACATTGACACCTCGGATTTCACCCAATTGGGTAATAGAGGTAATAACTTTGATCCCGAGAATGAACGGAAGGAAATGTTAGGAATTGTCCACCCAAAAGAAATATGTATGTCAGTGTATAACGATCCATTTGACCAAGAACCAGAAAAGAGACATATCCATTTACTAAAAGCTACACTTAAAGAAGAATTAATTAGTGACAATCGGGTGGATATAAACTTTAAACCCATTGATATATTATACACCACCCGAGATGTAAATAACTGGATCACTATTTTAATTCGTGGAACTTATTCCACTGACTTCACATGTCGTCAGCTAAGTGTGGGGAAGTCTAACCCCACTTAACGTTAAATTCGGTGTTCGGGTTAGTGCATAACTCGTTAATAAAAATGCATGATGAATTAGGGTAAAAGACGTATTTTCAAAAATTAGCAAACAGTTCAGAAAAGTAACCATTTTTGAAGAAAAACATGTGTGATAAAACAACAAAAGGAATGAACGATGAGGCGCGCCATCTATCATTCGACGAGCTTAGTAATTACAAACTGGGTATTTTTAATCACTTTTCTACACTAATCACCCTCATGAATTTATAATTATAGTCTGATTTCATGCAAATGAGGGCATTGCATGATCTCAAGTGTAGGGAAGGGTTATAAATTCTCTCGGGTTTGCACTTGGTTTATTTGCCAAATTTTGTGAAAATTTGAAAAATTTTCAACTAAATGAATTCAAAATCATGTTTATACATATTTATAAACGATAAAAACTAGGTGTTAATACCGAAATTATCGTTACCTCCGAAAGGACATAAATTGAGAAACAACCTAAAATGCTTGAATTCATTTAAAATGGAATAGAGGAGAATAAAAAGGCAAAGAAAGAAATAAATAAGAGCCAAGTGTGGGGAGAATGTACCAAGTTTTTCAATTAAAAACTATCTATCACATGTTTCTGTAAAGTTATTGCAGGTGCTTTTGTTTTGGACAAAATTAACTGTTTTACCCGGTAAATTGTAATATAAATGGAAGAAAAGATGGATCTACATGATGAATCAATTCCATCATTAAAAGGAATTAAAGTCTTCTGAAAAATAAGTGCGCTTCTTGATTTAGGTCAGGAAGTTGTCGTCCAGACCAGCTGTAGGTTGACGAAAAATCTAGAAAAGTCATCTCTAAAATCAGCAGGAAATCCACGGACCTCAGCATCAAACAGGGTCATCATGTGGTCAGACTTATCCTAACCATGAGAGGATCTGTCTCGTAAAATGGGGAGGGCACTGTGCAAATTAGCTTGATAAGACTAATGAATCAGACCCCCAGAAAAGGATAATCTCCTGAAAGATTAAAAATCGACTTTTAAGCCTGATATTACTCAATCCTTGAGATTGACTTTATAGATTGAGAATTACAAACTCATGGAATTCGATGATATCTAAACTCGAGCTTGAACGAGAAAATATTTTGATCAAATTAAAAACCGATTTGTTTTCTGAAAACCTATTTTCAATGCGTTCATTACCATTGAACGTAAAATCCTAAGAATTCACCTGAAATTTATTAGGTCACCTGAACCAAATCGGGTGTCAACCGTAAGAACGGTGGTTGTATAGCATGGTCGAAGACAGGACCTTGTGCCAGACCGAAAAAATTATAGGGTGATCTTTACTATTTCTCCTACAAAGGATAGTAATTGCATCCGACACGTTATGGACCATGAACATCTGCATGTCATTAGACATTGCCTTAACAGTTGCTTGTTCATCGCTTTCCTTTACAACCGGACGGTAGTTTACCGAAAGGTAATATATGGAACAAGTATACTGGACGTGTTGCTTTCCTAATACAAGGTTAGCAAGTGGGTGACAAAAAACCACGAGTTTTGAGCTAAAATTTTAAAATATGAAACCCACAAAACCCACAAAATCATTTTGCAAACACCGGTGAAGGGTTATTTCAGAAAACTTATCTAGGGTAAAATCTAGCTTAAATTTTCAAAAGATCAAATATTTTCATAAAGATCCAATTTCCTTAAAGGATCAAAGTTTTTATAGTCATGTGAGACTGTAACCACATTGTTACTATCATTGTTTATACCGTCATATTAAAATCACTGATGTATAAAGTGTGAGAATAAAAAAGTGATTAGAGTGAAGTGTGATTTAATTTCAAGTTCTGTATTGCTTGAGGACAAGCAACGTTCAAGTGTGGGAATATATGATAGTGCTCCAAATGAACATATATTTAGGCACAATATCCTTCCAATATGTAAAGCTTTTCGATACTATTGTTCTATTTTTATGTAATAATCGTTTAAGTAAATAAGTGCGAAGATAAAAGAAGAAAACGAAGATTTGAAGACGCAAACGTCCAAAAAGCTCAAATGTACAAGATACAATCCAAGTGGTTCAATTTATTGATGAGAAATGTCTAAAAATTACAAGAGTACAAGTCGCAGAATGCAAAGTACAAGATATCTAAGCATACGAAAAGGCGTTCAAAAATCCGGAACCGAGACGTAAACCGAGCATCAACACGCGAGTCAACGGACCTAAAATTACAAGTTAACTATGCACAAGAATATATAATATAATATATATATAATTATATAAATTATATATATATATATATATATATATATATATATATATATATATATATATATATATATATATATATATATATATATATATATATATATATATATATATATATATATATATATATATATTATATATAGTAAAAAATTCAGCAGCCCACGTTTAAAATTCAATGAGTGAGCTGGAATTGGGGATATCGCGATCGCGGAGGTCCCAAGGCAAAATACCTCGCGATCGCGGAGCTGGGAATCTCAGAATCTGCCTATAAATACCGAAGCCTTCTACCGAGTTACCTACACCATCAATCTATCTCTCTGTCTATATATATATATATATATATATATATATATATATATATATATTAGTTTAGTTAATGTAACGGTTAATTACGGGTTTTAAAGTCGGAGTTCTGTCCGTGTAACACTACGCGATTAATAATCACTATAAGCTAAATTCTCCCTTTTTAATTATGTATCGTACTTAAGTTATTATTATGCTTATATGAGCCAAAGAAATCGTGATGTTGGGCTAAATATTAAAACTAGGTTATTGGGCTTTGGACCATAATTTGAGTTTGAACAAAAGACCGACACTTGTAAAAATTGGACTATGGGCTATTAACGGGCTTTATATTTAATTAACTAAATGATATCTTGTTAATTTAATATAAAGGTTACAATTTGACGTATTTATATATAACCACATACGCTTGACTGGGTACGGTGGGCGGGATATTTATATATACTAATAATTGTTCATTTGACCGGATACGGGGATGGATTAATAGTCAATGGACTCATTAAAACAGGGGTGGATTACATTCAAGGGTAATTGGTGTAATTGTTAACTAAGTATTAAAACGTTGGATTACACGCAGTCGATAACCTGTTGTATTCATTAAACAAAGTATTAAGACCTTGTTACAGTTTAAGTCCCCAATTAGTTGGAATATTTGACTTCGGGTATAAGGGTAATTTAACAAAGAATTTCGCACTTTATAATTATGACCGATGGACTATTATGGACAAAACCAGACGGACTTATCAAATAATCCAGGACGAAGGAAAATTAACCCATGGTAATAAAATAAAATCAAAACGTCAAACATCATGATTACGGAAGTTTAAATAATCATAATATATTTTATTTCATATTTCCTCGTACTTTTATTTATTGTTATTTTAATTATTGTTATTTATTTTATCGTTAGTTAAATATCGTCATTTACTTTACGCTTCGCTTAAAATATAAAATTGACAAACTGGTCATTAAACGGTAAACCCCCCACTTATATATATATATATATATATATATATATATATATATATATATATATATATATATATATATATATATATATATATATATATAAATATAGTTAAAATAAATATAGTGTAAAATAAGCCGTCTCCCTGTGGAACGAACCGGACTTACTAAAAACTATACTACTCTATGATTAGGTACACTACCTATAGTGTTGTAGCAAGGTTTAGGTATATTCCATCTGTAAATAAATAAATAAAACTTGTGTAAAATTGTACCGTATTTCGTAGTAAACAATAATAGTATTTCGTACACCTCCGCTCGCACATCAAGTTTTTTGCGCCGCCGCCGGGGAGCGCTAAAACGCTATATTTTTAGTTTATATTTGTAAAAATATAATATATATATATATATATATATATATATATATATATATATATATATATATATATATATATATATATATATATATATATATATATATATATAAAGAAAAAAGCATATTTTTAAGATTTTGTAAAATTATAAAGTATTTTTATTTATGTTTAGTTTTTGAAATATAAGTTTATTTTATTTTATTTAGATTTTCTAAAAAACAAAAAACAAAAAAAATAGTCGAACCAGTTTGAACCTGCTGGCCTTTCTGAACCTGCATCACTCCGCGATAACGGAGCTATTAGTGTGAATATCCACGCGATCGCGTGGCCTGTTCTGACACATCAACCCAAGCATTTATTGCAAAATTAGGGTTAAAGTTTTTAATTATTTATTATTAGGGTTTGTTTTTAATATTATTAATATTAGTATTTAGTTTTAATAATTAATTTGTAATATTAAGTGTTATTATTATTATTATTAATTATATAGATTAATACTTTTATAAAATAATAATATAAAAATAATATTTTTATAAAAATTGTATTTTTATAACTTTAATTTTATTTTTACTTTTTATATCTTATTAATCGTTTAATTCATAATTTGTTTATTTATCGTTCGTAATTAGTACTAAACTTAGTTTTTGCCGTAGTTATTTTATATTTCTAGATTTTTAGGTTTTGCCGTAAAATCCCTTAAGTGCTTTTTCTTTAGAATTAAGATATAGGCGCTTTAGAATTTTGCGACGCAGTTTATAGATTTTAGTATTTTTTTAAGTAATTACCGTTTTCCGAATAGAATTGCATTTAAGTTTTAATACCTTTAAGCGCAACTTTTTAGATTTAGTTTTTAGACTTTTAAGTTTCGACATTTTTCTTTCTCATTTTTGTTTTTCGACGTTTTTTGACTCTTTTTTTCGTTTCTACGCGCTAGTTTAAAGGACATAGAATTTTTAAAATCTTTAAATTTCGACGAAAAATTATTGTAAGCGATTGAATTAATAGACATCCAAAATTTTCTGCTTCGTAGTAATAGTTGGATTTGTTAGTGGCTGTGTTGTGGATTTTCTGATTTAAAGGATCCTGGCTCCCTGCTGCATCTTTTGGCTATTCGAAACGTGGGGAAAAGCAGAAAAGTCTATTAATTTGATAACTTATATAATTTTTAGTTTTATAACTAATATGATAATTAGTAAATGCACCACATTATAGCTAAAATTTAGTAATAAGCGTATTATGGAAAATCTCGAAAATATTTTGGAAACTCTTTCTGACATGCAAAATCAATTAAATCAATACTCTCAAACGTGTGTTGATGAAAATCCATTCGGTCAATCTTGGATCATGAATGACGAAACAATATCTGGTTGTGAAATCTGTGGAGATTATCACTCAACATGGGAATGTTATTATTACGTTCCTATAGAAAATCATGCACCCATGGAACCTGAATGGAACGATTATGAAGATTCAAATTGGGATTATTCCCAAGAATATATCCAAACTCAACAACCAGAGAATGAGGAAAATTATGTGTCTGAAATTTTTTTAGATTATATGAAAATCAAACTTGAAGAACTTGACGCTCAAAATGAACAGATAAGAGAGTTTGCAAATTGGCAAGCTGAAACTCTATCAGACTACACACCTGTTCATCTGAGGCGTCGTGTGCAAGAAAATCTCATATCATCAAATTTTGATGAATTCGAGAGGTCCAAAATCACCAATTATTCCGATGATACTTTTTATTCAGTCTTACCAATTTCACAACATATCGACACATTAGCCTCTACCGAAGAAATTATCGATCCATCAATGGATGAAGAAAAAGTAAGGGTGACAAATTGGTACTCTTGAGAAAACGATAACGTTGAAAATTTTACCCCCGAGACCAAAGTGGTGGGACCGATAAGGACCGTTAAAGAAGAAGAATTTGCTTTGATCCCGAAATTCACCATCCCACAATCTTCCAACCCAATATTTTCAATAGACGAGTCATCTACCGAAAATGAACTACAAGCTGTAATAGACATTGACACATCGGATTTCAACCAATTAGGTAATAGAGGTAAAAACTTTGATCCCAAGAATGAACGGAAGGAAATGTTAGGAATTGTCCACCCTAAAAAAATATGTATGTCAGTGTATAATGATCCATTTGACCAAGAACCAGAAAAGAGACATATCCATTTACTAAAAGCTACACTTAAAGAAGAATTAATTAGTGACAATCGGGTGTATCTAAACTTTAAACCCATTGATATATTATACACCACCCGAGATGTAAATAACTGGCTCACTATTTTAATTCGTGGAACTTATTCCACCGACTTCACATGTCGTCAGCTAAGTGTGGGGAAGTCTAACCCCACTTAACGTTAAATTCGGTGTTCGGGTTAGTGGATAACTCGTTAATAAAAACGCATGATGAATTAGGGTAAAAGACGTATTTTCAAAAATTAGCAAACAGTTCAGAAAAGCAACCGTTTTTGAAGAAAAACATGTGTGATAAAACAACAAAAGGAATGAATGTTGAGGCGCGCCATCTATCATTCGACGAGCTTAGTAATTACAAACTGGGTATTTTTAATCACTTTTCTACACAAATCACCCTCATGAATTTATAATTATAGTCTGATTTCATGCAAATGAGGGCATTGCATGATCTCAAGTGTAGGGAAGGGTTATAAATTCTCTCGGGTTTACACTTGATTTATTTGCCAAATTTTGTGGAAATTTGAAAAATTTTCAACTAAATTAATTCAAAATTATGTTTATACATATTAATAAACGATAAAAACTAGGTGTTAATACCGAAATTATCGTTACCTCGGAAAGGACATAAATTGAGAAACAACCTAAAATGCTTGAATTCATTTAAAATGGAATAGAGGAGAATAAAAAGGCAAAGAAAGAAATAAATAAAAGCCAAGTGTGGGGAGAATGTACCAAGTTTTTCAATTAAAAACTATCTATCACATGTTTCTGTAAAGTTATTGCAGGTGCTTTTGTTTTGGACAAAATTAACTGTTTTACCCGGTAAATTGTAATATAAATGAAAGAAAAGATGGATCTACATGATGAATCAATTCCATCATTAAAAGGAAGTAAAGTCTTTCGAAAAAGAAGTGCGCTTCTTGATTTAGGTCAGAAAGTTGTCTAGACCAGCTGTAGGTTGACGAAAAATCTAGAAAAGTCATCTCTAAAGTCAGCAGGAAATCCACGGACCTCAGCATCAAACAGGGTCGCCATGTGGTCAGACTTATCCTAACCATGAGAGGATCTATCTCGTAAAATGGGGAGGTCGTCGTGCAAATTAGCTTGATAAGACTAATGAATCAGACCCCCAGAAAAGGATAATCTCCTTAAAGATTAAAAATCAGCTTTTAAGCCTAATATTACTCAATCCTTGAGATTGACTTTATAGATTGAGAATTACAAACTCATGGAATTCGATGATATCTAAACTCGAGCTTGAACGAGAAAATATTTTGATCAAATTAAAAACCGATTTGTTTTTTGAAAACCTATTTTCAATGCGTTCATTACCATTGAACGTAAAATCCTAAGAATTCACCTGAAATTCATTAGGTCAACTGAACCAAATTGGGTGTCAACCGTAAGAACGGTGGTTGCATAGCATGGTCGAAGACAAGACCTTGTGCCAGACCGAAAAATTTATA
Organism: Rutidosis leptorrhynchoides; assembly: GCF_046630445.1. Taxonomy (NCBI): domain Eukaryota; kingdom Viridiplantae; phylum Streptophyta; class Magnoliopsida; order Asterales; family Asteraceae; genus Rutidosis; species Rutidosis leptorrhynchoides. The sequence goes on from NC_092339.1 coordinate 123,409,485, forward strand.
GGGTGATCTTTACTATTTCTCCTACAAAGGATAGTAAGTGCATCCGACACGTTGTGGACCATGAACATCTGTATGTCATTAGACATTGCCTTAACAGTTGCTTGTTCATTGCTTTCCTTTACAACTGGACGGTAGTTTACCGTAAGGTAATATATGGAGCAAGTATACTGGACGTGTTGCTTTCCTAATACAAGGTTAGCAAGTGGGTGACACAAAACCACGAGTTTTGAGCTAAAATTTTAAAATCTGAAACACACAAAACCCACAAACTCATTTTGCAAACACCGGTGAAGGGTTATTTCGGAAAACTTATCTAGGGTAAAATCTAGCTTAAATTTTCAAAAGATCAAATGTTTTCATAAAGATTCAATTTCCTTAAAGGATCTAAGTTTTTATAGTCATGTGGGACTGTAAACTTACTATCATTGTTTATACTGTCGTATCAAAATCACTGATGTATAAAGTGTGAGAATAAAAAAGTGATTAGAGTGAAGTGTGATTTAATTTCAAGTTCTGTATTGCTTGAGGACAAGTAACGTTCAAGTGTAGGGATATTTGATAGTGCTCCAAATGAACATATATTTAGGCACAATATCCTTCCAATATGTAAAGCTTTTAGTTACTATTGTTCTATTTTTATGTAATAATCCTTTAAATAAATAAGTGCGAAGACAAAAGAAGAAAACGAAGATTTGAAGATGCAAACGTCCAAAAAGCTCAAATGTACAAGATACAATCCAAGTGGTTCAATTTATTGATGAGAAACATCTAAAAGCTACAAGAGTACAAGTCGTAGAATGCAAAGTACAAGATATCTAAGCATACGAAAAGGCGTTCGAAAATCCGGAACCGAGACGTAAATCGAGCATCAACGCGCGAGTCAACGGACATAAAATTACAAGTTAACTATGCACAAGAATATAATATAATTTATATATAATTATATAAATTATATTTATATATATATATATATATATATATATATATATATATATATATATATATATATATATATATATTATATATTAAAAAATTCAGCAGCCCACGTTTAAAATTCAATGAGTGAGCTGGAATTGGGGATATCGAGATCACGGAGGTCCCAAGGCAAAATACCTCGCGATCGCGGAGCTGGGAATATCAGAATCTGCCTATAAATACCGAAGCCTTCTGCCGAGTTACCTACACCATCAATCTATCTCTCAGTCTATATAATATATATATATATATATATATATATATATATATATATATATATATATATATATATATATATATATATATATATATATATATATATAATATATAATATAAATATTAGTTTAGTTTTATATTAGATTAGTTTAGTTAATGTAACGGTTAATTACGGGTTTTAAAGTCGGAGTTCTGTCCGTGTAACACTACGCGATTAATAATCACTGTAAGCTAAATTCTCCCTTTTTAATTATGTATCTTACTTAAGTTATTATTATGCTTATTTGAGCTGAAGTAATCGTGATATTGGGCTAAGTATTAAGACGAGTTTAATGGGCTTTGAACCATAATTAGGGTTTGAACAAAAGACCGACACTTGTGGAAATTGGACTACGGGATATTAATGGGCTTTATATTTAATTAACTAAATGATATCTTGTTAATTTAATATAATGGTTACAATTTGATGTATTTATATATAACCACATACGCTTGACTGGGTACGGTGGGCGGGATATTTATAAATACTAATAATTGTTCATTTGACCGGACACGGGGATGGATTAATAGTCAATGGACTCATTAAAACAGTGGTGGATTACATTCAAGAGTAATTGGTGTAATTGTTAACAAAGTATTAAAACCTTCTATTACACGCAGTCGATAACCTGGTGTATTCATTAAACAAAGTATTAAGACCTTGTTACAGTTTAAGTCCCCAGTTAGTTGGAATATTTGACTTCGGGTATAAGGGTAATTTGACGAAGACTTTCGCACTTTATAATTATGACCGATGGACTATTATGGACAAAACCAGATGAACTTATCAAATAATTCAGGACGAAGGAAAATTAACCCATGGTAATAAATTAAAATCAAAACGTCAAACATCATGATTACGGAAGTTTAAATAAGCATAATATATTTTATTTCAAATTTCCTCGTACTTTTATTTATTGTTATTTTAATTATTGTTATTTATTTTATCGTTAGTTAAATATCGTCATTTACTTTACGCTTCGCTTAAAATATAAAATCAACAAACCGGTCATTAAACGGTAAAACCCCCTTATATATATATATATATATATATATATATATATATATATATATATATATATATATATATATATATATAGTTTAAAATAATATAGTTTAAAATAAATATAGTGTAATATAAGCCGTCTCCCTGTGGAACGAACCGGACTTACTAAAAACTATACTACTCTACGATTAGGTACACTGCCTATAGTGTTGTAGCAAGGTTTAGGTATATCCCATATGTAAATAAATAAATAAAACTTGTGTAAAATTGTACCATATTTCGTAGTAAACAATAATAGTATTTCGTACACCTCCGCTCGCACATCACATGTATTATATTCAACTGTTATGTCACGTGTATAGTATTTGGAAACTAATGTAATATGGGGATTATTCCTTAAATAATCGCCCGTTTGTTTAAAACATGCATTATGTATAATAATGGTGTGCTTTTTATGAAACGAATGCAATATTTTCTAAAAAGTATCATATAGAGGTCAAATACCTCTCTATGGGACCAATGAATAACATACCTCATTTATAGTATTATGGACGGGTCGTTTCAGTTGGTATCAGAGCAGAGGTCTTAGCGAACCAGAAATTGCATTAGTGTGTCTCACCGGTATTTGTTAGGATGCATTAGTGAGTCTGGACTTTGACCGAACTTGTTTTTAAAAACCATTGCTTATCATTTTTAGTCGGAAATTGAATATTATAACATGTAAATATTATGTGGTATATTACTAATGTGGTAGTTAATGTGTGATAGATGTCTACTTCTAACACCAATCTCATAATCACATTCAGCGACTCCGAAGTTGAATCTTTGGTAAAAGTACCAATCATCGACTTATCTGATAACGACGATGACCTGAAGGAAAGTGTATCAATCATCTATATAACTGATGACGATGATGACCTGGAGTCGGATGCATTTTTGGAAGATTCACAATTCCCAGAGGAACCAGAAGAGGAACCTGAGGAGAACGAAGTAAAAGAAATTACCGAGGAAGAATTTAATAAGGAAAAGAAACCTTTAATCGTCAACCCAGAAATTCCAAAAGCAGAAACTAATAAAACAATTGTTGTACCAAGTGCTCCCGATACTACCACACCTAGTCAACCATGTCTTACCAATACTACAGAAATGACATCTACTGAACCCCAACCAAAACCTAGACTTACCGCTGAAATACGTACTATGACAGTAGGGAAGCGAAAATTCTATGATTTCCTAGGTTTCTTTGAATTCCCAAGGAAGCCTCGTCGTTTCTAATCTGTTTTTGCAGCTATTCGACTTCACACCTTATATAATAATATATCGTATGCTATATTTCATCTTACATATGTTTTATTTAAAATAGTGGTATTGAATTATTGTAAAATATTGTACCAAAAGAATAAGCGTGAAGTATTAATGCATTAAGTTTTTCATGATAGAATATTATCATGATTGTAGTAGTTAGTTTGTGTACTAGCTATTAAGTATGAACTTTAACGGGTAGGTACTACCCGAGCTACAATTATAAAACACTAATAAGAAGAAAAGGCTGTTATAATAAATGGTTCATATTATTAATATGCTACAAAGTACCATTGCCTACTCATAATATTGTATATGATTAATTTATCTCTTTTGGCTATTTTTGAAGGAAATGGCACCTGTAACTAGACAAAATATGAGTACCGAGGAACTCCAAGCTTTTCTTATCACAACTGTGACAGCAGCAGTAGCTGCAATTAATAACAATAACAATTCCGGGACATCCGGTGGGAGTCATCACCGTAACCATCATGATAACACCGTAGAACATTGGGTAGGATGCTCCTACAAAACCTTCATAGGTTGTAAAACCCATGAATTTTAAGGAACGAAAGGTCCAGTTGGACTAAAGCGTTGGATTGAAAAAGTAGAAGCTGTTTTTGCTATAAGCAATTGTGCAGAAGAAGACCGCGTAAAATACGCTTCTGATACTTTCAAAAGTAACGCTTTAACATGGTGGAATACCTACCTAGAAAACGTGGGGGAGAATACTGCTTACGCCCTACCTTGGGCAGCATTTAAACACTTGCTGTGTGTGATGACCCGAAAAATTTCGACTTATTTTGAACCAAATCTTTATATGATTTAATATTTTCGTCATGATAAGAAATGAATTCTGACAAGTTTTAAAACTTTTGTAAATGAGTTTTATATAACGGTTGACCACCCTGTTTTTCTAACAATTCATGAACGTCATAACTTGTGATAATTATATAATTGTGTGTGTGTGTGTGTGTATATATATATATATATATATATATATATATATATATATACGGAAACATGCGAATAATATTTATATACTAAATGATAAAAATTTACTATTGAATGATGCAATTTTATATAATTATTTTTACGTATATGATCGTTTTATTTTTATGATGTAAATTTTTTAATTTATAAGAAGAAACGAAATTAAATCAAAGATGTACAAGCTGTAAAGCACAACGAACAACAATGTAACTTAAATAGTTGAATCGAAATTAATTCATTTACTATTCATATGAATAGTAAATGAAACAAAATTAATTAATTTACTATTCACATGAAAGCGATATGATAGAAATTATTAATTATAAGTTACATAAAATACCCCTGAAGTATTTAATAAATACGACTTTTAAAAATATTAAAATTCGTTAATTCGTTTGAATTAAACGAATTCAATAATTCACGGTGGCACATAATGATCAGCAGACTAGTACGTACACACTGCATCGAACGTATATAGTAATTTTATAAATAAATAAACCTTTTTACAACTAGTTTTATAAAGCTTAAGACTAAAATAAATATATGTATTCAATTATAAAAGTGGAATATTTTTATGACAAAATTTCATGGGGGGTCCCTGTGGTTTGTTTGAAATATCATTCAGAGTCCAAATCTCATTTTTGAACTTTGGGGGTCACTAAACTTTGTGTTAGTTTCACCGGGGGTCCACTGTCTAAACGTCTGTGAGTTTTTAACGTTTTAAACCCTCACATGATTTGCACATGAGGGTATTTTCGTCTCTCTCATCTAAACCCCACCTTAAATACCATCTGCACGCAATTTCAGCAAGAATTTCACCTTTAGAAATTAGAACTCACACAACTTAAGATCTAATATGAAGGAAACAACACCACTAAAAAAGCACAGTTCACATCCTTTTATCAATTGAAATGCCATTGTTTGACTTTAAAGCACAGTACCCACCTACTTAGTTCCCCAAATCTGGAACGACGGTGGTATTGATGAAGATGATGGACTCATCCACCTCCAGCAACAATCACTTTCATCGATGTTCCAGATCTACAACACCACCACCGTACGGTTTTATTATTTGTGAAAAGTATGTAAATGGGTGCAGATCATGTGATGGCAATGAATTGATATTGATTTTTCGTCACCGATTTAGATCTGTACGATTTGGGTTTCATTCGATAGCAATTCACAAAAGTTAAATAACAAAAGTCCTCCAACTTCATACACCTGCCGCTACTGTTGTGTCATCGATGGTGGCGGTGAAAGTAGAAACAGTGTTGGCGGTGACGATGGTGGAAACAGAGGCGGCGAAGGTGGCGAGGACTTAGTTAGATTTATTTCTTTGTTTTGATTTTGGATTTGAGTTTGATTTTATTTAAGATTTGGATTTGAGTTTGATTTTATTTAAGATTTGGGTTTGATTTTGAATTTGGTTGGTTTGATTTGTAGGCATGTTATTGATTTGATGAGGGGTTTGAGTCTGGTGGATTTTAAATATTAACTAAATCTGTAAAAAAAAGATGGGAAGGAGGGTTAGATGAGAGAGACGAAAATACCCTCATGTGCAAGTCATGTGAGGGTTTAAAACGTTAAATACTCACAGACGTTTAGGCAGTGGACCCCCGGTGAAACTAACACAAAGTTTAGTGACCCCCCAAGTTCAAAAATGAGATTTGGACTCTGAATGATATTTCAAACAAACCACAGGGACCCCCCATGAAATTTTGTCTATTTTTATTTATACTTTTTTCCGTCAATTATTAGCAACAGAGTACGAAATACCGGTCCGCAAAAACTGTCGGCAGATATTATTGAATTTTAATTGTCACGTTTGATTCTATATTATTATTATATTATATTTATATTATTATATTATTATATTTATTCTACATATATCGAACGAATTCTGGTTCGATGAATTCACAAAACTTTCAATCTCTCTATCTCACATTACTCCGTATATTATTTATTTATATTTATTATTATTATTATTAAGATTAATATTATTATTATTAATCTTATTATTATCATTAGTAGTATTATTATTATTAGTATATACATAAAATACTATGACGGAGTGATGTTCGAGTGATTTCAAAACGGGTTAAAGCTAAGGAAATTATGGGTTATAGCTATGGAGGTTATGGGTATTGCTTGGGGGTTATGATGATGAGTCAATGGTCAACCTAGCGTTTATCATCTCCGTTGCGTCTACGTACTTTCCTGCAATATTGAATCACAATATTGATACGTGAGCATTCATATTTTATCTTTTATATATTAATAGTGTATCCATGTCTAGTGCTCAAGTATATATGTTTATGCATGCTTGTATGCTTTAATTTTGTCGTTAGATAGTTTTATGATGAATCACGAATTTAATACATATACTACTGATATAAGGTATATGATATGCATGTTATTGGAAAGCTGGCGAAAAATTAATAACTTTTCATTTAGAAATCGAGTGATTTCGATGAACAAATTAAAAGATATGATCAACTGAATTATAATTGACGTTAATTGAAATTGCTTTTGAATCTGCAACTAATATTTAAACAACTTGTTTATAAGATTGATAATTTGGATTTTTAGATATTAATAGTCGAGTAAATGAACACTTATATAAGACACGTCTCATTTTGTTAAACAATTGTCAAAGTTGACTTTTGTTAACTTTTACGTGTCGGTCTCGATCATTAGGATTGTGATACACTATGACCAGACCCAGCTTGTTAGACATGTATTGACCAACATATGTTCTCTAGGTTGAGATCTACGGTTATTTTGCATTCCGCGTTTCGATCACATTTTGGTGAATGACCTTATGTGCTGCTAAGGTGAGTTTTCATTTGCTCCCTTTTTAATTGCTTTTGCAATCTATATTTTTGGGCTGAGAATACATGTACTTTACTTTAAACGCAATGGATACAAGTACATACTAAATTCTACACCGAGTTTGAACCGAAAATCCCTTAGCTTTGGCAACTCGTAACTGCCAGATATAAGAACTGGTGGGCGCGAATAGTTGTATATGGATCCATAGGGCTTGACATCCCCATCTGTTCCAGGTATAGAAACCCTAGCCTGAACTATAAAAAAGACGTATACTATTTGAGTTTAGTACACGTGGGATTGCGTGTATTGTACATGTTGGTTGCATGTATGTTAAAATAGGGGTACTTATTGAAGACGTTAAAGTTTAGTTACCAGGGTGCTCAATCTTGTAGAATATTTTGATAAACGTTTCTGGATGAAACAACTGAAATCTTGTGATCCACCTTTATATACAGATTATGCGCAACATAAAAACTATGAACTCACCAACATTTGTGTTGACACTTTTAAGCATGTTTATTCTCAGGTTCCTAAAAGTCTTCTGCGGTTTGCTTATATGTTATACAAGCTATGTGCATGGAGTCATACATGCTTTATTCGAGAAAACTTTGCATTCACAAAATCATCACCATGTATCTTATTTTGACTGCATTATCAACGGATATATTATTGTAAACTATTATTTACGGTGATTATCTATATGTAGAAATCATCAGATGTCAAAAATCTTGGAATTTGATATTCATTTATGGTGTGCCTTTTCAAAAGAATGCAATGTTTACAAAACGTATCATGTAGAGTGAAATGCCCCGTCCTAATCCATCTGGACGAAGTCATCAACATTTGATCCCAGAGCGATGATTGACTCCAAGTAATGTCCTTAAAATGAGCAAATGCACAGCAGAAGATTTCTTTCATACCTGAGAATAAACATGCTTTCAAGTGTCAACCAAAAGGTTGGTGAGTTCATAGGTTTATCATAAAACAATAAAATTCATCATTTTGATAGACCACAAGATTTAAATGTTGCATGGTACAAATGGGCCCGAATCCTATACCCACCTGTAATGTACATGCTATATCTTTTAAATACAGTACATCTTTCTCATGTACGAAATCATTTTCATAAATCATAGTAACCGTACACATATCTTGTGCACAAAAATAACATACACAAAACCTGTGTATAAAATCATTCTCTCGATATATAACTTTCATATCAACTGGTGGCAATTATCATGTCCACATAATTCAATGGTGGCAATTATCATGTCCACATAATTCAATGGTGGCAATTATCATGTCCACATAATTCAATAATAATCCGCAGAACTTCTGTCTGCATAATAATTCATTCGAGGAATATTTTGCTTGTGTCTATCTCGTCAAACATTTATAAAAATATTTCATGTATTTGCAGTTCAAAATATATTTCAAAAGCATTTAATAAAGCAGTTATAAAAAACAACGCATGTATTCTCAGTCCCAAAAATGTAAAGAGTAAAAGGGAATCAAATGAACTCACAATCCAATATTTTGTAGTAAAAATATTCATACGACGAAACTGAACAATGCAGGGTTGGCCTCAGATTCACGAACCTATATCAATTATATATATTAAAACATATAATCGTAGTCGAGTAAATTTATATATATTATTATTAATAATATACTTGTTGTATTATATGTTATATAGATACAGATATAGATAAATTTAATATACTTAATTTATATAACTTAGTTAATATCATTTTAATAAGAACAATATAGTGATAATATATATATATATATATATATATATATATATATATATATATATATATATATATATATATATATATATATATTTGTAATAATTCTGATAATGATAAAGATGATAATTATAATAATGATAGTAATAATAATTTAAAATTGATAATTTTTAATATATATGATAAGATAAAAAAAATGATAATTTTTGATATCAGTGAGTTACTAATAATAATAACCTTATTAATAATGATTATACTAATAATAATGATATTGTTAATAATAATACTAATAATTGTAAAGATGATTCTAATTAAAGAAAAATAATAATAAATTTTATTGTTTCATATTAATGATAATAATAATAATCCTAAACATGTTAATAATAACAATACATATATTAGTAGTGATATTAATAATAATAGTCATAATACTTGTAGCTATGTTAACAATACTAATTATGATACTTTTAATAATTATAATACTAGTAGCATTAATACTAACTAATAATAACAATAATAATATTAACAACAACAATAATAATAATAACCATAATGAAAATGATAATAATAATAATAATAATAATAATTTTGGTAATAAAAGCTACCTTAAAAGCCCTTAAAAATATATAGTTGCACCGAGCAAGGATTGAACCCGAGACCACTCGCTTAAACACACCACTCCTGACCAATGCTCTGATGGTAGTTTTCTGTTTTAAATCTTAGCCCAATCTATTTAACCCAACAATTCTTTTTACCTAAGACCCACTTCATTTTTAATCAAAAGCCCATTTAACAATAACAATCCAAATCATTAGCAGCCCAAATATCAAAATCAAGTAGCCCAATTCTACTTGAATTGTTATATGAAACCGTCCGATTAAAATACATCAATTAACCAAAAGGGTTTTGGTTTATCTTCATCTTCACAACTTCGATCACATTCATAACCACCACCGTATTTTCCTTCACTACGGCCTCCGCTGTATCATCACCGATTCGTAATCTTCTTTCTCTTGTCAAATAGCAGCTATAGTAGGAGTGTCACGATCACCATAGAAATAGGAAGAAAAAGAAAACGGAAACATAGCTGTACAAACGGTATCGTGATCGTGTTTTTCATCATATTTGCGACACAATTCATCGTTACTTTCAGTAAATAAAAAGAAGAACAGTGGCTGTAATCTAATAGAACTGAACGTGTGATTTGTGGTGGTTTTCTGGTGGTTGTCTAATGATCGAACACTGAAGTAGAAAACGAGATAGTTACATCTATAATCACAGCGAATTACAATTGTGTTTGCAGCAGTTTTAGTTGGTGTTTATGGAGGTGTAGGTGGTGTCTGGGTGACGGGTTACAATTTAAACAGAAATGGAACAAGCTAGCTATAACCGTAGTTAATCATGGTGGTTTTCCGTTGGGTGGCGTTTGTGAAGGAGTAAACAGGAACAAAAACATCTTCGATGGAGACTGCAGGAACTTGTTGTTCGAATAGCAGGTTATGAAGATCGATGAAAAAAAAATTATAAGGTTGCAGGTTCTTGTTTAGCCACTGTAGGAGAAATAGGAAAATCGAATAGCAGCTGCAGTAGCTGTGATCAGAACAGGAAGCAACAGCAATCTATGGTGATTATGTGGAGCTTCGATATATATAAGAAATACAAGAGCAGCGGTTATAAATAAGATATAGAGATGAGAGAGGGAGAGAGAGAGAAGGTGGTTCGTTGATCATGGTGACCGGAGATCCGTTGGTTCATAGTGGTTGTGAGGTGGAGGAGGTGAAGGAAGAAGAAAATCATAGTTGAAGTGGGTTTAGTGGTGAGTGGTTGTTTGTTCTCGAAGAAGAGAGGGTGGCGGTTTTTATGACTATCAGAATTATGGGGTGGTTCTTGGTGGTACTCACGGTGGAGCTAGGAGGTGGCGAGTGGAAGGTGATTGTAGGATGGTGGTTTGATCAAAGTGTGGCTCGGCAGTAGTGGTGTTAGGATGAAGGTTGGTAGATGGTTTTTGCTAGTATTATGTATATATATAAAGTCATATGAAGATGGATAGAAAAGAAAAACAGTGACCTAAATATTTTAATTTAAGTACAGTGTAGCCGCCTTTGGAGTTTTCTACCGACAGTTTTCTCCCGATGTGCTATACAGTTTAAATATAAAAGTGTTCATAAAAATCCCAAATTTTAAGTTTAAGTATATTTAATTATTTCAGTCATTACCTGTTTGAAACCTGATAAAAAAGGTTCGATAATTATTTATTTTCTGTTCCGATTTATATGTACGGAGTACTAATATTTAAACTTAAAAAGATAAAAATACATTTAACAATTCTAAAATCTTCGTAATCGATTTACAGTTCAACTTTTATTTCAATCCTTCATGGACATGTACAATATCTATATTAAAACTAACAAATCGTCAACCGAGTGCTACTGACGTTTACTAATTAGACTCGAAATCATTTATTTTTAATATATTCTCTTTCTATATATAAAGAGTTTTAAATAGCAAGTTTAACTATTAAATAACTATATTATATATATCTTTAAACCATTGAATTTAATATAATTTATATATTTACAAGTATTATTTATATACATATTTATATATATAAATATATATCTGTATATTTATAATAATTGTTTTCATTACATCGCATATTATTTTTCATATTTATTTTCAACAATTAAATCATATATTATTTCAAATAATAATATTTTCAAATTAATGTATATGTATCTATTTATATATAGTTGTTCGTGAATCGTCGAGAATGGTCGAAGGTCAATTGAATATACAAAACAGTTCAAAGTTTTTAAGACTCAACATTACAGACTTTGCTTATCGTGTCGGAATCATATAAGAATAAAGTTTAAATTTGGTCGGAAATTGCTGGGTCGTCACAGTACCTACCCGTTAAAGAAATTTCGTCCCGAAATTTGAGTGAGGTGGTCGTGGTTAATCATAAAAATGTTTTTCTGACGAATATGAGCTGATAAATAGAGTTTTATCATTATTGAATAATACAGATAAAATAATTCGATTATTCGAAGAGCACGAATGAAGTTAACACAAAATGGTAAGCTGAGGAAAGTCAAGGTTGCCTTAACTTTTGACGTAGTCACTATTGAATTTAGAAAGTAAGGTTCGTCTTAACTTTTGACGTTTTCTCGATTGAATTCAGAGAATAAGGTTTTTCTTAACTTTTGAGAGAGTCAAGGTTTAATTCCGGAATTCAAGGGATTTAAAGAAGATCTTCAGAATCTAAAAGATATGATTCTTCGGCGAATAAAGAAATTAAGATCTCTTTAATTAAATGCGATGATCTGCCTCGATTGCTATGTCTAATATTTCCATTATAAATTAAACTCTTTCGTTCCCTTATTTTCATCATTCCAATACTTTCTTTCTTAGTTCATACATCTAAGGATTGTGAAAAGCTTAATCCAGTTCTAATCCTTGATATTTTTCTAATTATCATTTCTATCATCCTTCTTTTCAATCTTCACCAGAAAGATCTATTTACTTCTACTATTACCTTGGGTGATACTATTCTTAATTATATCGTGTCTTTATATTGCTATTCGTATTAATATCCACGGTTTGTAACCTTCGTGTTGTTATTGGGCTTTATATTTTTTTTTTATATTTTGGATCTCTTTGCCTTTTTATTATCCTCTCGACCTCTAGTAAATCGAGTAATGATCCAGAATTTGTAAGTATTGAGTTTCGAATGAACTTAATGTTGTAAACAAGAAAGAACGAAATCATACGATTTGATTTGTCGAATTATTAGAATCATTGAGAATAGAACTATCAAGAATATACTTTCTTGATATGTTCAGTAGTTAAGCAGAATGAAAGTGTCATGTAACATGACACATGATGATGTTATAATATGTGAATCATCATGTTCCATTTAGAAACTCATCATGACTTACTGTAATATAATCACGTTGATCAAGTGTCATTATATTATAATAACTCATGCATCAGTTCCCAACATTACTTCAATAACATTCATAATTTAAGCTCGAAAGTTTACAGAATATAGAAACTAACAGTTTCTAAATGATGTAACACTGATAGCACGAAGAGATTAAGGATTTCAGATAAGATTAGTTACGAAAATATATTCAGAAATATCGAGGATATTTATAATGAAAGATACGATAATATCTCGGAATATCTAAGATCAGAGGATGATTGTCTGCAAGGGTTTAGAGTAAGGAGCAAGATATTCACTAAAGATTTCAACGGATCCAGAATTACCTGAATCCTTTGAATATAGGGGTTGGTCCTTGTATTTGTCCCTGGTCTCCTTCATGGGGAGCTCAATCTGTTTTTCAATACCTAATTTTCTATCGAGCGTTCCTAACACTCCCTTTTTAATCATCAAACTTTTGGCCGTTTAGACCATCTACCATTTTTTTTTCTGTTTCCTCTGCATTTAATGCTATGATATCTGAATCATCGGTTATTAATCCGAGGTGGTTTCAGGAGAATTGTGTTTTTAGATGATTAAACGTTAATGGTAATATGGTGGAATATGAAAGGTTCCCTGGTAACAATAAAAGAGCACGCGTGTATATCAACGTTATAATAAGGTTGTTCCGTACGAAAAGTCAAAGTTGACTTGCTGGAGCTGTGACAAAATTTGCTAATTTGGAAAGGGATTATAAAGTTATTTTCGGTAATAATAATGCTAAAGGAATTAGCACAGCTACACGTTAAACGTTTACTCAGTTTTCTAGTGTTTTCAAGTGCATAACTATATGCATCAATCTTTTCTTTCGTAGATGTAGTGCGGTTGGTTCAACCTCTTGATTGAGACGTTTTTAAGAATCATGGAAGGTTTGAACGCAGATTGAAATCGTCAAGATACAAATGAGGTTTAAGATGCAATCAAGTGGCAAACTTGAAGAATTATTTAGTTTCATATATTATAATAAATATTTTAATTCATTTTAATTGTCCAATGTCATTAGTCCAAAGTCGATAATTCACAGCTAACAGTCCAGCAATTCATATATAGTTTAACATATTATATTCGAATTAATTAATACGTGTCGTGACCCGTACACGTCTCAGACTCGATCACAACTCAAAGTATGTATATTATTATAGAATCAACCTCAACCCTGTATAGAGAACTCGATCATTACTGCATATAGAGTGTCTATGGTGATTCCAAATAATATATATATATATGCATCGATATGATATGTCAAAACCTTGTATACGTGTCCCGATATTTAAAGTGCGTAAAATAAATAACAAAAATTAATTAACGATAAATAAAGTGCGTAAAGTAAATAATAGAATTTAAATGACGATAAATAAAATTGCGAGAATGTAAATTGCGATAATTAAATTGCGATAAATAAGATGTAATCAGTTAGCTAGGAATAGTTAGCTAGGATCAGTTAGCGTGGATTCTTAACAAAATTTTCGATTAGTTAATTCGTTTATTTCTAACAAATTTTATTTTGTCCAATGTTTTCTTCATTATGCCACTTGTTGGATTCTGATAAATCAAAATCCAAATATGAAATTGGATGAAAATGGTTATTCTGTAGTGAACGGATTTATATATCGGTGGATGTAAGTAAGATAGCAAAGGACTGTTGAATCAGATTCGAAGAATGTACAGTGTAACTTATTAATGTGAAATCTAAATATTCCTCAGGTATTACCTACCCGTTAAAATATTTTCACCATTAACAGTTTGTACGAAAGAATTTTTAATTACAATCTTTATGAAAACATATATACATATATATTTTCTTCAGATGTAATCATCGATTTAATGAGTTAATGTGATATTAAAATCATCGGATTTATGGCTAGAACTAGAGTACATAATCTCTAAAACATTAGAGATTACATAATTGTCATGAAGAACGAAGATAATAGATATAGAACGATACGTAGAATGATGATTATACTCGAAGTCCAGATAGTGATATTGAAGCATGGATTGTTGATGGTACTGGTGCTGTTACTGATGGTACTGTTGGTGCCGGTGATGTTGCTGAAGCTGGTACATTTTGCACCATATTCTCCGAATTGATTTTTCGATCGCGAAGTTCGTTGACTTATTACTCCAGGATGATTGTCGATCGGAACGAGCGGATGAATAAGGTTCAGAATTGTGGATAGAATATAATCTTGTCGAGTTACCCTGGAAATGAGACGGAAAATATTGTCTCGAACAGGTTCACCGGTAAACGCTTCAGGTTCATTGTCAAGAGGTGAATTCGGTTGGTGGAAGGGATCTCCTTCTTCGCGTCTCCATTTTTTCAGTCGACTACGAACTCATCAAATAAATTGGGGATGACTGATTGATTGATTCATTCCGGTGACACCGCTTTCGAAATTTAGGTGAATATCCATGTCAGAATAGCTGTCGGAATAACTATCGGAATAGCTATCGAAATCTGTGGGACTCGAACTGGTTGTGGGATTCATCTCGTACGATCAGATGAAGGATTTTCGATAAGAAATAGATTATAGGATGTAGATTAGTACCCTGCAATACATAATTTACATATGCATATATAATACTAAAATCCCATAAGTTATGGAGGAATCTACGGAAGCTGTCAGGCAAAGTCTACAGTAACATATATGCTAAGATATGAATTAGCAGATACGCTAAGATATAAATTTTTTTGTCTATACACTATTCATGCAATCATTGCAGTAAGATGTGTCTAGACTAGGAAGGATAAGCAAGTAATATACTAAGGATGATAAGCAGATGATTTTTGAAAAAAATGGTAAGCAAAACTTTTGACATGCAGACACGGTCGAAGTCCAGACTCACTAATGCATCCTAACGATTATCAGTTAGACATACTAATGCAAGACCTGGTTCGCTTAGACCATCGCTTTGATACCAACTGAAATGCCCCGTCCTAATCCATCTGGACGAAGTCATCAACATTTGATCTCAGAGCGATGATTGACTCCAAGTAATGTCCTTAAAATGAGCAAATGCACAGCGGAAGATTTCTTTCATACCTGAGAATAAACATGCTTTCAAGTGTCAACCAAAAGGTTGGTGAGTTCATAGGTTTATCATAAAACAATAAAATTCATCATTTTGATAGACCACAAGATTTAAATGTTGCATTGTACAAATGGGCCCGAATCCTATACCCACCTGTAATGTACATGCTATATCTTTTAAATACAGTGCATCTTTCTCATGTATGAAATCATTTTCATAAATCATAGTAACCGTACACATATCTTGTGCACAAAAATAACATACACAAAACCTGTGTATAAAATCATTCTCTCGATATATAACTTTCATATCAACTGGTGGCAATTATCATGTCCACATAATTCAATGGTAGCAATTATCATGTCCACATAATTCAATGGTGGCAATTATCATGTCCACATAATTCAATAATAATCCGCAGAACTTCTGTCTGCATAATAATTCATTCGAGGAATATTTTGCTTGTGTAGATCTCATCAAACATTTATAAAAACATTTCATGTATTCGCAGTTCAAAATATATTTCAAAAGCATTTAATAAAGCAGTTATAAAAAACAGCGCATGTATTCTCAGTCCCAAAAATGTAAAGAGTAAAAGGGAATCAAATAAACTCACAATCCAATATTTTGTAGTAAAAATATTCATACGACGAAACTGAACAATGCAGGGTTGGCCTCAGATTCACGAACCTATATCAATTATATATATTAAAACATATAATCGTAGTCGAGTAAATTTATATATATTATTATTAATAATATACTTGTTGTATTATATGTTATATAGATACAGATATAGATAAATTTAATATACTTAATTTATATAACTTAGTTAATATCATTTTAATAAGAACAATATAGTGATAATATATATATATATATATATATATATATATATATATATATATATATATATATATATATATATATATATATATATATATATATATATATATATATATATATATTTGTAATAATTCTGATAATGATAAAGATGATAATTATAATAATGATAGTAATAATAATTTAAAATTGATAATTTTTAATATATATGATAAGATAAAAAAAAAAGATAATTTTTGATATCAGTGAGTTACTAATAATAATAACCTTATTAATAATGATTATACTAATAATAATGATATTGTTAATAATAATACTAATAATTGTAAAGATGATTCTAATTAAAGACAAATAATAATAATAATAATAATAATAATAATAATAATAAATTTTATTGTTTCATATTAATGATAATAATAATAATCCTAAACATGTTAATAATAAAAATACATATATTAGTAGTGATATTAATAATAATAGTCATAATACTTGTAGCTATGTTAACAATACTAATTATGATACTTTTAATAATTATAATACTAGTAGCATTAACACTAACTAATAATAACAATAATAATATTAACAACAACAATAATAATAATAATAACCATAATGAAAATGATAATAATAATAATAATAATAATAATAATAATAATAATAATAATAATAATAATAATAATAATAATAATAATAATAATAATAATAATAATTTTGGTAATAAAAGCTACCTTAAAAGCCCTTAAAAAAATTAGTTGCACCGAGCAAGGATTGAACCCGAGACCACTCGCTCAAACACACCACTCCTGACCAATGCTCTGATGGTAGTTTTCTGTTTTAAATCTTAGCCCAATCTATTTAACCCAACAATTCGTTTTACCTAAGACCCACTTCATTTTTAATCAAAAGCCTATTTAACAATAACAATCCAAATCATTAACAGCCCAAATATCAAAATCAAGTAGCCCAATTCTACTTGAATTATTATATGAAAACGTCTGATTAAAATACATCAATTAACCAAAAGGGTTTCGGTTTATCTTCATCTTCACAACTTCGATCACATTCATAACCACCACCGTATTTTCCTTCACTACGGCCTCCACTGTATCATCACCGATTCGTAATCTTCTTTCTCTCGTCAAATAGCAGCTACAGTAGGAGTGTCACGATCACCATAGAAATAGGAAGAAAAAGGAAACGGAAACATAGCTGTACAAACGGTATCATGATCGTGTTTTTCATCATATTTGCGACACAATTCATCGTTACTTTCACTAAATAAAAACAAGAACAGTGGCTGTAATCTAATAGAACTGAACGTGTGATTTGTGGTGGTTTTCTGGTGGTTGTCTAATGATCGTACACTGAAGTAGAAAACGAGATAGTTACAGCTATAATCACAGCGAATTACAATTGTGTTTGCAGCAGTTTTAGTTGGTGTTTATGGAGGTGTAGGTGGTGTCTGGGTGACGGGTTACAGTTTAAACAGAAACGGAACAAGCTAGCTATAACCGTAGTTAATCATGGTGGTTTTTCGTTGGGTGGCGTTTGTGAAGCAGTAAACAGGAACAAAAACATCTTCGATGGAGACTGCAGGAACTTGTTGTTCGAATAGCAGGTTGTGAAGATCGATGAAAAAAAAATTATAAGGTTGCAGGTTCTTGTTTAGCCACTGTAGGAGAAATAGGAAAAGCGAATAGCAGCTGCAGTAGCTGTGATCAGAACAGGAAGCAACAGCAATCTATGGTGATTATGTGGAGCTTCGATTTGTATAAGAAATACAAGAGCAGCGGTTATAAATAAGATATAGAGATGAGAGAGGGAGAGAGAGAGAAGGTGGTTCGTTGATCATGGTGACCGGAGATCCGGTGGTTCATAGTGGTTGTGAGGTGGAGGAGGTAAAGGAAGAAGAAAATCATAGTTGAAGTGGGTTTAGTGGTGAGTGGTTGTTTGTTCTCGAAGAAGAGAGGGTGGCGGTTTTTATGACTATCGGAATTATGGGGTGGTTCTTGGTGGTACTCACGGTGGAGCTAGGAGGTGGCGAGTGGAAGGTGATTGTAGAATGGTGGTTTGATCAAAGTGTGGCTCGTCAGTAGTGGTGTTAGGATGAAGGTTGGTAGATGGGTTTTGCTAGTATTATGTATATATATAAAGTCATATGAAGATGGATAGAAAAGAAAAACAGTGACCCAAATATTTTAATTTAAGTACAGTGTAGCCGCCTTTAGAGTTTTCTACCGACAGTTTTCCCCCGATGTGCTATATCGTGCTCATTGCTAAACAGTTTAAATATAAAAGTGTTCATAAAAATCCCAAATTTTAAGTTTAAGTATATTTAATTATTTCAGTCATTACCTGTTTGAAACCTGATAAAAAAGGTTCGATAATTATTTATTTTCTGTTCCGATTTATATGTACGGAGTACTAATATTTAAACTTAAAAAGATAAAAATACATTTAACAATTCTAAAATCTTCGTAATCGATTTACAGTTCAACTTTTATTTCAATCCTTCATGGACATGTACAATATCTATATTAAAACTAACAAATCGTCAACCGAGTGCTACTGACGTTTACTAATTAGACTCGAAATCATTTATTTTTAATATATTCTCTTTCTATATATAAAGAGTTTTAAATAGCAAGTTTAACTATTAAATAACTATATTATATATCTTTAAACCATTGAATTTAATATAATTTATATATTTACAAGTAATATTTATATACATATTTATATATATAAATATATATCTGTATATTTATAATAATTGTTTTCATTACATCGCATATTATTTTTCATATTTATTTTCAACAATTAAATCATATATTATTTCAAATAATAATATTTTCAAATTAATGTATATGTATCTATTTATATATAGTTGTTCGTGAATCGTCGAGAATGGTCGAAGGTCAATTGAATATACAAAACAGTTCAAAGTTTTTAAGACTCAACATTACAGACTTTGCTTATCGTGTCGGAATCATATAAGAATAAAGTTTAAATTTGGTCGGATGTTGCCGGGTCGTCACATAGAGGTCAAAACCTCACTATGAAATTAATGAATAACGTACCGCGTCAATAGCAATTTTGATGAGTCATTACAGTTGGTATCCGAGCTTGAGGTCATAGGGAACCGGAATTTGTATTAGTGTGTTTAACTGGTAATTGTTAGGATGCATTAGTGAGTCTGGACTATGACCGTATCTGTTTTTACCGATTTTTGCTTATCATTTCTTGTTGAAAATTACATCCTTATCATTCTTAAGTCTAGACACATTTTCCTGCATTTATTGCATAGATAGTATATAGACGAATTCATATATTAGCATACATGTTGCTATAAACTTTGTCTGACATCTTCCGAAAGTTTCTTCGTAATTTACGGGATCTTCTGTACTATATATAGGTATTCTATGTAATTAGAATATCATTCGATATCCGAAAATCATTTCATATTGAAAATCCTTTATCTAACCGTGTAAGATGAACTATGAAATGCCCCATTCATATACAATATAAACGATTCACAATAGTTGATTACATCGCGAGGTACTTGACCTCTATATGATACATTTTACAAACATTGCATTCGTTTTTAAAAGACAAACTTTCATTACATCGCAAGTTGATGGCATGCATACCATTTCATAATATTTCCATCTATAATTGACTTAGTAATAATCTTGATGAACTCGACGACTCGAATGCAACGTCTTTTGAAATATGTCATGAATGACTCTGTAGTGACCCGAACTTTTCCATGTTTATATATATTAATTGAGATTGATATTTACATGATTAAATGTTTGTAACATGTTAAGCAATCAAACTTGTTAAGACTTGATTAATTGAAATATGTTTCATATAGACAATTGACCACCCAAGTTGACCGGTGATTCACGAACGTTAAAACTTGTAAAAACTATATGATGACATATATATGGATATATATATATATATAGTTAACATGATACTATGATAAGTAAACATATCATTAAGTATATTAACAATGAACTACATATGTAAAAACAAGACTACTAACTTAATGATTTTTAAACGAGACATATATGTAACGATTATCGTTGTAAAGACATTTAATGTATATATATCATATTAAGAGATATTCATACATGATAATATCATGATAATATAATAATTTAAAATCTCATTTGATATTATAAACATTGGGTTAACAACATTTAACAAGATCGTTAACCTAAAGGTTTCAAAACAACACTTACATGTAACGACTAACGATGACTTAACGACTCAGTTAAAATGTATATACATGTAGTGTTTTAATATGTATTTATACACTTTTGAAAGACTTCGATACACTTATCAAAATACTTCTACTTAACAAAAATGCTTACAATTACATCCTCGTTCAGTTTCATCAACAATTCTACTCGTATGCACCCGTATTCGTACTAGTACAATACATAGCTTTTAGATGTATGTACTATTGGTATATACACTCCAATGATCAGCTCTTAGTAGACCATGTGAGTCACCTAACACATGTGGGAACCATAATTTGGCAACTAGCATGAAATATCTCATAAAATTACAAAAATATGAGTAATCATTCATGACTTATTTACATGAAAACAAAATTACATATCCTTTATATCTAATCCATACACCAACGACCAAAAACACCTACAAACACTTTCATTCTTCAATTTTCTTCATCTAATTGATCTCTCTCAAGTTCTATCTTCAAGTTCTAAGTGTTCTTCATATATTCTACAAGTTCTAGTTACATAAAATCAAGAATACTTTCAAGTTTGCTAGCTCACTTCCAATCTTGTAAGGTGATCATCCAACCTCAAGAAATCTTTGTTTCTTACAGTAGGTTATCATTCTAATACAAGGTAATAATCATATTCAAACTTTGGTTCAATTTCTATAACTATAACAATCTTATTTCAAGTGATGATCTTACTTGAACTTGTTTTCGTGTCATGATTCTGCTTCAAGAACTTCGAGCCATCCAAGGATCCGTTGAAGCTAGATCCATTTTTCTCTTTTCCAGTAGGTTTATCCAAGGAACTTAAGGTAGTAATGATGTTCATAACATCATTCGATTCATACATATAAAGCTATCTTATTCAAAGGTTTAAACTTGTAATCACTAGAACATAGTTTAGTTAATTCTAAACTTGTTCGCAAACAAAAGTTAATCCTTCTAACTTGACTTTTAAAATCAACTAAACACATGTTCTATATCTATATGATATGCTAACTTAATGATTTAAAACCTGAAAACACGAAAAACACCGTAAAACCGAATTTACGCCGTCGTAGTAACACCGCTGGCTGTTTTGGGTTAGTTAATTAAAAACTATGATAAACTTTGATTTAAAAGTTGTTATTCTGAGAAAATGATTTTTATTATGAACATGAAACTATATCCAAAAATTATGGTTAAACTCAAAGTGGAAGTATGTTTTCTAAAATGGTCATCTAGACGTCGTTATTTCGACTGAATTGACTACCTTTACAAAAATGACTTGTAACTTATTTTTCCGACTATAAACCTATACTTTTTCTGTTTAGATTCATAAAATAGATTTCAATATGAAACCATAGCAATTTGATTCACTCAAAACGGATTTAAAATGAAGAAGTTATGGGTAAAACAAGATTGGATAATTTTTCTCATTTTAGCTACGTGAAAATTGGTAACAAATCTATTCCAACCATAACTTAATCAACTTGTATTGTATATTATGTAATCTTGAGATACCATAGACACGTATACAATGTTTCGACCTATCATGTCGACACATCTATATATATTTCGGAACAACCATAGACACTCTATATGTGAATGTTGGAGTTAGCTATACAGGGTTGAGGTTGATTCCAAAATATATATAGTTTGAGTTGTGATCAATACTGAGATACGTATACACTGGGTCCTGGATTGATTCAAGATAATATTTATCGATTTATTTCTGTACATCTAACTGTGGACAACTAGTTGTAGGTTACTAACGAGGACAGCTGACTTAATAAACTTAAAACATCAAAATATATTAAAAGTGTTGTAAATATATTTTGAACATACTTTAATATATATGTATATATTGTTATAGGTTCGTGAATCAACCAGTGGCCAAGTCTTACTTCCCGGCGAAGTAAAAATCTGTGAAAGTGAGTTATAGTCCCATTTTTAAAATCTAATATTTTTGGGATGAGAATACATGCAGGTTTTATAAATGATTTACAAAATAGACACAAGTACGTGAAACTACATTCTATGGTTGAATTATCAAAATCGAATATGCCCCTTTTTATTAAGTCTGGTAATCTAAGAATTAGGGAACAGACACCCTAATTGACGTGAATCCTAAAGATAGATCTATTGGGCCTAACAAACCCCATCCAAAGTACCGGATGCTTTAGTACTTCGAAATTTATATCATATTCGAAGGGTGTCCCGGAATGATGGGGATATTCTTATATATGCATCTTGTTAATGTCGGTTACCAGGTGTTCACCATATGAATGATTTTTATCTCTATGTATGGGATGTGTATTGAAATATGAAATCTTGTGGTCTATTATTATGATTTGATATATATAGGTTAAACCTATAACTCACCAACATTTTTGTTGACGTTTTAAGCATGCTTATTCTCAGGGGATTATTAAGAGCTTCCGCTATCGCATACTTAAATAAGGACGAGATTTGGAGTCCATGCTTGTATGATATTGTGTAAAAACTGCATTCAAGATACTTATTTTGTTGTAACATATTTGTAATGTAAACCATTATGTAATGGTCGTGTGTAAACAGGATATTTTAGATTATCATTATTTGATAATCTACGTAAAGCTTTTTAAAACCTTTATCTATGAAATAAAGGTTATGGTTTGTTTTAAAAATGAATGCAGTCTTTGAAAAACGTCTCATATAGAGGTCAAAACCTCGCAACGAAATCAATTAATATGGAACGTTTTTAATCAATAAGAACGGGACATTTCAGTTGGTATCCGAGCGTTGGTCTTAGAGAACCAGAATTTTGCATTAGTGTGTCTTATCGAGTTTGTTAGGATGCATTAGTGAGTCTGGACTTCGACCGTGTTTACTTGAAAAATGATTGCTTAACAAATTTTGTTGGAAACTATATATTTTTAACATGTGAATATTATGTGATATATTAATCTCTTAACGCGTTTGATATTATGTGATAGATGTCTACCTCTAGAACAAGTCCCATTGACTCACCTAATAATAATGAAGAGTCAAATGTAAATTGGAATGATTCGTGGACTGATTCACAAGTTCCCGAAGAGGAACCGGAAGAAGAGTCGGAACCGGAAGAAGAATCGGAACCGGAAGAAGAATCGGAACCGGAAGAAGAATCAGAACCGGATGAAGAAATAGAACCGGTGGGGGAAATAATAAAACGGTTAAGTAAAAGAAAATCCTCAACCAACCGACCAAGGTTAATTATGGTCAATGGTGTTTCCGCCAAGGAAGCAAAATATTGGGAGGATTACCAATTCTCCGATGAATCAGATTCCGACGAGAATTCCGATGATGTTATTGAAATTACCCCAACTGAATTTAAAAAGGCAAAAGAAAATAATAAGGGAAAGGGCATAAAAATAGAGAAATCTAATTCCAACCCCGATGAACTTTATATGTATCGTCAACCTCCGAAGTCCTTAAGTTGTAACAATGACCCGGGAACCTCTAAACCACCAGGTTTTTCTAAACCAATGTGGAAAACGACGGCTCGTATTAGGGGAACATCATATATCCCTAGAAACTTGGCAAAACGAACCAAAACCAAAAAAGAAGAAACAAGCGAGTCGGAATAAGATAGTTGTATTCGTGTGGTGTAATATATGTAATATAGTGTGCTTATGCTTTATGATATATGTAAAAAATTGCTTGTATTAATAAGTATTTTTTTTTATGAATCTAACTCTTGTCTATTTTACAGTATAAAAACACAAAATGGATAGACAACCCAATATTTTAAGAGACCTACCCGGAGACATGATTGATGAAATCTTGTCTAGAGTCGGTCAGAATTCTTCGGCACAACTATTTAAGGCGAGATCAGTTTGTAAGACATTCGAAGAACGTTCCAAGAATGCCTTGGTTTATAAAAGGCTTTCGTTCGAAAGATGGGGGATATCACATTGGGAAATCCATAAGTTATGATGTGTTTACTTTGACGCATATATTGCAGGGAACCCAAATGCTATTTTACGCAATGGGTTAAGAAATTATTTTGACTCAATATATCCGAATATTGGACTTCGTGATTTAGAAAAAGTGGCTAACATGCAACATAAAGAAGCAAGTTATGCTTACGGATTAGTAATGTTCGCTTCTCACCAAAGTGAGAACAAGAACATCGGGCTACAACTATTAAACAAAACATTTCCACAAGTGACGGAGTCGGTAATTGGGGTAAGAAATGAGGTTTTTAGATTGTTACGGGACTGTTAGACATTACGTAACCCTCGTCCCTTTGAAGACGTTACAACACGCTGTCTTATCAAAGGCCATAACGGTTATGTTCCACAAGACCAAGGATGGGAAGTAATCCTAGTAAAACCAGAATGCATGACTTGTTTCTGGACGTATGAATTACGTGTCTTTATTGCCTTTGCTGAACGACTTGTGTACTAGCTAGAATTATCTTCACAACCATCTTGTATCAAATTTATTGTGTGCTATATTTCATGCTATATGTAAAATAAGTGGTATTGTAAGTTTGTAAAATATTGTGTAAAAGTTTGAACGCGAAATATTATTATAATCAGTTTTTCATATAGAATTGTAGTAGTTGAATTATATATTAGCTACTAAGTATGAACTTAACGGGTAGGTACTACCCGAATTTAAACTTATAAAATGCTAATATGAAGAAAAAGCTTTTATAAATGAGTTCATATTAAGCTACGAAATACTATTAACTACTCTTAATATTCTGTATGATTAACTTGTTCCATTTGACTATTTTAAAGGAAATGGCACCGACTACTCGACACACCGTGAATATGAATGAAGAGGAATTCCGTACTTTTCTAGCTTCAAACATAGCCGCAGTACAGGCTGCGCTACATACCAACAATAACCTTGGATCTAGCAGTACAGGAAATCGTGTAGGATGCACCTACAAAGAATTCACTGCCTGCAAACCTTTGGAATTTGATGGAACCAAAGGACCGATCGGATTGAAACGGTGGACCGAGAAGGTCGAATCAGTGTTTGCCATAAGTAAGTGTACTGAAGAGGACAAAGTGAAGTACGCTACGTATACCTTCACAGGTTCTGCGTTAACATGGTGGAATACCTATCTAGAGCAAGTGGGACAAGACGATGCGTACGCACTACCGTGGTCAGCATTCAAGCACTTGATGAACGAGAAGTACCGTCCCAGAACCGAGGTCAATAAGCTCAAGACAGAACTTAGAGGGTTACGAACCCAAGGATTTGATATTACCACGTACGAAAGACGATTCACAGAATTGTGCCTATTGTGTCCGGGAGCATTCGAAGATGAGGAAGAGAAGATCGACGCGTTTGTGAAAGGATTACCGGAAAGAATCCAAGAAGATATAAGTTCACACGAGCCCGCCTCCATACAACAGGCATGTAGAATGGGTCACAAACTAGTGAACCAGATTGAAGAAAGAATTAAAGAACAGACTGCTGAAGAGGCCAATGTGAAGCAAGTCAAAAGAAAGTGGGAGGAAAACGGTGATAAGAATCACCAATACAACAACAACAGCAATTAAAACAATAATCGCAACAATTATCCCAACAATCGCAACATCAATCGCAACTACAACAAACGGCCCAACAACAACAACAACAACAACAACAGCAACTACAACAATTATCCTAACAACAATAATAACCGCAACAACAACAACAATCAGAAGCAGCTATGCCAAAGGTGTGAAAAGTATCACTCGGGGTTCTGCACCAAATTTTGCAACAAGTGTAAAAGAAATGGTCATAGTGCGGTGAAGTGTGAGGTCTACGGACCAGGGGTTAATAGAACGAAAGGAACAAATGGTGTCGGAACGAGTAATGGCAGAGCAAGTAGTGTCGGAGCAAGTTATGCCAATGTAGTTTGTTATAAATGTGGAAAACCGGGCCACATTATTAGAAATTTCCCGAACCAGGAGAACACGAATGGACAAGGCCACAGAAGAGTTTTCAATATTAATGCGGCAGAGGCACAGGAAGACCTGGAGCTTGTTACGGGTACGTTTCTTATTCACAATAAATCTGCTTACGTTTTATTTGATTCGGGTGCGGATAGAAGCTATATGAGTAGAGATTTTTGTGCTAAATTAAGTTGTCCATTGACGCCTTTGGATAGTAAATTTTTACTCGAATTAGCAAATGGTAAATTAATTTCAGCAGATAATATATGTCGGAATCGAGAAATTAAACTGGTTAGCGAAACATTTAAGATTGATTTGATACCAGTAGAGTTAGGGAGTTTTGATGTGATAATCGGTATGGACTGGTTGAAAGAAGTGAAAGCAGAGATCGTTTGTTACAAAAATGCAATTCGCATTATACGAGAAATAGGAAAACCCTTAATGGTGTACGGAGAAAAGGGCAACATGAAGCTACATCTTATTAGTAATTTGAAGGCACAAAAACTAATAAGAAAAGGTTGCTATGCTGTTCTAGCACACGTCGAGAAAGTACAAACTGAAGAAAAGAGCATCAATGATGTTCCCATTGCAAAAGAATTTCCCGATGTATTTTCGAAAGAATTACCGGGATTACCCCCACATCGATCCGTTGAATTTCAAATAGATCTTGTACCAGGAGCTGCACCAATAGCTCGTGCTCCTTACAGACTCGCACCCAGCGAGATGAAAGAACTGCAAAGCCAATTACAAGAACTTTTAGAGCGTGGTTTCATTCGACCAAGCACATCATCGTGGGGAGCTCCTGTTTTGTTTGTAAAGAAGAAAGATGGTACATTCAGGTTGTGTATCGACTACCGAGAGTTGAACAAACTTATCATCAAGAACCGCTACCCACTACCGAGAATCGACGACTTATTTGATCAACTACAAGGCTCGTCTGTTTATTCAAAGATTGACTTACGTTCCGGGTATCATCAAATGCGGGCGAAAGAAGATGATATTCCAAAGACCGCTTTCAGAACACGTTACGGTCATTACGAGTTTATGGTCATGCCGTTTGGTTTAACTAATGCACCAGCTGTGTTCATGGACCTTATGAACCGAGTGTGTGGACCATACCTTGACAAGTTTGTCATTGTTTTCATTGATGACATACTTATTTACTCAAAGAATGACCAAGAACACGGTGAACATTTGAGAAAGGTGTTAGAAGTATTGAGGAAGGAAGAATTGTACGGTAAGTTTTCAAAGTGTGCATTTTGGTTGGAAGAAGTTCAATTCCTCGGTCACATAGTGAACAAAGAAGGTATTAAGGTGGATCCGGTAAAGATAGAAACTGTTGAAAAGTGGGAACCCCAAAAACTCCGAAACACATACGCCAATTTTTAGGACTAGCTGGTTACTACAGAAGGTTCATCCAAGACTTTTCCAGAATAGCAAAACCCTTGACTGCATTAACGCATAAAGGGAAGAAATTTGAATGGAATGATGAACAAGAGAAAGTGTTTCAGTTATTGAAGAAAAAGCTAACTACGGCACCTATATTGTCATTGCCTGAAGGGAATGATGATTTTGTGATTTATTGTGACGCATCAAAGCAAGGTCTCGGTTGTGTATTAATGCAACGAACGAAGGTGATTGCTTATGCGTCTAGACAATTGAAGATTCACGAACAAAATTATACGACGCATGATTTGGAATTAGGCGCGGTTGTTTTTTCATTAAAGACTTGGAGGCACTACTTATATGGGGTCAAAAGTATTATATATACCGACCACAAAAGTCTTTAACACATATTTAATCAGAAACAACTGAATATGAGGCAGCGTAGGTGGATTGAATTATTGAATGATTACGACTTTGAGATTCGTTACCACCCGGGGAAGGCAAATGTGGTAGCCGATGCCTTGAGCAGGAAGGACAGAGAACCCATTCGAGTAAAATCTATGAATATAATGATTCATAATAACCTTACTACTCAAATAAAGGAGGCGCAACAAGGAGTTTTAAAAAAGGGAAATTTAAAAGATGAAATACCCAAAGGATCGGAGAAGCATCTTAATATTCGGGAAGACGGAACCCGGTATAGGGCTGAAAGGATTTGGGTACCAAAATTTGGAGATATGAGAGAAATGGTACTTAGAGAAGCTCATAAAACCAGATACTCAATACATCCTGGAACGGGGAAGATGTACAAGGATCTCAAGAAACATTTTTGGTGGCCGGGTATGAAAGCCGATGTTGCTAAATACGTAGGAGAATGTTTGACGTGTTCTATGGTCAAAGCTGAGCATCAGAAACCATCAGGTCTACTTCAACAACCCGAAATCCCGGAATGGAAATGGGTAAACATTACCATGGATTTCATCACTAAATTGCCAAGGACTGCAAGTGGTTTTGATACTATTTGGGTAATAGTTGATCGTCTCACCAAATCAGCACACTTCCTGCCAATAAGAGAAGATGACAAGATGGAGAAGTTAGCACGACTGTATTTGAAGGAAGTCGTCTCCAGACATGGAATACCAATCTCTATTATCTCTGATAGGGATGGCAGATTTATTTCAAGATTCTGGCAGACATTACAGCAAGCATTAGGAACTCGTCTAGACATGAGTACTGCCTATCATCCACAAACTGATGGGCAGAGCGAAAGGACAATACAAACGCTTGAAGACATGCTACGAGCATGTGTTATTGATTTCGGAAACAGTTGGGATCGACATCTACCGTTAGCAGAATTTTCCTACAACAACAGCTACCATTCAAGCATTGAGATGGCGCCGTTTGAAGCACTTTATGGTAGAAAGTGCAGGTCTCCAATTTGTTGGAGTGAAGTGGGGGATAGACAAATTACGGGTCCGGAGATTATACAAGAAACTACCGAGAAGATCATCCAAATTCAACAACGGTTGAAAACCGCCCAAAGTCGACAAAAGAGCTACGCTGACATTAAAAGAAAAGATATAGAATTTGAAATTGGAGAGATGGTCATGCTTAAAGTTGCACCTTGGAAAGGCGTTGTTCGATTTGGTAAATGAGGGAAATTAAATCCAAGGTATATTGGACCATTCAAGATTATTGATCGTGTCGGACCAGTAGCTTACCGACTTGAGTTACCTCAACAACTCGCGGCTATACATAACACTTTCCACGTCTCGAATTTGAAGAAATGTTTTGCTAAAGAAGATCTCACTATTCCATTAGATGAAATCCAAATCAACGAAAAAACTTCAATTCATCGAAGAACCCGTCGAAATAATGGATCGTGAGGTTTAAAGACTTAAGCAAAACAAGATACCAATTGTTAAGGTTCGATGGAATGCTCGTAGAGGACCTGAGTTCACCTGGGAGCGTGAAGATCAGATGAAGAAGAAATACCCGCATCTATTTCCAGAAGATTCGTCAACACCTTCAACAGCTTAAAATTTCGGGACGAAATTTATTTAACGGGTAGGTACTGTAGTGACCCGAACTTTTCCATGTTTATATATATTAATTGAGATTGATATTTACATGATTAAATGTTTCCAACATGTTAAGCAATCAAACTTGTTAAGACTTGATTAATTAAAATATGTTTCATATAGACAATTGACCACCCAAGTTGACCGGTGATTCACGAACGTTAAAACTGGTAAAAACTATATGATGACATATATATGGATATATATATATATATATAGTTAACATGATACTATTATAAGTAAACATATCATTAACTATATTAACAATGAACTACATATGTAAAAACAAGACTACTAACTTAATGATTTTTAAACGAGACATATATGTAACGATTATCGTTGTAAAGACATTTAATGTATATATATCATATTAAGAGATATTCATACATGATAATATCATGATAATATAATAATTTAAAATCTCATTTGATATTATAAACATTGGGTTAACAACATTTAACAAGATCGTTAACCTAAAGGTTTCAAAACAACACTTACATGTAACGACTAACGATGACTTAACGACTCAGTTAAAATGTATATACATGTAGTGTTTTAATATGTATTTATACACTTTTTAAATACTTCAATACACTTATCAAAATACTTCTACTTAACAAAAATGCTTACAATTACATCCTCGTTCAGTTTCATCAACAATTCTACTCGTACGCACCCGTATTCGTACTCGTACAATACACAGCTTTTAGATGTATGTACTATTGGTATATACACTCCAATGATCAGCTCTTAGTAGCCCATGTGAGTCACCTAACACATGTGGGAACCATCATTTGGCAACTAGCATGAAATATCTCATAAAATTACAAAAATATGAGTAATCATTCATGACTTATTTACATGAAAACAAAATTACATATCCTTTATATCTAATCCATACACCAACGACCAAAAACATCTAAAAACACTTTCATTCTTCAATTTTCTTCATCTAATTGATCTCTCTCAAGTTCTATCTTCAAGTTCTAAGTGTTCTTCATATATTCTACAAGTTCTAGTTACATAAAATCAAGAATACTTTCAAGTTTGCTAGCTCACTTCCAATCTTGTAAGGTGATCATCCAACCTCAAGAAATCTTTGTTTCTTACCGTAGGTTATCATTCTAATACAAGGTAATAATCATATTCAAACTTTGGTTCAATTTCTATAACTATAACAATCTTATTTCAAGTGATGATCTTACTTGAACTTGTTTTCGTGTCATGATTCTGCTTCAAGAACTTCGAGCCATCCAAGGATCCGTTGAAGCTAAATCCATTTTTCTCTTTTCCAGTAGGTTTATCCAAGGAACTTAAGGTAGTAATGATGTTCATAACATCATTCAATTCATACATATAAAGCTATCTTATTCGAAGGTTTAAACTTGTAATCACTAGAACATAGTTTAGTTAATTCTAAACTTGTTCGCAAACAAAAGTTAATCCTTCTAACTTGACTTTTAAAATCAACTAAACACATGTTCTATATCTATATGATATGCTAACTTAATGATTTAAAACCTGGAAACATGAAAAACACCGTAAAACCGAATTTACGCCGTCGTAGTAACACCGCGGGCTGTTTTGGGTTAGTTAATTAAAAACTATGATAAACTTTGATTTAAAAGTTGTTATTCTGAGAAAATGATTTTTATTATGAACATGAAACTATATCCAAAAATTATGGTTAAACTCAAAGTGGAAGTATGTTTTCTAAAATGGTCATCTAGACGTCGTTCTTTCTACTGAAATGACTACCTTTACAAAAATGACTTGTAACTTATTTTTTCGACTATAAACCTATACTTTTTCTGTTTAGATTCATAAAATAGAGTTCAATATGAAACCATAGCAATTTGATTCACTCAAAACGGATTTAAAATGAAGCAGTTATGGGTAAAACAAGATTGGATAATTTTTCTCATTTTAGCTACGTGAAAATTGGTAACAAATCTATTCCAACCATAACTTAATCAACTTGTATTGTATATTATGTAATCTTGAGATACCATAGACACGTATACAATGTTTCGACCTATCATGTCGACACATCTATATATATTTCGGAACAACCATAGACACTCTATATGTGAATGTTGGAGTTAGCTATACAGGGTTGAGGTTGATTCCAAAATATATATAGTTTGAGTTGTGATCAATACTGAGATACGTATACACTGGGTCGTGGATTGATTCAAGATAATATTTATCGATTTATTTCTGTACATCTAACTGTGGACAACTAGTTGTAGGTTACTAACGAGGACAGCTGACTTAATAAACTTAAAACATCAAAATATATTAAAAGTGTTGTAAATATATTTTGAACATACTTTAATATATATGTATATATTGTTATAGGTTCGTGAATCAACCAGTGGCCAAGTCTTACTTCCCGACGAAGTAAAAATCTGTGAAAGTGAGTTATAGTCCCATTTTTAAAATCTAATATTTTTGGGATGAGAATACATGCAGGTTTTTTAAATGATTTACAAAATAGACACAAGTACGTGAAACTACATTCTATGGTTGAATTATCAAAATCGAATATGCCCCTTTTTATTAAGTTTGGTAATCTAAGAATTAGGGAACAGACACCATAATTGACGCGAATCCTAAAGATAGATCTATTGGGCCTAACAAACCCCATCCAAAGTACCGGATGCTTTAGTACTTCGAAATTTATATCATATCCGAAGGGTGTCCCGGAATGATGGGGATATTCTTATATATGCATCTTGTTAATGTCGGTTACCAGGTGTTCACCATATGAATGATTTTTATCTCTATGTATGGGATGTGTATTGAAATATGAAATCTTGTGGTCTATTATTATGATTTGATATATATAGGTTAAACCTATAACTCACCAACATTTTTGTTGATGTTTTAAGCATGTTTATTCTCAGGAGATTATTAAGAGCTTCCACTGTCGCATACTTAAATAAGGATGAGATTTGGAGTCCATGCTTGTATGATATTGTGTAAAAACTGCATTCAAGAAACTTATTTTGTTGTAACATATTTGTAATGTAAACCATTATGTAATGGTCGTGTGTAAACAGGATATTTTAGATTATCATTATTTGATAATCTACGTAAAGCTTTTTAAAACCTTTATCTATGAAATAAAGGTTATGGTTTGTTTTAAAAATGAATGCAGTCTTTGAAAAACGTCTCATATAGAGGTCAAAACCTCGCAACGAAATCAATTAATATGGAACGTTTTTAATCAATAAGAACGGGACATTTCAGACTCCAAGTAATATCTCTAATATGAGCAAATGCACAGCGGAAGATTTCTTTCATACCTGAGAATAAACATGCTTTCATGTGTCAACCAAAAGGTTGGTGAGTTCATAGGTTTATCATAAAATAATAAAATTCATCATTTTGATAGACCACAAGGTTTAAATCCTGCATGGTACAAATGGGCCCGAATCCTATACCCACCTGTAATGTACATGCGATATTTTTTTAAATACGGTACACCTTTCTCGTGTACGAAATCATCTTTCATAAATCTTAGTAACCGTACACATATCTCGTGCACAAAAATAACATACACATAACCTGTGTATAAAATCATTCTCTCGATACATAACATTCACTTTTCATTGCTTTCATAGCTTGGCTTGATAACCGACCTTAACATATAATGCGCATAATAATATCCCCAAAACAGAACATCTCGTCTGTATAATAATCATATAAACTTCGAAGTACTAAACATCACGCCCACTAGCCCTTCCGTCTAGTGAACATTCTGGGTGGGGGTGTTAAACCCGGTAGCTACCTTTAGGATTCGCGTCAATTAGGCGTGCACTAATTCTCAAAATTAGTGATGTTCCCTAATTCTTAGGTTACCAAGCAATAATAATCACGGGAAAAAATATTTATATCACTTGTGGCAATTATCACGTCCACATAATTCAATGGTGGCAATTATCACGTCCACATAATTCATTCGAGGAATGTTTTGCTTGTGTCTATCTCGTCAAACATTTATAAAATCATTTTATGTATTCGCAGTTCAAAATGTATTTCAAAAGCATTTAATAAAGCAGTTGTAAAAGTAGCGCATGTATTCTCAGTCCCAAAAATGTAAAGAGTAAAAGGGAATCAAATGAACTCACAATACGATATTTTGTAGTAAAAATATGCATACGACGATACTGAACAATGCAAGGTTGGCCTCGGATTCACGAACCAATATCATTTGTATATATATTAAAACATATAATCACATAATTCCTTCTATGTAATATATATGTATATATAAATATATATACTATTATTTATACTTATATCTTTAGTTTTATTTTATATATAGTTTATTTTGTATAATAATAAATATTCATGCATATAGTTATATCAATATATTTTGGTAATTGGTATTATATCAAAGATCAATAATTTATTATAAAAATAATGATAATATTAATATAAATAATGATAATAATATAAATGGTAATCATAATACTAAAAGTCATACTTTTATAAATGATAAAAAAATCGTATTTTTAAGGATGATAATTATAATCATAATAATAATAAATGATAATCTTATAATGCTTGTTTTAGTAATAACAATAATAATAATAATAATAATAATAATAATAATAATAATAATAATAATAATAATAATAATAATAATAATAATAATAATAATAATAATAATAATAATAATAGTTAATACCTTAGAAGCTTTTCTTAAAAAGAAGGGAATAAACTGCCTGAAGCGGGACTCGAACCCGCGACCTCTCGTTGCCTGACCACCTCCCTAACCACTGCCCCATTTCTAATTTTCTGTTTTATTTATCTCCCTAAATTCTTTTAACCTTTATTATCCAATTTACCATCATAATTCTTTATCATTTTCAGCCCAAATTTAGCCAATAGGGCAGCCCAAGTGTTTGTTAAGTTAATCCACAAAGCAACCCAAATAATAGTCCAATAAGCCTCTAATGATCCATTATCCTAAACCATCTGCACATGTTCTTTTCCCCTTCTTTTTATTCACCAGATGTACAGCGGGTCATAAAAGAAAATGGTATTCGGTTTCCTTCTTCTTCAACCTCCATCATACCTAGTTCATTACCTTCATCATTAATCATCATACATAATTACGATCGTCCTCATCATTAATATTTATATCGGACATCACGCATCAGACATATATCATCTATCGTCTTCATAATTTTCATTAAATTATAATCATCATTTAACAACTTCGCGTATCTTTACCATCATCATCGTTTTCCATCATCCTCACCATATGCAGCAGCCTAGTTCGAAATAAAGAAAGGAACGAAGCTGTACAGTAGCAGTAACAGTGTTGGGTGTCGATTGAAGAAAAAAAATTTAAAATAAATAAATAAATAAATAAATAGAAGAAGATAGTTGGTGTTGTGTAGGCTGTTTAGTGTTTTCATCGAACCAAACAGAAGGTGACAGCAGAAGGAATAGCTACAGTATTAACTGGATAGCAGCAGTGATTGTTCTTGGTCCGGTTTGATAGAAAAAGAAAATGAAACAGGAAGAGCAAAACAAGAAAAGATAAATACATAAATAAATAAATTTGATGATTATGGGGCTTGTGTTGTTTGATGGTGGTGGTGGTGGTGGCTTAGGATTTTTCGAGTGTGGTGATTTACCGAGGTGGTGATCTTGAGTAGGTTACGATGTACATGGTTGGGTTTTAATAACCGCAAGTGGGTGTTGTTTAAAAATAAGAAAACATAGGTGATGTTAAAAAGTTGTTTGATCGATGGTGTTCTTTGACTTGTAGTAGTAGCATCAATGGCAGTTTTGAGGTTCACGAATAAGAGAGAGAGAAAGATGGAGAGGTGGTGGAGAGTGAGGGTTCCTGGTGATGGAAGTGGTGGTTGAAATTGATGCTAAATGATGGTGGTTCTTGAAGGTTTATATAGAAATGATAACACAGCTAACTCAGCTGTAACGGAAGACAAATCATGGAAATAGTTGCAGCCTATTTTCCATCGTGCAGTAGTTAGAATAACAAGTGGGTCTTCGATCACGAATCTAGGAAATGCCATAGCAGCAGCAGGTGCAACAGATTGTGGTGGTTTACGTGAGGTTTGGTGATAGTTATGGTGGTGGGTTGGGCTTGTATGGTGGCGATGGTTGTCTAGTTCTTGAATCAAAACATAAATTTATAACGGGTTTGTAATGGTTGAAGCATATGCAAGTGTACATATATAATACATATAGATAATTTATAATATAAAACTAAAAATAATCAATAATAATAATAATAATATTAAAATATTAATCAATCATATATGCTAAAAGGAATGTGCAAAGTATATGAATTGAAAAGTAAAGCAGCCTCTTTAATTGTTTGAATGTGCCGACAGCTTTTCACGGGGTGTGCCCATTGCTAAACAGTTACGGATAATTTAATTCAGAAAAATCACATATTTTAAAATTAAGTCCATTTATTTATTTCAGTCATTACCTGTTTGAAACCTGATCAAAAAGATTCGATAATTATTTCTTTTCTGTTCCAATTAATATGTACGTAGTACAAAAAACTTAGATTGAAAAGGTAAAAAATTTTTTTTTATCAAAACTACTATCTTTTTAATCAAATTTTGGAACAACTTTTATTTTAAAACTTCATATATATATATATATATATATATATATATATATATATATATATATATATATATATATATATATATATATATATATATATATATATATATATATATATATATATATATATATATATTAGACCTATTTTAAAAAAAATTAAAAGTCAACCGAAAGTTACAGACATTTACCATTTAAGCTCAAAATTAATTATATTTAATATACACTATGTATATATATAAACAGTTTTAAATAACAAAATTTACTACGCACATAAATATATATTAAATAATTAAATTAAATATTACAATATATATATACAAGAAATATACATATAAAATAATAGTTTTTATTACAATATATCTTATTGTACATATTTATTTATAACAATAAATGTATATAATAGTTTATTAATGTTCATGTTATTATATATGTTATACATATATTTATATATACACATATTTATATATATCCACATATTTATAAGCAATGGTTCGTGAATCATCGGGAGCAGTCGAAGGTCAATTGAATATATGAACATTGTTTTAAAATTTTCTAGACTCAACATTACAAACTTTTGCTTATCGTATCGAAATCATATAAAGATTAAGTTTAAATTTAGTCGAAAATTCCCGGGTCGTCACAGTACCTACCCGTTAAAGAAATTTTGTCCTGAAATTTGAGTGGGATCATCATGGCTGACAATAAGTATGTTTTCATGACACATACGAGTTGAAAATAGAGTTTTATCATCATTGAGTAATATGGATAAAACAATTTGATTTTGTGAAGAGTACGACTGAAGCTATCACAAAAGAGTGAAATGAGAAGAGTAAAGTTTCGTCTTATTGTTTGACGTAGATAAGGTTTATTTCCGAAGTTACAGGGATTTAGAGAAAATTTTCGTAATAAGATTTGATTCTTCGATAATTAAGGAAATTATAATCCTCTTTGGTTAACTGCGATGATCTGTTTTGATTGCTCTGTCGGATATTTCATTTTAAATCCACCCTCTTCGTTTCCTTATTTTAATAACTCATACCTTCTATTCTTTCTTTCTTAACTCATACTTTTGTTTTCTCTTCCCGACTTTAAGTCAAGAGAATAATGGTCCAGAATTCGTAGGTATGAAGTTCGGAATGAATAGAATTAATGTTCTAAGGGCGAGATTGTAATACCTCGATCTTGACTAATTAAATTTTCAGAATTCAAGAGGAAAAGATAGAACTATCAGGAAGATATGTTCTTGATATTTTTAGAGATTAGGTAGAATGTAAGAGTCATGTAACATGGCACATGATGACGTTATGGTCTGTGAATCATCACGTTCCATTTAGAAACTCAGCATGACTTATTGTAATATAATCACGTTGATCAAGTGTCATTATATTATACTAACTCATGCTTCAGTTCCCAACACTTCTTCAAAAACATTCATAATTTAAACTGAAAGGTTTACAGAATATAGAAACTATACAATTTCCTTTATGATGTAATACTGATAACGCGAGAAAATAGATGATTTCGGATAAGAATATTTATGAAGATATCTTCAGAAATATTGAGGATATTAATATTGAAAGATACGATAATATCTTAGAATTTTAGAATCAAATTGTGATGAAGAAATTCATTCACGATGATTTAGAGCGATTAACTAGCAAGGTATTCGCTAAAGATTTCATCAAAAACAGAATCATTAGGATTCTTTATGTACAAGTTTAGTCCTTGTGATTTGTTCAGAGTTTCAGAATGAGAGATCATAATTCTAAGAGATAA
This sequence comes from Rutidosis leptorrhynchoides, assembly GCF_046630445.1. Taxonomy (NCBI): domain Eukaryota; kingdom Viridiplantae; phylum Streptophyta; class Magnoliopsida; order Asterales; family Asteraceae; genus Rutidosis; species Rutidosis leptorrhynchoides. The sequence goes on from NC_092339.1 coordinate 123,448,482, forward strand.
ATGTTATATGTATATATAACTTTTGATGTAGAAATGCTGCGAGATTCAAAATACTGATTGCTGATTTCCCGATACTTGGTATGGCAATTCTTGTTACAAGATGCCGATGAGTTCATGATAAGGTTTTAATGAACAATTATAATGGTTCTTCTCGGAGACTTAAGCAGATGAGTAATGAAGTTGCTGGTAAGTTTTACTGCTAATGTGGTGGGATATAAACGATTCCCCGGTAACGATGACGAAAGGCAACATATATATTGAGGTTATAATAAGGCAAATTCGAATGAAAGTCGAAGTTGATTTGCTGGAGCTGTGACAAAATTGGCTACTTTGGATAGGGATTGTAAAATTATTTTGGTAATAACAATGCCAAAGGAGCTAGCACAGATACGTGTTATACGTTTGCTCAGGTTTCTAGTGTTTTCCAGGTGCATAACTATATGCATCAATCTTTTCTTCCGTAGATGAAGTGCGGTTGGTTCATCCTCTTGATTGAAGTGTTTTCAAGAATCATGAAAGGTTTGAACGCAGATTGTAATCGTCAAGATACAAATGAGGTTTAAGATGAAATCAAGTGGCAAACTTGAAGAGATGTTTAGTTTCATATGTTATAATCAATATTTTAATTCATTTTAATTGTCCAATGTCATTAGTCCACAGTCGATAGTCCACAGTTAACAGTCCAATAATTCATATATAGTTTAATATATAATATTCGAATTAATTAATACGTATCGTGACCCGTGTACATGTCTCAGACTCGATCACAACTCAAAGTATATATATTATTGTAGAATCAACCTCAACCCTGTATAGCGAACTCTAGCATTACAGCATATAGAGTGTCTATGGTGATTCCAAATAATATATATAGATGCGTCGATATGATATGTCAAAACCTTGTATACGTGTCCCGATATTTAAAGTGCGTAAAATAAATAACAGAAATTAAATGACAATAAATAAAATTGCGAGAATTAAATTGCGATAAAATAAATTGCGATAATTAAATTGCGATAAAATAAATTGCGATAATTAAATTGTGATAAATAAAATGTAATACGGAATTAACAGTTAGCTAGGAATAGTTAGCGTGGATTCTTAACAAAATTTCTCATAGTTAATTTGTCTGTTTCTAACAAGTTTTATTTTGTCATATGTTTTCTTCATTATGCCACTAGTTGGATTCTGATAGATCAAATCCAAATATGAAATTGAATGAAAATGGTTATTCTACGGTAAACGAATACGTATATCGGTGGTTGTAAATAGGATAGTAAATGACTGTTGAATTAGATTTGAAAGAATGTACAGTGTACTTATTAATGTGAAATCTAAATATTCCTCGGGTATTACCTACCCGTTAAAATATTTTCACCATTAACAGTTTGTACAAAAGAATTTTTAATTACAAACTTTATGAAAACATATATACATATGTATATTTTCTTCAGATGTAATCATGGATTTAATGAGTCGATATGATATTTAACTCATTTTATTTACCGTTAGAACAAGAATATATAATCTCTAAAATATTAGAGAATACATAATCGCCATGTCAAATGAAGATAAATGATGTAGAACTTCATGTAGAACGATGATTATACTCGAGGTACATAATGAGATGTTGAGGCATGCGATGTTGAAACTTGGGGTGTTGGTGGTGTTGCTGAAGTTGGTAAGTTTTTCACCATATCCTCCAAATTGATTACTCGAGCGCGAATTTCGTTGACTTCTTCTATTACTCCGAGATGGTTGACGGTTGGAACGAGCAGACGAATTAGGTTTCGAATTTGAGATAGTATATAATCATGGCGAGATATTCAGGAAATAATGGTGAAAATGGTGATTCGGACTGGTTTATCGGTAGGTGCTTCAGATTCTTCGCCAAGAGTGCAGGTTGGTGGGTGGAAAGGATCGCCTTCTACTCGTCTCCATTGCTTAAGTCGACTACGAACCCATCAGATGAATTGGGGATGGCTGATTGGTTGATTCATTCTGGTGACACCGCTTTCGGAGCTTAGGTGAATATCCATGTCGGAATAGCTGTCTGAATAACTATCGGAATAGTTTATCGAAATCTGAGGGACTCGAACTGGTTGAGGATTTCATCTCGTACGATCAAATGAAGGATTTTCGATAAGAAATAGATTATAGGATGTAGATTAGTACCCTACAATACATAATTTACATATGCATATATAATACTAAAATCTCATAAGTTACGGAGGAATCTACGGAAGCTGTCAGGCAAAGGTAACAATAACAGATACGCTAAGATATGAATTTTTCTATACACTATCTATAGAATAGAGGCAGTAAGACATGTCTAGACTAAGAATGATAAGCAGGTAATTTCCTAAGGATGATAAGTAGATGATTTCCGACTAGAAATGATAAGCAAAACTTTTGACATGCAGACACGGTCGAAGTCCAGACTCACTAATGCATCCAAACAACTTATCAGTTAGACACACTAATGCAGACCTGGTTCGCTAAGACCACTGTTCTGATACCAACTGAAATGCCCCGTTCATATACAATATAAATGATTCACAATAGTTGATTATATCACGAGGTACTTGACCTCTATATGATACATTTTACAAACATTGCATTCATTTTTAAAAGACAAACTTTCATTACATCGCAAGTTGACGGCATGCATACCATTTCATAATATTTCCAACTATAATTGACTTAGTAATAATCTTGATGAACTCGACGACTCGAATGCAACGTCTTTGAAATATGTCATGAATGACTCCAACTAATATCTCTAATATGAGCAAATGCACAGTGGAAGATTTCTTTCATACCTGAGAATAAACATGCTTTCAAGTGTCAACCAAAAGGTTGGTGAGTTCATAGGTTTATCATAAAACAATAAAATTCATCATTTTGATAGACCACAAGATTTAAATCCTGCATGGTACAAATGGGCCCGAATCCTATACCCACCTGTAATGTACATGCGATATTTTTTTAAATACGGTACACCTTTCTCGTGTACGAAATCATCTTTCATAAATCTTAGTAACCGTACACATATCTCGTGCACAAAAATAACATACACATAACATGTGTATAAAATCATTCTCTCGATACATAACATTCACTTTTCATTGCTTTCATAGCTTGGCTTGGTAACCGACCTTAACATATAATGCGCATAATAATATCCTCAAAACAGAACATCTCGTCTGTATAATAATCATATAAACTTCGAAGTATTAAACACCACGCCCACTAGCCCTTCCGTCTAGTGAACATTCTGGGTGGGGGTGTTAAACCCGGTAGCTACCTTTAGGATTCGCGTCAATTAGGCGTGCACTAATTCTCAAAATTAGTGATGTTCCCTAATTCTTAGGTTACCAAGCAATAATAATCAGAAAAAATATTCATATCACTTGTGGAAATTATCACGTCCACATAATTCAATGGTGGCAATTATCACGTCCACATAATTCATTCGAGGAATGTTTTGCTTGTGTCTATCTCGTCAATCATTTATAAAAGCATTTCATGTATTCGTAGTTTAAAATGTATTTCAAAAGCATTTAATAAAGCAGTTATAAAAGTAGCGCATGTATTCTCAGTCCCAAAAATGTAAAGAGTAAAAGGGAATCAAATGAACTCACAATACGATATTTTGTAGTAAAAATATGCATACAACGATACTGAACAATGCAAGGTTGGCCTCGGATTCACGAACCTATATCATTTGTATATATATTAAAACATATAATCACATAATTCCTGCTACGTAATATATATGTATATATAAATATATATACTATTATTTATACTTATATCTTTAGTTTTATTTTATATATAGTTTATTTTGTATAATTATCAATATTCATGCATATAGTTATATCAATATATTTTGGTAATTGGTATTATATCAAAGATCAATAATTTGTTATAAAAATAATTATAATATTAATTATAATAATGATAATAATATAAATGATAATCATAATACTAAAAGTCATACTTTTATAAATGATAAAAAAAATCATATTTTTAAGGATGATAATTATAATCATAATAATAATAAATGATAATCTTATAATGCTTGTTTTAGTAATAACAATAATAATAATAATAATAATAATAATAATAATAATAATAATAATAATAATAATAATAATAATAATAATAATAATAATAATAATAATAATAATAATAATAATAATAATAATAATAATAATAATAATAATAATAATAATAATAATAATAATAATAACAGTTAATACCTTAGAAGCTTTTCTTAAAAAGAAGGGAATAAACTGCCTGAAGCGGGACTCGAACCCGCGACCTCTCGTTGCCTGACCACCTCCCTAACTACTGCCCCATTTCTAATTTTCTGTTTTATTTATCTCCCTAAATTCTTTTAACCTTTATTATCCGATTTACCATCATAATTCTTTATCATTTTCAGCCCAAATTTAGCCAATAGGGCAGCCCAAGTGTTTGTTAAGTTAATCCACAAAGCAACCCAAATAATAGTCCAATAAGCCTCTAATGATCCATTGTCCTAAACCATCTGCACATGTTCTTTTCCCCTTCTTTTTATTCACCAGATGTACAGCGGGTCATAAAAGAAAATGGTATTCGGTTTCCTTCTTCTTCAACCTCCTTCATACCTAGTTCATTACCTTCATCATTAATCATCATACATAATTACGATCATCCTCATCATTAATATTTATATCGGACATCACGCATCAGACATATATCATCTATCGTCTTCATAATTTTCATTAAATTATAATCATCATTTAACAACTTCGAGTATCTTTACCATCATCATCGTTTTCCATCATCCTCACCATATGTAGCAACCTAGTTCGAAATAAAGAAAGGAACGAAGCTGTACAGTAGCAGTAACAGTGTTGGGTGTCGATTGAAGAAAAAAAAATTTAAAATAAATAAATAAATAAATAAACAGAAGAAGATAGTTGGTGTTGTGTAGGCTGTTTAGTGTTTTCATCGAACCAAACAGAAGGTGACAGCAGAAGGAATAGCTACAGTATTAACTGGATAGCAGCAGTGATTGTTCTTGGTCCGGTTTGATAGAAAAAGAAAATGAAACAGGAAGAGCAAAACAAGAAAAGATAAATACATAAATAAATAAATTTGATGATTATGGGGCTTGTGTTGTTTGATGGTGGTGGTGGTGGCTTAGGATTGTTCGAGTGGGGTGATTTACCGAGGTGGTGATCTTGAGTAGGTTACGATGTACATGGTTGGGTTTTAATAACCGCAAGTGGGTGTTGTTTAAAAATAAGAAAACATAGGTGATGTTAACAAGTTGTTTGATCGATGGTGTTCTTTGACTTGTAGTAGTAGCATCAATGGCGGTTTTGAGGTTCACGAATAAGAGAGAGAGAAAGATGGAGAGGTGGTGGAGAGTGAGGGTTCCAGGTGATGGAAGTGGTGGTTGAAATTGATGCTAAATGATGGTGGTTCTCGAAGGTTTATACATAAATGATAACACAGCTAACTCAGCTATAACGGAAGACAAATCATGGTAATAGTTGCAGCCTGTTTTCCATCGTGCAGTAGTTAGAATAACAAGTGGGTCTTCGATCATGAATCTAGGAAACGCCATAGCAGCAGTAGGTGCAACGGATTGTGGTGGTTTACGTGAGGTTTGGTGATAGTTATGGTGGTGGGTTGGGCTTGTATGGTGGTGATGGTTGTCTAGTTCTTGAATCAAAACATAAATTTGTAACGGGTTTGTGATGGTTGAAGAATATGCAAGTGTATATATATAATACATATATATAATTTATAATATAAAACTAAAAATAATCAATAATAATAATATTAAAATATTAATCAATCATATATGCTAAAAGGAACGTGCAAAGTATATGAATTGAAAAGTAAAGCATCCTCTTTAATTGTTTGAATGTGCCGACAGTTTTCACGGGGTGTGTCCATTGCTAAACAGTTACGGATAATTTAATTTCAGAAAAATCACATATTTTAAAATTAAGTCCATTTATTTATTTCAGTCATTACCTGTTTGAAACCTGATAAAAAAGATTCGATAATTATTTCTTTTCTGTTCCAATTTATATGTACGGAGTACAAAAACTTAGATTGAAAAGGTAAAAAAAATTTTTTTTTATCAAAACTACTACTCTATCTTTTTAATCAAATTTTGGAACAACTTTTATTTTAAAACTTCATATATATATATATATTAGACCTATTTTTAAAAAAATTAAACGTCAACTGAAAGTTACAGACATTTACCATTTAAGCTCAAAATTAATTATATTTAATATACTCTATGTATATATATAAACAGTTTTAAATAACAAAATTTACTACGCACATAAATATATATTAAATAATTAAATTAAATATTACAAGATATATATACAAGAAATATACATATAAAATAATAGTTTTTATTACAATGTATCTTATTGTACATATTTATTTATAAAAATAAATGTATATAATAGTTTATTAATGTTCATGTTATTATATATATTATACATATATTTATTTATACATATTTATATATATCCACATATTTACAAGCAATGGTTCGTGAATCATCGGGAGCAGTCGAAGGTCATTGAATATATGAACATCGTTTCAAAATTTTCTAGACTCAACATTACATACTTTTGCTTATCGTATCGAAATCATATAAAGATTAAGTTTAAATTTAGTCAAAATTCCCGGGTCATCACAAACTATGCAACCAGTTCAAATTCCTCGGATTCCGATATGGATTCCCCCTTGAGCTCCGAAAGCAGTGTAACCAGAATGGATCAACCAATCAGCCATCATCAATTCTGGATGAACTGAGGATGGGTTCGTAGTCTACTTAATCATTGGAGACAAGAAGAAGGTGATCCCTTCCATCAACCACATTCCCTTCTTGGCGAAGAACCGGAAGCACTTACCGGTGAACCAGTCCGAAACACCATTTTCTCTCTCATTTCCAGAGTATCTAGTCATGATTATAGACTATCACAAATTCTAGATCTTATTCATCTGCTCGTCCGAACCGACAATCACCCCGGTGTAATAGAAGAAGTCAACGAGCTTCGTGCTCGAGTAGTGGCTTTAGAGAATATGGTGCAAAGGTTACAAGCACCAGCAGCATCACCGCCATCAACAGTACCACCATCATCAACACCAACATTACCATTACCCCCATCAATAACATCCACATCCCATGATTCAACATCACAAGATGTCCCACGAGCATCAACGTCATACGCACCATAGATACCAAGGAGTACCAACAACAATAACCAATAAAGTATTGATTCATAACTTCATTGGAGAAATATTCTACGGCGATTATGTAATCTCTAAAGTCTTAGAGATTATCTATTCCAACCTTAACCATAAATCCAATGAGTGGACCGAAATGATAGAAGGAAGAGTAGAAACCCTGACAAGAATGGTGCGTGATTTACAAGTTAGACTTGTTATACAAGCGTCACCGGTAGTACCACCAGCATCACCATCAGTATCACCAACACCAGCAACACCTGTAGCACCACAAGCTATACCAGCTCCATAACCATCAATGATATCGACACCACAATCATCAACAGATACATTGTATCAACGTGTTATGAAGTATTAACTCATTTCCTCAGAAAAACTTATATGTATATTATATATATATATATATATATATATATATATATATATATATATATATATATATATATATATATATATATATATATATAATATATATATATATGTATATATATATATATATGTATATATATATATATATATGAGTTTTGAAACCACAATAGATCTTTTCGTACTAATTTATTACGTATGAATTTTAACTAGTAATTACTACTTGGTTAATTCATATTACTAATATGCTATGATGTACATCCTTCGTTAATGACTTAACAATCGTTAACTACAATCTCTGTTTCAACATAATGAATTCCATTTCATAATAAACCAAGTGTACTATTCAACTACATGCTTGATATTACACTTTCATTTTCGATATACTCAAAAATTTCTAGAAATCATCATTCGTGTCTTGCAAAGTTCATAAGAATTCCATGAGCATCAACATCTTTCACCAAAGAATATCAATAAGAATAAACAATGAAGTATTAATTCATAATAATCCGTGAAGATTACGTAATTTCTAAAGTTTTAGAGATTATTCATTTCTAATTCCAGCCGAAAATCAAATGAGCTTAATATGATATTAACTCATTAAATCTGTATTACATCTGAAGAAAATATACATACATATATTTTCATAAAGATTGTAATGAAAATCTTGGTACAAAATATTACTTGTGAAACTTTTAACGGGTAGGTAATACCCGGGAGATATATAAATTCACAATTAATATGTTCGATTTTGATTCAGCAAATCATCAACTATACTCACTACTTTCACAACGATATACATTCTTTCATAGAAATCAAAACAAACCATTCTCACCCAAATTTGATTATATATTCTGATTTTGACAAATCTGAATCCAAGTTAAGATTTAACAGAAGATATCACACTTAGATTCCTACATCTTTCAAAGCTATACTTTGACTTCAGAACTGTGCTAGGACATCACTTCTATTCATAAAACCCAGAAAAATATTTGGATCATTCAAAATTCTAGAACATCATATGTATCTTGATAATTACAATCTTCATTCAAACTCTTCAAACTCTTGAAAACACCTCGGATTGATAACCGATGATTCGGTTATGATAACTTTGAATGCTGATGAAGCAGCAAAACTGTAAATGGTCTTAATGCCAAAAGTTTGAGAATAAAGAGTGGTGTTGAAAAAGCTCAGATTTGGAACTGAAAAACGGATTGAGCAAACTATGAAGGAGACTGTTGACAAATCACAAAGACTAAACCTGCCTTCAAAGAATCCAAATGATTAAGTGTCTGCTGAAGTATTTAGAAAATACCTTGCTCCTTACTCTAAACCTTTACGGGCAAATCTTCTTCATCATCCTTCGATCTTAGAAATTCTAAGATATCATAGTGCCTTTCATCATAAATATCTTCGATATTTCTGAAGATATCTTCATAACTATTATTATTCGAAATTATTTATCTCCTCGCGTTATCTGTATTACACTATAAAGGAAACTGTTTAGTTTCTATATTCTGTAAACCTTCTAGTTTAAATTATGAATATTTTTGAAGTAGTGTTGGAAATTGAAGAATGAGTTAGTATAATATAATGACACTTGATCAACGTGATTATATTAAAGTAAGTCATGCTGAGTTTCTAATGGAACATGATAAAGATTCACATATCATACCCTCATCATGAACCATGTTACATAACTCTTTCATTCTATTTAACCTCTAAACTATCAAGAAAATATTTTTCTTGATTATTCAGTCTTTTCTGGATATTCTGGTAATTTGACAAATCAAATCGTGCTATTACCTTTCCTTTCTGCTTTGTATATTATGATCATTCGAAACTTCATACCTACGAATTCTGGACCATTATTCGCTTGACTTGAAGTCGGGAATGAAAAACAAAAGCAGGGAGCTCCTAAATATAAGAGAAAATATAAATCCTGACAACAACACATAAATTACAAACCGTGTATATCAATACGTATTGCAATGTAAAGACACGGGAGAATTAAAAACATTATAACCCCAAGGTAATAGTAGAAGAAAATAACTTCCTCTGGTGGCAGATGAAAAAGAAGAATGAAGGATACGATAGCCAGGAAAATGTCAAGAATCAGGACTGGATTTAGCATTTTCACAATCTATTGGGATGTATGAAATAAAGAAGAAGATTATAGGAGTGGTGAAAATAAATGAAACGGAAGAGGTCAATTTAAAGCGAAATATCAGACATAGCAATCGAAGCAGATTACCGCATTTAATCAAAGAGGATAATAATTTCCTTGATTACCGGAGAATCAAATCTTTAGATTTCAAGGATTATCTTTAAATTCCTTGAAATCCGGAAATCAACCGTAACTACTTCAAAAGTTAAAACGAATCTTTATTTTCTCATTTCACTCTTTTGCGACAGCTTCATTCGTACTCTTCGCATGATTGAATTGTTTTATCTATATTACTCAATGGTGATAAAACTCTACTTTTCAACTCATATGAGTCATGAAAACATACTTATTGTCAGCCATGACGATCCTAATCAAATTTCGGGGCAAAATTTCTTTAACGGGTAGGTACTGTGATGACCCGGAAAATTTTGACTTATTTTGAACCAAATATTTATATGAATTAATATTTTCGTCATGATAAGAAATGAATTCTGACAAGTTTTAAAACTTTTGTAAATGAGTTTTATATAACGGTTGACCACCCTGTTTGTCTAACGATTCACGAACGTCATAACTTGTGATAATTATATAATTGTGTGTGTGTGTGTGTATATATATATATATATATATATATATATACGGAAACATGCGAATAATATTTATATACTAAGTGAAAAAAATTTACTATTGAATGATGCAATTTCAAATAAATTTTTTTTACGTATATGATCGTTTTATTTTTATGATGTAAATTTTTTAATTTATAAGAAGAAACGCAATTAAATCAAAGATGTACAAGCTGTAAAGCACAACGTACAACAATGTAACTTAAATAGTTGAATCGAAATTAATTCATTTACTATTCATATGAATAGTAAATGAAACGAAATTAATTAATTTACTATTCACATGAAACCGACATGATAGAAATTATTAATTATAAGTTACATAAAATACCCCTGAAGTATTTAATAAATACGACTTTTAAAAATATTTAAATTCGTTAATTCGTTTGAATTAAACGAATTCAATAATTCACGGTGGCACAGAATGATCAGCAGACTAGTACGTACACTCTGCATCGAACGTATATAGTAATTTTATAAATAAATGAACCTTTTTACAACTACTTTTATAAAGCTTAAGACCAAAAAAAATATATGTATTCAATTATAAAAAGTGGAATATTTTTATTTATACTTTTACCCGTCCATTATTAGCAACAGTGTACGAAATACCGGTCCGCGAAAACAGTCGGCAGATATTGTTGAATGTTAATTGTCACGTTTGATTCTATATTATTATTATATTATATTTATATTATTATATTATTATATTTATTCTATATATATCGAACGAATTCTGGTTCGATGAATTCACAAAACTTTCAATCTCTCTATCTCACATTACTCCGTATATTAATTATTTATATTTATTATTATTATTATTATTATTATTATTATTATTATTATTATTATTATTATTATTATTATTATTCTTATTATTATTATTATTATTATTATTATTATTATTATTATTATTAAGATTAATATTATTATTAAGATTAATCTTATTATTATCATTAGTAGTATTATTATTATTAGTATATACATAAAATACTACGACGGAGTAATGTTCGAATGATTTCAAAATGGGTTAAAGCTAAGGAAATTATGGGTTATAGCTATGCAGGTTATGGGTATTGCTTGGGGGTTATGATCATGAGTCAAAGGTCAACCTAGCGTTTATCATCTCCGTTGCGTCTACGTACTTTCTAACAATATTGAATCACAATATTGATACGTGAGCATTCATATCTTATCTTTTATATATTAATAGTGTATCCATGTCTAGTGCTCGAGTATGTATGTTTATGCATGCTTGTATGCTTTAATTTTGTCGTTAGATAGTTTTATGATAAATCACTAATTTAATACATATACTACTGATATAAGGTATATGATATGCATGTTATTGGAAAGCTGGCGAAAAATTAATAACTTTTCATTTAGAAATCGCGTGATTTCGATGAACAAATTAAAAGATATGATCAACTGAATTATAATTGACGTTAATTGAAATTGCTTTTTAATCTGCAATTAATATTTAAACAACTTGTTTATAAGATTGATAAATTGGATTTTTAGATATTAATAGTCAAGTAAATGAACTCTTATATAAGACACGTCTCGTTTTGTTAAACAATTATCAAAGTTGACTTTTTGAGATGACTTTTGTTAACTTTTACGTGTCGGTCTCGAGCATTAGGATTGTGATACACTATGACCAGACCTAGCTTGTTAGATATGTATTGACCAACATATGTTCTCTAGGTTGAGATCTACGGTTATTTTGCTTTCCGAGTTTCAGTCACATTTCGGTGAATGACCTTATGTGCTGCTAAGGTGAGTTTTCATTTGCTCCCTTTTTAATTGCTTTTGCAATCTATATTTTTGGGCTGAGAATACATGCACTTTACTTTAAATGCAATGGATACAAGTACATACTAAATTCTACACCGAGTTTGAACCAAAAATTCCTTAGCTTTGGTAACTAGTAACTGCCAGTTATAAGAACTGGTGGGCACGAATAGTTGTATATAGATCCATGGGGCTTGACATCCCCTTCTGTTCCAGGTATAGAAACCCTAGCCTGAACTATAAAACAGACGTATACTATTTGAGTTTAGTACACATTGGATTGCGTGTATTGTACATGTTGGTTGCATGTATGTTAAAACAGGGGTACTTATTGTAGACGTTAAAGTTTAGTTACCAGGGTGCTCAATCTTGTAGAATATTTTGATAAACGTTTCTGGATGAAACAACTGAAATCTTGTGATCCACCTTTATATACAGATTATCATTAAAATTATAAACTCACCATCCTTTTTGTTGACACTTTTAAGCATGTTTATTCTCAGGTTCCTAGAAGTCTTCTGCTATTTGCTTATACGTTATACAAGCTATGTGCATGGAGTCATACATGCTTTATTCGAGAAAACTTTGCATTCACAAAATCATCACCATGTATCTTATTTTGACTGCATTATCAACGGATATATTATTGTAAACTATTATTTACGGTGATTGTCTATATGTAGAAATCATCAGATGTCAAAAATCTTGGAATTAGATATTCATTTATGGTGTGCCTTTTTCAAAAGAATGCAATGTTTACAAAACGTATCATGTAGAGGTCAAAACCTCACTATGAAATCAATGAATAATGTACCGCGTCAATAGCAATTTTAACGGGTCGTTACACTGTGTGAGCAGTATCGACCCAGGAACGAGATGAATAAATTAAAAATAGAGTTGAGGGAATTGCGCACCAAGGGTGATAACATCACTACATAGGAAAAACGGTTCACAGAGCTAACATTAATGTGTCCTGGAGTATTTGAAGACGAAGAAGCAAAAGTTGAACAGTTTGTGAAAGGATTACCTGAGATAATCCAAGAAAACGTAAGTGCATCCGATCCAACAACAATGCACGAAGCAAGCAAGATGGCCCATAAGTTAATGTACCAAATTAAAGAAAGAAACAAGGAAAAGGCAGCTGCTGAGGCTAAAACAAATGACCACAAGAGGAAAGGGAATGAAAATCGTGATAGGAATCACAACTATCAACACCACCACAAGAAACAGGAAGTCTCGTAGGATGTGAGTAGTAGGAGGAACCAGAATACCTACTAGGGGAAACAACCCCAATGCCAGAAATGCAAGAGACACCACTTTAGGAATTGCACGGTGGTGTTTAAGAATTGCAATAAAGTAGGGCATCATATTCAAAATTGTAGGTTTCCTCTCATAGATGTTAATAAAGCCGCACTTGAAGCTGTTGTGTGTTATGGGTGTGGGAAAAAGGGCCATTACAAGAATAAGTGCCCGAACCAAAAGAGGGAAAATGGTCCAGTCCGTGGAAGAGCATTTAATATAAATGCTAACGATGCACAAGAAGACCCGGAGCTTGTTACGGGTACGTTTACTATCGATGAATTATCTGCCTATATTTTATTTGATACTGGTGCCGATATAAGTTATGTAAGTAAGGAATTTTTCTCTAAATTAAATTGCCCCTTAGTGCCCCTAGAGGATAAATGTATTGTAGAATTAGCAAATGGTAAACTAGTTAAAGCTGATAAAATCTAACGTAAGCTTAAATTAACTAGTGAGACATTTGTAATTAATTTGATACCCATTGAGTTGGGGAGTTTTGATGTAATTATTGGTATGGATTGGATGTCTAAGATGAGAGCGGAAGTTGTTTGCTATGAAAAGGCGATTCGTTTTCACTGCGTAAACGGGAAACCATTGATGGTGTTCGAAGAGAAGAGTAATCATAAGCTAAACTTTATTAACTGTTTGAAGGCCTAAAAGTGCATAAAGAAGGGGTGCTATGCTATTTTATCACATGTGAAGAAGATCAACACGAAGGAAAAGAGCATTAGTGACGTGCTTGTGGTAAGAATATTTCCTAAAGTGTTTCCAGAAGAATTATCGGGATTACCTCCGCCTAGATCTGTAGAATTTCAAATAGATCTAGTACCGAGAGCTGCACCAGTGGCTCGTGCTCCGTATAGACTCGCACCGTCTGAAATGAAAGAACTACAAAGTCAGTTGCAAGAATTACTAGATCGTGGATTTATTCGACCGAGTACTTCACCGTGGGGAGCTCCGATCCTATTCGTTAAGAAGAAATATGGATCCTTTCGAATGTGTATAGACTACCGCGAGTTAAATAAGCTAACTATCAAGAATCGGTACCCATTACCGAGAATTGATGACTTGTTTGATCAGCTGCAAGGATCATGTATTTACTCTAAAATTGACCTAAGATCAGGTTACCATCAGTTGCGAGTAAAAGAAGAAGATATTCCGAAGACCGCATTTAGAACACGCTACGGTCACTACGAATTTCTAGTCAAGCCGTTCGGGTTGACAAACGCACCCACTGTATTCATGGACCTCATGAATCGAGTATGTAGTCCGTATTTGGATAAATTTGTTATCGTCTTTATTGATGATATCCTTATTTACTCCAAGAATGAGCAAGAACACAAGAAACATTTAAGGTTGGTGCTAGAACTATTAAGAAAAGAACAGTTATACGCCAAATTTTCTAAGTGCGCATTTTGGTTGAAGGAAGTACAATTCCTTGGTCACATCGTTAGTAGTCAAGGAATTCAGGTTGATCCCACGAAGGTCGAAGCCATTGAGAAATGGGAAACCCCGAAGACTTCGACACAGATACGCCAATTTTTGGGTTTAGCTGGTTATTATAGAAGGTTTATTCAATATTTTTCCCGAATAGCCAAACCATTAAGCGCATTAACCCACAAAGGGAAGAAATATGAATGGGCCTCCGAGCAGGAAACTGCATTTCAGATTTTGAAAAAGAAACTAACTTCGGCGCCTATTTTATCATTACCTGAAGGAAATGATGACTTCGTGATTTATTGTGACGCGTCACAACAAGGTTTTGGATGTGTCCTCATGCAACGAATAAAGGTTATTGTTTACGCTTCTCGACAGTTGAAAACTCATGAACGGAAATATACGACACATGATTTGGAGTTAGGAGCGGTTGTTTTCGCATTGAAAATGAGGAGACAATACTTATATGGGGTCAAATGTACAGTGTACACTGATCACAAGAGTCTTCAACACATATTCGATCAGAAACAATTGAATATGAGGCAACGACCGTGGGTTGAGCTAATAAACGACTATGATTATGAAATTCGTTATCATCTCGGGAAAGCAAATGTACTAGCTGACACTCTAAGTAGGAAAGAAAGAGAGCCGATTCGAGTACGAGCAATGAATATGAAAATTCGTACGAATCTCACTACACAGATAAAGGAGGCTCAACGGGGAGCTCTTACTGAAGAAAACTTTGGAAATGAGATGCTCAAGGGATTAGACAAGCAACTTTATATACGAGAAGACGAAACCCGATATTTAAATGGACGCATTTGGGTACCAAGGTTTACAGGGTTAAGAAAATTGGTTTTGGATGATGTGACGACCCGGAAATTTCCGATCAAATTTAAACTTAATCTTTATATAATTCCAACACGGTAAGCAAAGTCTGTAAGGTTGAGTCTCATAAAGTTTGAACTGTTTCATATATTCAATTGACCTTCGACTGCTCTCGACGATTCACGAACAATTAATTGTAAATAAATATGTGTGTATGTATATATAAATGTAAGTATATGTATATTAAATATAATTTAAGTATTAAAATTAAATATGTAAAATAGGATTAAAAAATAGTTAAGTGTAAATTTAAAATGAATCTATATATAAATAAATATGATTGCTATGACTAATTATTATTACATGTATATTGTAATATATATATAATTCATAAATAATAAATATTCAATAAAGGTTATCATATTATATATGATTATATTACATAATTAATAATATATAATACAAATTAAAATATAGTTGTTATTAAATATAACAAATGAATTCTGTACATGTTTATTATTAGGTGTATGTTAAAAATGTGAAAGCTATACTATTAACCTAACTTTCATTATAACTGTTAATATTAACATTTTTATTGCTAATATTATTATTTAAATATATAAGATGTATGAACCTTGAAATGTACAAGTATTGTTATTAATATTATAATCATTAATAATCATTATAATTAGTAGAATTATTCGATATTATTATTATTATTAATAATTAATAACAAGATTACATCATATTATTATTAATTTAATTATATTTATATATCAGCATTCCTAAATTAGATAAAACCAGATTTATTAATTATTATTATTATAATTATTATTATTATTTGTTATTAATATAGTAATTAATAATAAATATTAAGTATAAAATATATTACAGATGATTCCAAATCAGTCTAATATCGTGATCCACTTTTGATATATTTGTTTCTATCTATAAAGTGTTTTGAGCCAGATTTCAATCCATAAATTAAGGGAAATTCGCTATTAATCACGATCACACTTTAATTATTTTACAATATATTTTGTTTTCTATCAAAATCTTGTCTCTAATCTGTTATACGTCCAACTTTGTCACTGTAATATAATTGTTATTAATTATAACAGCTACAAGATATATTCAAACACTCCATATATTTAGTCCACTGAAATTCGTTAATTAGAACAGAAAAATATAAAAAATAAAATGCATCCTGCTATGTTATTGCTTCTATTTTCAAATACCTTGATAACGAATCAAACTTCAAAATGTAGAATTGCAATCTGGTTAGGAATCCTCTAGTGAGTATTTCTGCAAAGTTGTATTCCCTCAATTTTATCTATCGAGTGAGAATTTTCGAGTCAAAGCTCTTATTTAAGAAAAGTCAACTACTTTGTTCATCATAAAATTCGCAGGCATTTTGATGTTATTGGATCAATTGATGATTCATGTAGTTTATAAAGAAAATTTTCAACCTCTTTCATTCAGAAATCTTAGTCTAAAAATGTTTTAATAATTGAATCATGATTTGAGTTTGTTCTTCGCGTTTTCAAGCAGCTGCTGCTGCTTAATTTTAATTTCTTTTATTTTCTGTTGATTCAAAAACAAACACAACAGGTTGTTCTATTTAAATTTCACATTGTAAACCAAAGTTTGTACTCGCTATTTTGATTAATCATTGAACTCTGGTCGATGTAATTTTTGGAGAAGATGAAGTAGAAAAGGGGAAGCTGTGTAACATAGGATAAATATAATTGGGTCGTAGGATTTATCAGATAAACAGGTGACAGATCAGTGGTTAGATTGTTTCGAGTTAAGCGGGAGGTCATGGGTTCGAGTCCGATTGTAGCCATTCTTTTTAGAAAACATTTAAGGTAGCCTCCTTATTATTATTATTATTATTATTATTAATATTATCATTTTTATTATTATTATGATTATTATTGTTATGTTTATTATTAGTAATTGTTATTATTACTAGTATTATTATCATTATTATTATTATTATTATTATTATTATTATTATTATTATTATTATTATTATTATTATTATTATTATTATTATTATTATTATTGTTATTGTTATTGTTATTATTATTATTGTTATTATTAGTATTATAATAATTATTATCATATTTACATTCATAAATATTATAATTATTGTTATCATTAGTATTAGCATATGTATCATGAATATTATTATTACCATTTTAGTATTATCCTTAAGTATTATTATTATTACTATTATCATTAAATTGTTATAAGTATTATTAATATTATTATTATTATTATTAATATTATCATTATAGTATTATTATCATTAACATGATTATTTTCATTACCATCAATACTAAAGTTTTCATTTTATTAAAAACTACTATTATTATCATTATTATAAGATTTATTATTTAAAACTATCATTTACGGTAAATCTAATATTTTTATAGTTAATATTATTAACATCATTATATTATCACTAATAAGATTAGTAGTATTATTATTTTTATTAAGTAATATTAAGTGTTAACAATATTATCATTTTTACCATTACAAATATTATTACAGAATTATTATAAATTTTAGTTTCAATAAAAGAATGATTTATATATAAAAAAATATACTTAACATATATAATTTAACAATATTAATACCTTTATATACAAAATGAGTACATTTAATAATGAAAAAATATATAAGTTAATAATATAAAAATTATATCACTAATAATAAAATTTGTTCAGTTACGATTATATGTTTTAATATATATATACAAATGATATAGGTTCGTGAATCCGAGGCCAACTCTGCATTGTTCAGTTATTCAATGTCATATGTATTTTTACTACAAAATAAAGTATGGTGAGTTTCATTTGCCTTTTTACCCTTTATATTTTTGGGCTGAGAATACATGTGCAATTTTTATAAATGTTTTATGAAATAGACACAAGTAATCGAAACTACATTATATGGTTGAATGATCGAAGCCGATTATGCCCCTTTTTGCTTGGTAGCCTAAGAATTAGGGAACATCACTAATTTTGAGAATTAGTGCACGCCTAATTGACGTGAATCCTAAAGATAGATCTATTGGGCCTAACGAACCCCATCCAAAGTACCGGATGCTTTAGTACTTCGAATTCGTTTTTATCATGTCCGAAGGATTTCCCGGAATGATAGGGGATATTCTTATATGCATCTTGTTAATGTCGGTTACCAGGTGTTCAATCCATATGAATGATTTTTGTCTTTATGCATGGGACATATATTTATGAGAAATGAAAATGAAATTCTTGTGGTCTATTAAAATGATAAAAATGATCGATTATGATAAACAAATGAACTCACCAACCTTTTGATTGACACTTGAAAGCATGTTTATTCTCAGGTATGAAAGAAATCTTCCGCTGTGCATTTGCTCATATTAGAGATATTACTTGGAGTCATTCACGACATATTTCAAAAGACGTTGCATTCGAGTCATTGAGTTCATCAAGATTATTATTAAGTCAATTATAGTTGAATGTATTATGAAATGGTATGCATGCCGTCAACTTTCGATGTAATGAAAGTTTGTCTTTTAAAAACGAATGCAATGTTTGTAAAACGTATCATATAGAGGTTAAGTACCTCGCGATGTAACCAAATGTAACGCATTCGTCTAGATGGATAAGGACGGGTCCTTTCAGTTGGTATCAGAGCGGTGGTCTTAGCGAACCAGGTCTTGCATTAGTGTATCTAACTAGTAGTTGTTAGGATGCATTAATGAGTCTGAACTTCGACCGTGTCTGCATGTCAAAAGTTTTGCTTATCATTTCGTGTTGAAGATTACTTGCTTATCATCCTTAAAATTCTAGACACATCTTACTGCCTCTATTGCATATATAGTGTATAGACAAATTCATATCTTAGCGTATCTGCTAATTCATATCTTAGCGTATCTATCACAGCACAGTAGACTTTGTCTGACATCTTCCGAAAATTTCTCCATAATTTAAGGGACCCGGTAATATATATATCTAAGTATGTTATGCATTGAGAATACTATCCCACTATCACTTGCTATCACTAATCTTTTCATACTGGAAATCTTTTCTGTAATCGTATAAGATGGCCTCTACGAATCGACCAAGTTCCTCTGACTCCGAAGACAGCGTGACGGGAGCACACCAACCAATCAACTACCGTGATTACTGGAGAAAATGGGGATGGGTTCGCCACATACTCACCCTATGGAGAAGGGAAGAAGGTACCCCATATCATGAACCGAATCTACCACCTAACCTTGGAGTACTCAACCCGCTCACCGGCGAACCTGTTCGCAACACCGTTTATACCCTTTTTGTAAGAATTGTTAGTCTTGAGGCTACCATTAACAGAACTAGAAAAGGTATCCGACTTCTACCTCACACTGATAACCAACCAGAGTTAGTAGAAAAAGTTAAAGAACTCCGAGCTCGAGTATTAATTTTAGAGAGCACGGTACAGAATTTGCAAGCACCAGTAGTATCACCAACACCAGTGACATCACCAGCCTCAGCACCAACAGCACTAGTACCACCAACAACAACATCCGCAACACAAACCTCAACACTACACGCCCCAACATCACATTCTGTACCTCGAGTATAATCATCGTTCTACATAACGTTCTACATCATTTATCTTCGTTTGACATGGCGATTATGTAATCTCTAATGTTTTGGAGATTATATATTCTTGTTCTAACGGTAAATCAAATCAGATTAATATTTTATTGACTCATTAAATCCATGGTTACATCTGAAGAAAATATATATGTAAGTATATTTTCATAAAGATTGTAATTAAAAATTCTTTTGTACAAACTGTTAATGGTGAAAATATTTTAACGGGTGGGTAATACCCAAGGAATAATTAGATTTCACATTAATAAGTACACTGTACATTCTTTCAAATCTAATTCAACAGTCATTACTATCCTATTTACAACTACCGATATACGTATCCGTTCACCGCAGAATAACCATTTTCATTCAATTTCATATTTGGATTTTAATTTATCAGAATTCAACAAGTGGCATAATGAAGAAAACATTGGACAAAATAAAATTTGTTAGAAACAAATGAATTAACTATGAGAAACTCTATTAAGAACCCACGCTAACAAAATCCTAGCTAACTGTTCCTAGCTAACTATTAATTCCTTATTACATTTTATTTATCGTAATTTATTTATCGCAATTTTAATTCTCGTAATTTATTTATCGTCATTTAATTTCTGTTATTTATTTTACGCACTTTAAATATCAGGACACGTATACAATGTTTTGACATATCATATCGATGCCATATATATATATATATATATATATATATATATATATATATATATATATATATATATATATATATATATATATATATATATATATTATTTGGAATAACCATAGACACTCTATATGCAGTAATGATCGAGTTCTCTATGCAGGGTTGAGGTTGATTCTTAAATAATATATATACTTTGAGTTGTGATCGAGTCTGAGACATGTACACGGGTCATGATACGTATTAATTAATTCGAATATTATAAATTAAACTATATATGAATTATCGGACTGTTAAATGTGGACTATCGACTGTGGACTAATAACATTGGACAATTAAAATGAATTAAAATATTGGTTATAACATATGAAACTAAACATTTCTTCAAGTTTGCCACTTGATTTCATCTTAAATCTCATTTGAATCTTGACGATTTCAATCTGCGTTCAAACCTTTCATGATTCTTTAAAGCACCTCAATCGAGAGGATGAACCAACTGCATCTCATCTACGGAAGAAAAGATTTATGCATATAGTTATGCACCTGAAAACACTCGGAACCTGAGTTAACGTTTAACATGTATCTGTGCTAGCTCTTTTGGCATTGTTATTACCGAAAATAACATTGCAATTCTCTTTCAATTTAGCCAATTTTGTCACAGCTCCAACAGGTCAACTTCGACTTTTCGTTCGAAACAACCATATTATAACCTTGATATATATGCGTGCTCTTTTATTGTTACCGGGGAACCTTTTATATTCCACCATATTACCATCAGCGTTTAATCATCTAAAAACAAAATTCTCCTGAAACCAACTCGGATTGATAACCAATGATTCAGATATCGTAGCATTAAATGCAGAGGAAACAGAAAAATTGTAGATGGTACGGCCAAAAGTTTGATGATAAAGAAGGGAGTGTTAGGAACGCTCGATAGAAAATTTGGTACTGAAAAATAGATTGAGCTAACCATGAAGGAGACCAAGGACAAATACAAGAAACAAACCCTATATTCAAAGAATCCAGGTAATTCTGGATCCGATGAAATCTTTAGAGAATATCCAGCTCCGAAGTCATGTTAAAATCTTGCGAAAAATTTTTCCTTGTCAACTTTCGAACTTAGAAATTTCCAAAATATCATCATAAATATCTTCGATACTTCTGAAGATATTTTCATAAATATTCTCTTCGAAAATTATATACCTCTTCGTGCTATCTGTAATACATTATATTGGAAATTTTTGTAAAATATAAGTATAAACTATGAATGAATTCTGAAGTAGTGTTGGGAACTGAAGCATGAGTTAGTATAATATAATGACACTTGATCATCGTGATTATATTACAGTAAGTCATGCTGAGTTTCTAAATGGAATGCGATGATTCACAGATCACAATGTCATCATGTGCAATGTTACACGACTCTTACATTCTATCTAATATATAAACATATCAAGAACATAGTTTCTTGATAGTTCTATCTTTTCTCTTAAATTCTGATAATTTAAACAATCAAGATCGTGCTGTTACAATATCTCTCTTAGAACGTTAGTCCTATTCATTCGAAACTTCATACCTACGAATTCTGGACCATTACTCGCTTTACTAGAGGTCGAGAGGAGAATAAAAAGGCAAAGAGCTCCAAAATATAAGAGAAAATATAAAGCCCAATAACAACATGGAGGTCACAAATCATGGATATTAATACGAATAGCAATATAAAGACTCGAGAGAACTAAAAACACTATAAACCCAAGAGCATAGTAGAAGTAGACAGATTCCTTCGGTGGTAGATGAAAAAGGAGAATGACAGATATGAAAGTCAGGAATATATCCAGAATTAAAACTGGATGAAGCATATTGACTGATGATTTGGAAATATGGATTAAAGTATAGAAAATGAGAGTGGTGAAAAAAATATTGGAACGGGAAAAGTTTAATTTATAATGAAATATCAGACAGAGTAATCGAGGCAGATCACCGTATTTAATTTTAGAGATCCTAATTTCCTGACTTACCGAAGAATCAAATCTTATTTAGATTCGAAGATTTTCTTTAAAATCCCTTAAATTCTGGAATTCACCATGACTAGTTAAAAGTTATGATGAAACATGTTTTTCTCATTTCACTATTTAGTGATAGCTTCATTCGTACTATTCGAGTAATCGAATTATTTTATCCGTATTACTCAATGATGATAAAACTCTATTTATCAACTTACATTCGTCATGAAAACATATTTATTGTTAGCCATGACGACCTCAATCAAATTTCGGGACGAAATTTCTTTAACGGGTAGGTACTGTGACGACCCGAAAATTTCCGACCAAATTTAAACTTAATCTTTATATAATTCCGACACGGTAAGCAAAGTCTGTAAGGTTGAGTCTCATAAAGTTTGAACTGTTTTATATATTCAATTGACCTTTGACTGCTCTCGATGATTCACGAACAGTTAATTGTAAATAGATATGTGTGTATGTATATATAAATGTAAGTATATGTATATTAAATATAATTTAAGCATTAAAATTAAATATGTAAAATAGGATTAAAAAAAATAGTTAAGTGTAAATTTAAAATGAATCTATATATAAATAAATATGATTGCTATGACTAATTATTATTACATGTATATTGTAATATATATATATAATTCATAAATAATAAATATTCAATAAAGGTTATCATATTATATATGATTATATTACATAATTAATAATATATATATAATACAAATTAAAATATAGTTGTTATTAAATATAACAAATGAATTATGTACATGTTTATTATTAGGTGTATGTTAAAAATATAAAAGTTATACTATTAACCTAACTTTCATTATAACTGTTAATATTAACATTTGTATTGTTAATATTATTATTTAAATATATAAGATGTATGAAGCTTGAAATGTACAAGTATTGTTATTAATATTATAATCATTAATAATTCTATCATTATTATTAGTTTCATTATTAATAATAAAATTAATATTAAATATTAATATTTATATTATTATGTTTCTTTATATAATTAATATACAACTATAATTATATATTCGATATACGGATACAGATATATACATAAATAGATATAACTTGTTATATCTTAATTATTATTTGTATTAATATTAGATATTAAAATTTCCTTTATAATTAACAATCACTAGTAGCATTATCAATAATAATATTATTGTTATCATCTCATATTATTACCATTAGTTATTAGTAATATTATGTTTATCATTATTGTTATTGATAAAATTATCATATTATCAAATTATCATTATCAATATCAATATTATCATTATTATTAAAATTATCATTTTTAAGATTACTAAAATTTCTCATTTTATTCTCATTATTATTTTTACCATTATTATTATAATTAGTAGAATTATTCGATATTATTATTATTATTATTAATTAATAACAAGATTACATCATATTATTATTAATTTAATTATATTTGTATATCAGCATTCCTAAATTAGATAAACCCGATTTATTAATTATTATTATTATTATAATTATTATTATTATTATTATTTGTTATTAATATAGTAATTAATAATAAATATTAAGTATAAAATATATTACAGATGATTCCAAATCAGTCTAATATCGTGATCCACTTTTGATATATTTGTTTCTATCTATAAAGTGTTTTGAGCCAGATTTCAATCCATAAATTAAGGGAAATTCACTATTAATCACGATCACACTTTAATTATTTTACAATATATTTTGTTTTCTGTCAAAATCTTGTCTCTAATCTGTTATACATCCAACTCTGTCACTGTAATACAATTGTGATTAGTTATAACAGCTACAAGATATATTCAAACACTCCATATATTTAGTCCACTGAAATTCGTTAATTATAACAGAAAAATATAAAAAATAAAATGCATCCTGCTCTGTTATTGCTTCCATTTTCAAATACCTTGATAACGAATCAAACTTCAAAATGTAGAATTGCAGTCTGGTTAGGAATCCTCTAGTGAGTATTTCTGCAAAGTTGTATTACCCGATTTTATCTATCGAGTGAGAATTTTTGAGCCAAAGCTCTTATTTAAAAAAAGTCAAATACTTTGTTCATCATAAAATTCGCAGGGGTTTTGATGTTATTAGATCAATTGATGATTTAAGTAGTTTATAAAGAAAATTTTCAACCTCTTTCATTCAGAAATCTTAGTCTAAAAATGTTTTAATAATTGAATCATGATTTGAGTTTGTTCTTCGCGTTTTCAAGTTGCTTCTGCTACTTAATTTTAATTTCTTTTATTTTCTGTTGATTCAAAAACAAACACAACAGGTCGTTCTGTTTAAATTTCACATTGTAAACCAAAGTTTGTACTCGCTATTTTGATTAATCATTGAACTCTGGTCGATGTAATTTTTGGAGAAGATGAAGTAGAAAAGGGGAAGCTGTGTAACATAGGATAAATATAATTGGGTGGTAGGATTTATCAGATAAACAGGTGACAGATCAGTGGTTAGGGTGTTTCGAGTTAAGCGGGAGGTCATGGGTTCGAGTCCGGTTGTAGCCATTCTTTTTGGAAAAACATTTAAGGTAGCCTCCTTATTATTATTATTATTATTATTATTATTATTATTATTATTATTATTATTATTATTATTATTATTATTATTATTATTATTATTATTATTATCATTTTTATTATTATTATGATTATTATTGTTATGTTTATTGTTAGTAGTTGTTATTATTACTAGTATTATTATCATTATTATTATTATTATTATTATTATTATTATTATTATTATTATTATTATTATTATTATTATTATTATTATTATTATTATTATTATTATTATTATTATTATTATTATTATTGCTATTATTATTATTGTTATTATTAGTATTATAATAATTATTATCATATTTACATTCATAAATATTATAATTATTGTTATCATTAGTATTAGCATATGTATCATGAATATTATTATTACCATTTTAGTATTATCCTTAAGTATTATTATTATTACTATTATCATTAAATTGTTATAAGTATTATTAATATTATTATTATTATTAATATTATCATTATAGTATTATTATCATTAACATGATTATTTTCATTACCATCAATACTAAAGTTTTCATTTTATTAAAAACTACTATTATTATCATTATTATAAGATTTATTATTTAAAACTATCATTTACGGTAAATCTAATATTTTTATAGTTAATATTATTAATATCATTATATTATCACTAATAAGATTATTAGTATTATTATTTTTATTAAGTAATATTAAGTATTAACAATATTATCATTTTTACCATTACAAATATTATTACAGTATTATTATAAATTTTAGTTTCAACAAAAGAATGATTTATATATATAAAAATATACTTAACATATATAATTTAACAATATTAATACCTTTATATACAAAATGAGTACATTTAATAATGAAAAAATATATAAGTTAATAATATAAAAATTATATCACTAATAATAAAATATAAATTTGTTCAGTTATGATTATATGTTTTAATATATATATACAAATGATATAGGTTCGTGAATCCGAGGCCAACTCTGCATTGTTCAGTTGTTCAATGTCATATGTATTTTTACTACAAAATACAGTATGGTGAGTTTCATTTGCCTTTTTACCCTTTATATTTTTGGACTGAGAATACATGCGCAATTTTTATAAATGTTTTACGAAATAGACACAAGTAATCGAAACTACAATATATGGTTGAATGATCGAAGCCGAATATGCCCCTTTTTGCTTGGTAGCCTAAAAATTAGGGAACATCACTAATTTTAAGAATTAGTGCACGCCTAATTGACGCGAATCCTAAAGATAGATCTATTGGGCCTAACGAACCCCATCCAAAGTACCGGATACTTTAGTACTTCGAATTCGTTTTTATCATGTCCGAAGGATTTCCCGGAATGATAGGGGATATTCTTATATGCATCTTGTTAATGTCGGTTACCAGGTGTTCAATCCATATGAATGATTTTTGTCTCTATGCATAAGACGTATATTTATGAGAAATGGAAATGAAATTCTTGTGGTCTATTAAAATGATGAAAATGATCGATTATGATAAACTAATGAACTCACCAACCTTTTGGTTGACACTTGAAAGCATGTTTATTCTCAGGTATGAAAGAAATCCTCCGCTGTGTATTTGCTCATATTAGAGATATTATTTGGAGTCATTCACGAGATATTTCAAAAGACATTGCATTCGAGTCGTTGAGTTCATCAAGATTATTATTAAGTCAATTATAGTTGAATGTATTATGAAATGGTATGCATGCCGTCAACTTTCGATGTAATGAAAGTTTGTCTTTTAAAAACGAATGCAATGTTTGTAAAACGTATCATATAGAGGTCAAGTACCTCGCGATGTAACCAAATGTAATGTATTCATCTAGATGGATTAGGACGGGTCCTTTCAGATGAGGCACATAAGATGAGATATTCGATACATCCTGGAGCTGGAAAGATGTATCAAGATCTTAAGGCACATTTTTGGTGGCCTAATTTAAAGGCTGATATTTCAACATATGAGACGACCCATCCTAATCCATAAGGACGAATACAATAACATATGATTACATTGCGAGGTATTTGACCTCTAAATGATACATTTTACAAACATTACATTCATTTTTAAAAGACAAACTTTCATTACATCGAAAGTTAACAGGCATGCATACCATTTCATAATATATCAAACTATCAATGACTTAACAATAATCTTGTTGAACTCAACGACTTGAATGCAACGTCTTTTGAAATATGTCATGAATGACTCCAAGTAATATCTCTAAAATGAGCAAATGCACAGCGAAAGATTTCTTTAATACCTGAGAATAAACATGCTTTAAAGTGTCAACCAAAAGGTTGGTGAGTTCATTAGTTTATCATAATCGATCATTTCCATAATTTTAATAGACCACAAGATTTTCATTTTATAAATATAATTCCCATATCAGAATCCTCTCGTCTGCATAAAGGTAAAATCATTCATATGGTGAACACCTGGTAACCGACATTAACAAGATGCATATAGAATATCCCCAAAATAGAATCCTCTCGTCTGTATAATAATAAGTCGAAGTACTAAAGCATCCGTACCTCGGATGGAGTTTGTTAGGCCCATAGATCTATCTTTAGGATTCGCGTCAATTAGGGGTACTGTTCCCTAATTCTTAGGTTACCAAGCTAAAGGGGTGATATTCGATTTCGATAATCCAACCATAGAATGTAGTTTTTAGTACTTGTGTCTATTTCGTCAAACATTTATAAAAAACAGCGCATGTATTCTCAGTCCCAAAAATATATATGGCAAAAGCATTTAAAAAGGGAGCAAATGAAACTCACAATACTGTGTTTCGTAGCAATTATGCATATGACGGCACTGAACAAGTGCAGGGTTGGCCTCGAATTCACGAACCTATATTAAGTATATATATTTATATGTTGGTCAATATCTGTCTAACAATTTAGGTCAAGTAGTAGTGAATCACTATCCTAATGCTCGAGATTATCATGCAAAACTCAATAAAAGTCAATCTGACTAAAAATGATTTCCAAAATTTATACGTGTTTAATATATAACCTATATATAGTTGTTTTATATATATTTAAATATATTTATCATATTTTATTAAAGTAAATAATAAAAGTCATTTACTAATAAAATTTATATTAAAATATATATATGATAATAATATACTTTTATATATCCTAAGTAATAAAATTTATAAAGTTTACATAATATCATAAAAATATAGTGGTATGTATTATTAATGTAATTATATTACGTGTGATGAATATATATTTGTATCACATATTTAAATACTATAGATAATTATAATAATGATTAAAAGTTATATTATTTTGAAATAATAATAATAATTATTATTTTACTAATAATACTAATAACAATATTTATTTACTAATGATGATATTAATTATAAAATGATATTTTTTAATAATAATAATAATACTAAAATGATAATAATAATGATATTTTATAATAACAATGATATTTCTATTAAAATGATAATTTTAGTAAAAATGATAGTTTTAATATTAATAATACTTTCAATAATAATAATAATAATAATATTGATAACGATAACGATAATAATAATAATATTAGATAATAATAATAACAACGATAATAACGAAGATAGTAATAATAATAATAATAATAATAATAATAATCATTTTTAATAATAATACAAAAATATAATTGACCATATCTTTTAATCCGTTCATGGAAATCACACGAGTTCTAAATGAAAAGTTCTTAATTTTTCGTCAGCTTTCCAACGACATGCATATCATATACCTTATCTCAATCGCATATGTATTAAATTCGTGATTTATCATAACTACCTAACGACAAAAATTAAACATACAAGCGTGCATAATCATATATACTCGAGCACTAGTCAGGGATACACTATTAATATATAAAAGTTAAGTTATGAGTGCTCACGTATCAATATTGAGATTCAATATGGCAGGAAAGTACATAGATGCAACGGAGATGATAAACACTAGTTTGACCTCACGAGCTATACCCCCGAACCATACCCATAACCTCCATAGCTATAACCCATAATTTCCTTAGCTCTATCCCTCTCGAAAATCCCATTTTGGAAACATGCGAGCAGAACCTCGCCGTAGTATTTTATGTATAATACTAATAATAATACTACTACTAATAATGATAATATGATTAATAACAATAATATTAATCTTAATAATAATAATAATAATAATAATAATAATAATAATTATAATAATAATAATAATAATAATAATAATAATAATAATAATAATAATAATAATAATAATAATAATAATAATAATAATATAAATTATAATATATATTTATGTATATAAGTTGCAGAGAGATAGAAGAATTTATGAATTTACAAAACTGCATCGATCGAATTTAAAGGAGTTGAGCCACCTAACCCTACCATGCGATCGCATGGGGCTGAAGTGAAATGGACATGCGATCGCCTGGCCTATGTTACCAACTCATGATTAAAAATTTGATGGATGCCGACACTTAATAATAATATTATATATAAATATATATTTAATTCATATAATTAATTATATATTATATTATATTCACGTGCATAGTTTACTTGTAATTTTTACACCGATGAATTGTACGTTGACGCTCGACTTACGTACCGGTTCCGGTTTTTCGAACGCATTTTCATACGCTTAGAAAACTGGTACTTTACGTTTCGTGTAATGTACCTTTATCAATAACAAGACTAAAATCAATGAAAAATTATCCCACTCAAGGTGTAACTTATTCATTTGAGTGTTTTGGTCATTTTCTTCTATAAATCGACGTCTCGTTATTTACCAATATATACTATTTTAAATTCAAAACATTTTACGACTAAGTTAATATTATATTTCATCACCTTGTAAAATAATGATATTATTATTTAAAAATATAAACTTATATATTTTAGAAATATTTACTTACTAATATAATATTTAGTTTTTCAAAAACTAATTATATTTCAAAGTTTAATATATTTAAAATTGTTTAAATATTAGATATTATTATATCACCTTACGTTTTACGCTCTAGTACATAATTTGATATGATTCCTTTATGCGCCAACGTTTAATTTAACTTCTCAAACATATCTATAAATCAATCGAATCAATAAACAAGTGTTACTATCTTTTACTTAACTTATCGATATTCATTTTTTTTAAGTTATCTATATTCCCCAATTTTACTTTTACATTAATTAATATGAAGGTTAAATAGTTTATCTTATCAAAAGTCACGAGGCAATTATTGTAAGGCATGTGTTGGAAATCAACAGGAATTTCCACCAATCTGTCTAGCTCTCGCTACTTGACACTTTGTCCTTACTCGAAGATCACTTTTCCATTTATTCTGAATACCGTTAAAAGAAAAAGGTTTTTTAAATCAAAGTGGACCTCTCAACAAAGACTCGTAATCATACAATGTAACTGATAAATCAATTATTTGATATTATCTTCTAATTCCATCGATAAACATATTGAAACAATTACGTTCATGTAAAGCATTATACATTTGAATACTTTGTTGACATTATCAAGTCATATTATGTACATATATATGTAATCATATCCATTTATATAATGGTTCGTGAATCGTCGGGATTTGGTCGAGGTTAAATGAATGTATGAACACAGTTTAAAATTCTTGAGATTTAACTTAACAAACTTTGCTTATCGTGTCGGAATAATATAAAGATAAAGTTTAAATTTAGTCGGAAATTTTCGGGTTGTCACAGTACCTACCCGTTAAAGAAATTTCGTCCCCGAAATTTGATCGAGGTCGTCATGGATAACAATAAGAATGTTTTCATGACAATTATGAGTTGATAAATAGAGTTTTATCATCATTGAGTAATATGGATAAAACCATTTGATTTTGTGAAGAGTACGAGTGAAGCTATCACAAAACAGTGAAATGAGTAGGTGTAGATTCGTCATATCTTTTGACGTAGATAGGATTGATTTCCAAGTTCAAGAGATTTGAAGAAAATCTTCGTAATAAGATTTAATTCTTCGGTAATTAAGGAAATTAGGATCCGCTTTAAATGCGATCATCTGTTTTGATTGCTTTGCCGGATATTTTACTATAAATCCACCCCCTTCATTTCCTTACAACTCACACCGTCTATTCTTTCTTCATACTATAAAGCATTCGTTAATATGCTCCATCCGGTACTGATTCTTGATATACTCCTAACTTTCATATCTGTCATTCTTCTTTTTCATCTACAACCGGAGGATTTTATTTATTTTTACTATTTCCTTGGGGTTATAGTAATTTTAATTCTCCCGTGCCTTTACGTAGCGATACGTATTGATATGCACGGTTTGTAATTTATGTGTTGTTGTCGAGCTTTATATTTTCCTTTATATTCAAAAGTTCCATACTTTTGTCTCCTCTTCCCGACTTCATGTCAAGCGATTAATGGTCTAGAATTTATAGGTATGGATTTTTGAAATGAACATAGTTAATGTTCTAAGAAGGGAATTGTAATGGCACGATCTTGATTTGTCAAATTACCAGAATACCTCAGAAAAGACCGAATAATCAAGAAAAATATTTTTCTTGATATGTTTAGAGGTTAAGTAGAATACAAGAGTCGTGTAACATGGCACATGATGACGTTATGATCTGTGAATCATCACGTTCCATTTAGAAACTCAGCATGACTTACTGTAATATAATCACGTTGATCAAGTGTCATTATATTATATTAACTCATGCTTCAGTTCCCAACACTACTTCGAAAACATTCATATTTTAAACTTGAAGGTTTCAGACTTTAGAAACTAAAATAGTTTCTTTTATGATGTAAAACAGATAGCGCGAAGTGGTAAATGATTTCGGATAACAATAATTATGAAGATATCTTTGGAAATATCGAAGATATTTATAATGAAAGATATGATGATATGTCATAACCCGTCCTTAACCATAAGAACGTGTTAGATAACGTATGATTTCATTGCGAGGTATTGACCTCTATATGCGACATTTTTAAAAGAACAACTGCATATATTTTACATTACAAACCATAATTCTTATTTTGATACAAGCTTTAGACAAAATAAAGATGATTATCGTTTAGCGATAATCTTAGACTTACAAACTTTACATGTGATGATAACAATACAATTTCTAGCATATTTTACATTACAAATCCTCCGATATGCAGTTTTATTTTTGACACAAATATGCATACTCAAGATCTTGTTTAAATTCAACATGTTGCAGCGGAAGCTTCTAATTATCACCTGAGAATAGACATGTTTAAAACGTCAACATAAAGTTGGTGAGATATAGGTTTAATGCCGGCAGCGATATAAATATAGACCACAAGATTTCATATATAAACATTTTAATAAAAATATTCTAAGTGGTTGAGCACTTGGTAATCATACTTAACATTTAATCACGTCGCATATTCCCTTTATTATGAAATCTTACTACACCGTACCAAGTGTAGTCACAAAACGAAGTACTGTGCAACCGTTGAATACTGGTCGTCCAGTCCGGTTGGGGTTGTCAGGCCCGATAGATCTATCAACAGGATTCGCGTTTACAATACCGCTGTAAATAACAGTTACCAAGCTACAGGGAAGTATGCCAGTGGTACAACTCAACGTAGAATATATTTTTCAGTTACTTGTGTCCATAACGTAAAACATAAAATACATGTATTCTCATCCCGAAATACTTAGAGTTTAAAAGTGGGACTATATACTCACTTTCGTCTTGAAGATATGTAATTTTGACTTGGTCTCCGAACCTATCCATATATAATATATCAATACCTTTTCTTTTTAAACAATCGTCACATATATATACTTATAATATTTTTAATACTTTTAATAATTCCTTAGTCCGTAGTTAGCAGTCCGATGTTAGTAATTTAATTTTAAATGGTTCATTTTTAGATGTTTAATAAACCCCCAACGAAATAAATAAAACCCCCATCGTATATGTATTGGTCGAGATTAATCTTGACCCACGGTACCGGTGTTGTCAAATGACGTGTTGCGTACATAAAGTACCGGTGTTGTCAAATGACGTGTTGCGTACAATCATGGGAATCTTATGATTAATCTTCTCGTATTGTTTACGGGTGATCCTGAACCATATAAAATTAAATTATGAGTACATATATATGAAATATCATGTTATTTTAAAAATATGTGATTTATTTAATTTTCTCCAATTATTTTCGTAGCTAAACTAGTCTTAGATATCCGATCTCGTTTTGGTCATAGTTTCTTCGTTACAACTCCGTTTTCGTTGGTTCAACTTGCCACTTCCTTGGATCGAGTCCCTCTTTAAGAATATGAACTGTAAATACCTTAGTTTGTATTCGAAATCACAGGTCATAGGTCAAACTTTAGTGAAACTTATGAAGTTAATCATTTTTGTTACAAAAATATCATTTAATGACCATTTTTCTAAAAATACTTATACTTTGAATTAAATCATGAAATTTTTATGTGTTAACATATTCATAAGAAATATCATTTTTCCAGAATATAAACCTCCAATTCAAAGTTCAAGATGGTTTTTAATTATCCAACCCAAAACAGCCTCCGGTTACACTCCGACGTCGTAAATTCAGTTTTTAAGGTGTTCTTTGAAAAACCAAGTTATACCTTGTTAAATTAGCATATATTTATGTTATATTACAGGTCTTGAAGTATTTTAAAAGTTAAGTTAGAAGGATCTATTTAGTTTGCAAACAAGTTTGAAAACATTCAAACTATGTTCTTGTTGTTAAAATTTTATACCACAAAATAAGATAGCTATATATATATGAATCGAATAAGGTTATGAACGTAGTTACTACCTCAAGTTCCTTGGACAAGGTTGCTGTAAAAGAGGAGTAAAAAGCTAGAACCAAAAGGGTGATGGAATTGGATGAAAGATTGGAAGTAAGTTTGTGTTCTTGGAAGGATTTCTTGAAGTGTTGTTGTAAGAGTTTTATTATGGTGATTAAGTGATGTTTTTGAAGCTAGATATTCATGGTATCTTGCTGGGATTATGATGAACACTTAAGGTTCTTAATATTGTGTTTTGTTTAGAGAAAATGAGGTAGTAAAGATTGAAAATGGATGGAGTATATAAAGCCTTAAAAAAACGTTTTTCATGGGAAACATGGACAAGATTTTCAAGTTGTTATTTTGTGAAATTAGTCAACAAACTTCCAAATTCTAATTACCTCTCATCTAGGGCAGTAATAATGGCTAGTTAGGTGGTGATTTGATGTGTATATACTAATAGTAAATACGTATAGAAGCTAGGTATGATACGAGTACATATACTCTAGATATACGTATAGAAATCTTGTGAAAAATGGAATGAGAATTCAAATATAGCTATCTTTTGTGAATACACTTATATTGTTTTATGTATTTAAGTCCTTAAAAGTGATTAAATACATTACATATACGATATATGTATAAACATTATATGTTATAAGTATTTATGTCAAATAACGTTACGTATGGTTATCGTTTTGAAAACTTAAGTTAGTAGTTTCAAAATATACTTATAACTTATTGTTATTAATACAAAATGAGATATTAAAACATCCTTAGATCATGTTAAATATGTATATATACATATATATACACAAACGTATAATTATCATATGTTATATAGTTCGTGATATCATCGGTCAAACTAGACGGTCAATCGTTGTGTAAAACTCATTTCAAAAACATAAGTCTCAACAATTTGGATTGCTTATCATGTTGGTAAGGTTTAATTTATGTAAATATTAATCTTATAAGTATAGAACGATCGAAAAAGTGCGGGTCATTACAGTACCTACCCGTTAAATAAATTTCGTCCCGAAATTTTAAAATTGTACCTATTTTGCGTCATCGGGAAACAAGTGTGGATACTTTTGTTTCATTTGATCCTCTCGTTCCCAAGTAAACTCAGGACCCCTTCGAGCATTCCAACGAACCTTAACGATCGGTATGTTGCTCTGCTTGAGCCGTTTAACTTCACGATCCATGATTTCGATTGGTTCTTCGATGAATTGTAGTTTCTCGTCGACATGGATTTCTTCAAGAGGAATGGTGAGGTCTTCCTTTGCAAGACACTTGATCCATGATTTCGAAAGGTATTATGTACTCCGGCGAGTTGTTGCGGTAACTCGAGTCGATAAGCTACCGGTCCAATGCGTTCGATGATCTTGAACGGGCCTACATATCTTGGGTTCAGTTTACCTCTTTTACCGAAACGTATTACACCTTTCCAAGGTGACACCTTTAGCATAACCATGTCACCGATCTGAAACTTTAATGGTTTCCTTCGAACATCGGCGTAGCTCTTTTGGCGACTACGGGCTGTTTTCAATCTCTCCTTGATTTGTACTATCTTCTCAGTCGTTTCGTGTATGATCTCGGGACCAGTTAATTGTCGATCTCCTACTTCATTCCAACAGATAGGAGATCTACACTTCCTCCCATACAATGCTTCAAATGGCGCAGCTTTAATGCTCGCATGATAACTATTATTATACGAGAATTCTGCTAACGGTAAATACTTATCCCATCTGTTTCCAAAATCGATCACACATGCCATGAGCATGTCTTCAAGAGTTTGAATCGTTCTTTCACTCTGCCCATCGGTTTGTAGATGATATGCGGTGCTCATATCCAAACGAGTTCCTAGGGCCTCCTGTAGTGATTGCCAGAACTTTGAGGTAAATCTACTATCACGATCGGATATAATGGAAATAGGTATTCCATGCCTTGAAACAATTTCCTTTATATACAATCGTAATAGTTTCTCCATTCTATCCGTTTCCTTTATAGGCAAGAAATGTGCAGACTTGGTGAGACGATCAACAATCACCCAAATGGTGTCGTATCCCCAGGCAGTCTTTGGTAACTTCGTGATGAAATCCATGGTAATACCATCCCATTTCCATTCTGGGATTTCTGGTTGTTGAAGTAACCCTGACGGCTTTTGGTGTTCTGCTTTGACCTTGGAACAAGTTAAACACTCCCCAACATATGTTGCAACGTCTGTCTTTAAATTAGGCCACCAATAATGTGTCTTAAGATCTTGATACATCTTTCCAACTCCAGGATGTATCGAGTATCTTGTCTTATGTGCCTCGTTCAATATCAACTTCCTTAATCCACCCAACTTCGGTACCCAAATACGATTTGCAAAATATCGAATTCCATCTTCCCGCATAACGAGTTGCTTCTCATACTTCTTCGTTATTTCATTTCCTATATTTTCTTTAGTAAGTGCTTCTCGTTGAACTTCTTTGATTTGTGAGTTGAGATTCATGCGAATTTTTATGTTCATCGCTCGTACTCGAATTGGTTCTCGTTCCTTTCTGCTTAGAGCATCGGCCACCACGTTTGCTTTCCCGGGATGATAACGAATTTCACAATCATAGTCATTTATTAACTCAACCCACCTACGTTGCCTCATGTTCAGCTGTTTTTGATCGAAAATATGTTGAAGGCTTTTATGATCAGTAAACACAGTGCATTTAACCCCATACAAGTAGTGTCTCCATATCTTCAATGCAAACACGACTGCTCCCAGTTCTAGATCATGCGTCGTATAATTCCGCTCGTGAATCTTTAATTGTCGGGATGCGTATGCAATAACTTTCTTTCATTGCATAAGAACACAACCAAAACCTTGTCGCGAAGCGTCACAATATATTTCAAAATCATCGTTCCCTTCAGGTAACGATAAAATAGGCGCCGTAGTTAACTTCTTCTTCAGTAATTGAAATGCGTTCTCCTGCTCCGAGGTCCATTCGTATTTCTTCCCTTTTTGCGTTAATGCTGTCAACGGCTTAGCTATTCGGGAAAAATCTTGAATAAACCTTCTATAATAACCGGCTAAACCCAAAAATTGGCGTATCTGCATTGGTGTTTTAGGAGTCTCCCATTTTTCAATGGCCTCAATTTTTGCTGGATCAACCTGAATTCCTTTGCTACTAACAACGTGGCCAAGAAATTGCACTTCTTTCAACCAGAAAGCACACTTAGAAAATTTAGCGTATAGCTGTTCTTTTCTCAACAATTCTAATATCAACCTTAAATGCTGCTCATGCTCTTGCTCACTCTTGGAATAGATAAGAATGTCATCAATGAAAACGATAACAAACTTATCTAAATACGGACCACAAACTCGATTCATGAGGTCCATGAATACAGCTGGCGCATTCGTCAATCCAAACGGCATGACCAAAAATTCGTAATGACCATAACGTGTCCGAAAAGCAGTTTTCGGAATGTCCTCTTCTTTGACACGTAGTTGATGATAGCCCGATCTTAGGTCGATTTTTGAATAAACACATGATCCTTGGAGTTGATCAAATAAGTCGTCAATTCTCGGTAGTGGATACCGATTTTTGATAGTTAACTTATTTAATTCACGATAATCTATACACATCCTATAAGATCCATCTTTCTTTTTAACAAATAGAATCGGAGCTCCCCACGGTGAAGTACTTGGTCGTATGAATCCACGGTCCAGTAATTCTTTTAACTGATCTTGAAGTTCTTTTAATTCGGACGGTGCAAGTCTATATGGAGCACGAGCCACTGGTGCAGCTCCTGGTACTAAATCTATTTGAAATTCTACAGATCTAAATGGAGGTAATCCCGGCAACTCTTCCGGAAAGACTTCAGGAAAATCTCTTGCCACAGGCACGTCATTGATGCTCTTCACTTTTTCCTTCATTTCGACTTTATTAACATGTGCTACGATAGCATAGCACCCTTTCTTCAAGCACTTTTGAGCTTTCAAATAACTAATGAGTTTTAGCTTTGAGTTACCCTTCTCTCCATAAATCATTACTGGCGTTTTATCCTTACGAGGAATGCGAATTGCCTTCTTGGCGCACACAACTTCAGCTCCTATTTTGGACATCCAGTCCATGCCGACTATTACATCAAAACTTCCTAATTCTACGGGTATCAAGTCAATTTTAAACGTTTCTCCGGCTAAATTTATTTTACAATCACGGCAAATTTTATCGGCTTTAATTAGTTTACCATTAGCTAACTCAATCATGTACTTAGCATCTAGAGGTAATGATGAACAATTCAATTTAGCGTAAAAGCCTCTACTCACGTAACTTCTATCGGCACCAGTATCAAATATAATAGATGCGGATAAGTTATTAATGGTAAACGTACTCGTAACAAGCTCCGGGTCTTCACACGCCTCTCTAGCATTAATAACAAATGCTCTTCCATGTGCAGATCCATTATTCTTCTCTGGATTCGGACACTGGCTCTTATAGTGACCTTGTTTTCCACACCCATAACAAGTAACGGTAGCCAAAGCAGTTCTATTTGCATTGGTGGCAGGAGTCTTGGTACCATTTGTATTTGTAACGAGAGCCCTACAATCTTCAGCAAGATGACCCTGTCGATTACACTTGTTGCATACCACACTACAGTAACCAAAATGATGTTTGTGGCATCGGTTGCATAAAGGATTTTGTCCTTTATAACCAAAGCTTAAACCACTACCCGCACCTTGCGTGATTTCTTGTTTCTTAAAAGATTGTTGTTGGTTACCTCGATCATAATTTCCATTCCACTTTCTTTTGTTACCTGATACCTTCACATCAGTATTGGATACTTTCTTATCCATGATGACCTGATCCATTAGCTCGTTTGCCATGGTTATAGCTTCATGAATTGTCTTAGGTTTCGATGCTGTAACATTTGCCTTGACCTTTTTGGGCAAACCATCTTTGTACATTTCAATTTTCCGTTCTTCGGTTGGAACCAATTCAGGACATAGCAAAACTAATTCCATGAATCGCTGATTGTAGTTGGTGATTTCAGTACCAATAACCTTCAGACTTCGTAATTCATCTTCCAACTTCCTAACCTCGTTCCTTGGACAATACTCGTTGATTAACATTGTTTTGAATTCTTCCCATGGAGTATCATAAGCTACATCTCCTCCTACAGCCTTCACATAATTTTTCCACCACGTGAGTGCACTATCTTGTAAAGTGCACGATGCATACTTGGTCATGTCCTTTTCAACACAACCACTGATTTTAAACACAGTCTCCATCTTTTCTATCCACCGGGTTAAACCGATCGGTCCTTCTGTTCCACTGAATGATGAGGGCTTGTAAGCTTGAAAAGTTTTGTAAGTGCACCCCACACGAGGATTTGGGTTAACTGCAGCACCTCTTGCAGCCTCGACCCATAACATTCTGTCGTTCACTTGCTGATTGATGAGTTCCTGGATTTCTTGTTCCGTCATTCGGTTCAATCGCGCCATATTCTTCTATAAGAATGAAAAAAATAATTATTCACATGGAATATTATAGATGTAGTGTACATTTACAGTACATTATAGCTTATTAATAATATGAACCAGGTATTATTATAAAAGCCTTTTCTTCTTATTAGCGTTTTATAATTATATCTAGGGTAGTACCTACCCGTTAATGTCCATACTTAATAGCTTAGTACAGAATCAATTACTACCATCTAAATAATACTTAACCATGGAAAATTATTGCATTTCACACTTCACTATTTTACATATGCTTATCTTACATCGAACATTAAGCAAACCACACTAATAATATTATACAAAACATTATATGATCCCATGGTTTAATACGGCAGCGCATCGTTTGGTCTATTTTCTAGGACGTTTAGGTTCAAAGAATCGCTTAACGCTTATCCTGGCTGTCTGCCTATATTTTGGCTGTGGGACTGAAGAACTGGATGCCGGGATAGAACGAATAGGAATAGCGGGAATAGGGGTGGTAGTGTCTAGTGGAGTTGGTGCCACATCATTCTCACTAAACTCGGGATTTGAATTTTCTAATTCATTAGCCTTTCGTTTCTTTCCTAGTTCGAACTCGTTTTTTGTAATTTCCTGTATTTCTTCCTCGGGTTCACTTTCCTCCTCGGGTTCACTTTCCTCCTCGGGTTCACTTTCCTCCTCGGGTTCACTTTCCGGGTTCTCTATAGTTGGTTCATCCGGAATTTGTGAGTCTTCCCCAAAGATATCATTTTCGTCATCGGATAGGTTAATGACTGGAACACCATCTGAAGATTCTGGTTCGGAGTCGCTGAATGTGATAACAAGTTTTGAGCCCGACATCTATCATACAACAACTAACCCATTAGTACTACATAATATTTACATATAAATTTTAACCAACAATGATAAGCAATGGTTTTTAAATCAGACCCGGTCAAAGTCCAGACTTACTAATGTATCCTAACGACTTATCGGTTAGACACACTAATGCAAACCTGGTTCGCTAAGACCACCGCTCTGATACCACATGTCATAACCCGTCCTTAACCATAAGAACGTGTTAGATAACGTATGATTTCATTGCGAGGTATTGACCTCTATATGCGACATTTTTAAAAGAACAACTGCATATATTTTACATTACAAACCATAATTCTTATTTTGATACAAGCTTTAGACAAAATAAAGATGATTATCGTTTAGCGATAATCTTAGACTTACAAACTTTACATGTGATGATAACAATACGATTTCTAGCATATTTTACATTACAAATCCTCCGATATGCAGTTTTATTTTTGACACAAATATGCATACTCAAGATCTTGTTTAAATTCAACATGTTGCAGCGGAAGCTTCTAATTATCACCTGAGAATAGACATGTTTAAAA
Source organism: Rutidosis leptorrhynchoides (assembly GCF_046630445.1). Taxonomy (NCBI): domain Eukaryota; kingdom Viridiplantae; phylum Streptophyta; class Magnoliopsida; order Asterales; family Asteraceae; genus Rutidosis; species Rutidosis leptorrhynchoides. The sequence continues at coordinate 123,489,865 of NC_092339.1, forward strand.
CGTCAACATAAAGTTGGTGAGATATAGGTTTAATGCCGGCAGCGATATAAATATAGACCACAAGATTTCATATATAAACATTTTAATAAAAATATTCTAAGTGGTTGAGCACTTGGTAACCATACTTAACATTTAATCACGTCGCATATTCCCTTTATTATGAAATCTTACTACACCGTACCAAGTGTAGTCACAAAACGAAGTACTGTGCAACCGTTGAATACTGGTCGTCCAGTCCGGTTGGGGTTGTCAGGCCCGATAGATCTATTAACAGGATTCGCGTTTACAATACCGCTGTAAATAACAGTTACCAAGCTACAGGGAAGTATGCCAGTGGTACAACTCAATGTAGAATATATTTTTCAGTTACTTGTGTCCATAACGTAAAACATAAAATACATGTATTCTCATCCCGAAATACTTAGAGTTTAAAAGTGGGACTATATACTCACTTTCGTCTTGAAGATATGTAATTTTGACTTGGTCTCCGAACCTATCCATATATAATATATCAATACCTTTTCTTTTTAAACAATCGTCACATATATATACTTATAATATTTTTAATACTTTTAATAATTCCTTAGTCCGTAGTTAGCAGTCCGATGTTAGTAATTTAATTTTAAATGGTTCATTTTTAGATGTTTAATAAACCCCCAACGAAATAAATAAAACCCCCATCGTATATGTATTGGTCGAGATTAATCTTGACCCACGGTACCGGTGTTGTCAAATGACGTGTTGCGTACATAAAGTACCGGTGTTGTCAAATGACGTGTTGCGTACAATCATGGGAATCTTATGATTAATCTTCTCGTATTGTTTACGGGTGATCCTGAACCATATAAAATTAAATTATGAGTACATATATATGAAATATCATGTTATTTTAAAAATATGTGATTTATTTAATTTTCTCCAATTATTTTCGTAGCTAAACTAGTCTTAGATATCCGATCTCGTTTTGGTCATAGTTTCTTCGTTACAACTCCGTTTTCGTTGGTTCAACTTGCCACTTCCTTGGATCGAGTCCCTCTTTAAGAATATGAACTGTAAATACCTTAGTTTGTATTCGAAATCACAGGTCATAGGTCAAACTTTAGTGAAACTTATGAAGTTAATCATTTTTGTTACAAAAATATCATTTAATGACCATTTTTCTAAAAATACTTATACTTTGAATTAAATCATGAAATTTTTATGTGTTAACATATTCATAAGAAATATCATTTTTCCAGAATATAAACCTCCAATTCAAAGTTCAAGATGGTTTTTAATTATCCAACCCAAAACAGCCTCCGGTTACACTCCGACGTCGTAAATTCAGTTTTTAAGGTGTTCTTTGAAAAACCAAGTTATACCTTGTTAAATTAGCATATATTTATGTTATATTACAGGTCTTGAAGTATTTTAAAAGTTAAGTTAGAAGGATCTATTTAGTTTGCAAACAAGTTTGAAAACATTCAAACTATGTTCTTGTTGTTAAAATTTTATACCACAAAATAAGATAGCTATATATATATGAATCGAATAAGGTTATGAACGTAGTTACTACCTCAAGTTCCTTGGACAAGGTTGCTGTAAAAGAGGAGTAAAAAGCTAGAACCAAAAGGGTGATGGAATTGGATGAAAGATTGGAAGTAAGTTTGTGTTCTTGGAAGGATTTCTTGAAGTGTTGTTGTAAGAGTTTTATTATGGTGATTAAGTGATGTTTTTGAAGCTAGATATTCATGGTATCTTGCTGGGATTATGATGAACACTTAAGGTTCTTAAGATTGTGTTTTTTTTAGAGAAAATGAGGTAGTAAAGATTGAAAATGGATGGAGTATATAAAGCCTTAAAAAAACGTTTTTCATGGGAAACATGGACAAGATTTTCAAGTTGTTATTTTTTGAAATTAGTCAACAAACTTCCAAATTCTAATTACCTCTCATCTAGGGCAGTAATAATGGCTAGTTATGTGGTGATTTGATGTGTATATACTAATAGTAAATACGTATAGAAGCTAGGTATGATACGAGTACATATACTCTAGATATACGTATAGAAATCTTGTGAAAAATGGAATGAGAATTCAAATATAGCTATCTTTTGTGAATACACTTATATTGTTTTATGTATTTAAGTCCTTAAAAGTGATTAAATACATTACATATACGATATATGTATAAACATTATATGTTATAAGTATTTATGTCAAATAACGTTACGTATGGTTATCGTTTTGAAAACTTAAGTTAGTAGTTTCAAAATATACTTATAACTTATTGTTATTAATACAAAATGAGATATTAAAACATCCTTAGATCATGTTAAATATGTATATATACATATATATACACAAACGTATAATTATCATATGTTATATAGTTCGTGATATCATCGGTCAAACTAGACGGTCAATCGTTGTGTAAAACTCATTTCAAAAACATAAGTCTCAACAATTTGGATTGCTTATCATGTTGGTAAGGTTTAATTTATGTAAATATTAATCTTATAAGTATAGAACGATCGAAAAAGTGCGGGTCATTACATGATATCTTAGAATATTTAAGATCAGAGGATGATGAAGAATATTGATCGTAACGGTTTTAGAGTAAGGAGCAAGGTATTCGTTAAAGACTTCAGCAGACACTGAATCATTTGGATTCTTTGAAAGCAGGTTTAGTCTTTGTGATTTGTCCACAGCCTCCTTCATACTTTGCTCAATCCGTTTTTCAGTTCCAAACCTTCTCTTTTTCTGAGCTTTGCCAACACACTATTCTTTATCATCAAACTTTTGACTGTTACGGTTGTCTACAGTTTCGGCTGCTTCATTCAGCTTTTCCAAAAATTCGAAGAACTAAATGGTAGACTGGGATGTTTTCAGAAACTTCACATTCGAAGTATGTAAGTCTAGAAGATAGACGTTATATGTACACATATAACTGTTGGCGTAGACATACTGTGAGATTTCTAAATACTGATTGCTGATTCCCAGTAATCGGCATGACAATTCTTGTTACAAGATTCGGATGAGTAAATGATGAGGTTTTGATAAATATAATGATTTTTTGGAAGGTCCTAGGTCATTACAGTTGCTGGTAAGTTTACTGCTAATGTGGTGGAATATAAACGGTTCCCTGATAACAATGACATATAGGGCAACGTATATATCAAGGTTATAATAAGGCTGTTTCAACTGAGAAGTCGAAGTTGACTCGCTGGAGCTATGACAAAACTGTCTATTTTGAAACGGGATTGAAAAGTTATTTTAGCTAATAAATACCAAAGGGTCTGACATGGATACGTGTTAAACTATGACTTTGCTTTTGAGGGTTTTTCAGGTACAAGACTGCGGGTAACATGTGGTTGGATCATCATCTCGAGTGTCTTCAGGAATTTCGAAGGGTTTGAACACATATTGTAATTGTTAATATACATATAGTATTCTAGTACAGTTTTGAAGTCAAAGTATAGTTTTGAAAGATGTAAGAATCTAAGAGTGACGTCTTCTGTTAAATCTTGAATTGGATTTTGATTTGTCAAAATCAGAATACGTAATCAAATTTGGATGAGAATGGTTGTTTTGATTTTTATAAAAGAATGTATATTGTTGTAAAAGTACTGAGTATAGTTGGTGATCGCTGAATCAGATTCGAAGAATGTAACATATTAATTGTGAATTTATATATCTCTTAGGTATTACCTACCCATTAAAAAAAAATTCACAATTAATATTTTGTACAAAAGAATTTTATTACAGTCTTTATGAAAATATATATGTGTATATTTTCTTCAGATGTAACATAGATTTAATGAGTTAATATTAAATTAAACTCATTTGATTTACGGTTGAAACTAAAATTGAATAATCCTTAAAACTTTAGAAATTTCAAAACTTTTACGGAATATTTCTTGAATGTAATTGAAATTATGAATTAATACTTCATTATTTGTTGATGCATGATGTCGGTGTTTGTGGAATTCTTGTGAACTTCGCAAGGTACGAATGATGTTATCTGAAAAGTTTCGAGTACATCGATGATCAAAGTGTAAAATCAAACATATATTTGAATAATACACTTGATTTATTATGAAATGGAATTCATTGAATTAAAACAGAGATTGTAGTTAACGATGGTTAAGTTGCTGACGAAGGATGTACATCATAGCATATTAGTAATATGAATTAACCGAGTAGTTAAGATTCACACATAATAGCTTAGTACGGAAAGATTTATTATGGTTTAAAAATTTATATATATAAGATATACATATAAATCCTTCAATGGAAATGAGTTAATACTTCATAACTCATTGATATGACATACTTGTTGATTTGTGATGATATCTGTGGTGATTATAGAGTTGACGGAGCTTGTGATGTTGTAGATGCTGCTGGTGCTGGTGATGCAAACAGTACTGTTAGTACTGATGATGTTGACGGTACTGCTGCTGCTGGTGTTGCTTGTATAAGTCTCGCTTGTAAATCACGCACTATTCCGGTCAGGGTTTCTACCCTATCTTCTATCCACTCATCCGATTTACGGTGATGGATAATCTCTAAACTTTAGAAATTACATAATCGCCATAGAATGTTTCCCCAATGAAGTTATGAATCAATACTTCATCGTTTGTTGGTATGACGTCGATGCTCGTGGGACGGATTGTGAAGTTGAGGTTTGCGATGAGGTTATTGTTGGTGGTGGTAATGGTACTGTTGGTGTTGTTGATGGTGGTACGTTGATGCCGGTGTTGCTGCTGGTGCTTGTAACCTTTGCACCCTATTCTCTAAAGCCAGTACCAGAGCGCGAAGCTCGCCGACTTCTTATATTACTCCGGGATGATTGGTGGTTCGGACGAGTGGATGAATAAGATCTAGAATGTGAGATAGTATATAATCGTGCTGAGATATTCTGGAAATGAGAGAGAAAATGGTGTCTCGAACAGGTTCGCCGATAACTGCTTCAGGTTCTTCGCCAAGAGGGCAATGTGGTGGATGGAAGGGATCACCTTCTTCTTGTCTCCAATGATTGAGGAGGCTACGAACCCATCCCCAATTCAACCAAAATAGATGATGGCTGATTGGTTGATCCATTCCGGTTACACTGCTTTCGGAGCTCGAGTGAAATTCCATATCAGAATCTAAGGAACTTGAACTAGTGGCGAGTTTCATTTTGTATGATTGAATAAAGGATTTTTCGATATGAAATGATTTCTGGCTATGGGGTGGTATTCTAATTATATAGAATATCTATATATATAGAGCAAAAGATTTCGTAGATTACGGGGGAATTTACGGAATATGCTAGGCAAAGTTTACAGTAACAGATACGCTAAGATATGAGTTAGCAGATACGCTAAGATATGAATTTTTGTCTATACACTATTCATGCAATCAATGCAGTAAGATGTGTCTAGACTATGAATGATAAGCATGTAATTTCCGACAAGAAATGATAAGCAAAACTTTTTGACATGCAGCTAAGGTCGAAGTCCAGACTCACTAATGCATCCTAACAACTATCAGTTAGACACACTAATGCAAGACCTGGTTCGCTAAGACCACCGCTCTGATACCACATGAGACGACCCGTCCTAATCCATAAGGACGAATACAAAAACATATGATTACATTGCAAGGTATTTGACCTCTAAATGATACATTTTACAAACATTGCATTCGTTTTTAAAAGACAAACTTTCATTACATCGAAAGTTAACATGCATGCATACCATTTCATAATATATCAAACTATCAATGACTTAACAATAATCTTGTTGAACTCAATGACTCGAATGCAACGTCTTTTAAAATATATCAAAAGGTTGGTGAGTTCATTAGTTTATCATAATCGATCATTTCCATAATTTTAATAGACCACAAGATTTTCATTTTATAAATATAATTCCCATAGCAGAATCCTCTCGTCTGTATAAAGGTAAAATCATTCATATGGTGAACACCTGGTAACCGACATTAACAAGATGCATATAGAATATCCCCAAAACAGAATCCTCTCGTCTGTATAATAATAAGTCGAAGTACTAAAGCATCCGTACCTCGGATGGGGTTTGTTAGGCCCATAGATCTATCTTTAAGATTCGCGTCAATTAGGAGTACTGTTCCCTAATTCTTAGGTTACCAAGCTAAAGGGGTGATATTCGATTTCGATAATCCAACCATAGAATGTAGTTTTTAGTACTTGTGTCTATTTCGTCAAACATTTATAAAAAATAGCGCAGGTATTATCAGTCCCAAAAATATATATTGCAAAAGCATTTAAAAAGGGAGCAAATGAAACTCACAATACTGTGTTTCGTAGCAATTATGCATATGACGGCACTGAACAAGTGCAGGGTTGGCCTCGGATTCATGAACCTATATTAAGTATAGATATTTATATGTTGGTCAATATCTGTCTAACAATTTAGGTCAAGTCATAGTGTATCACTATCTTAATGCTCGAGATTATCATACAAAAGTCAACAAAAGTCAACAAAAGTCAATCTGACTAAAAATGATTTCCAAAATTTAAACGTGTTTAATATATAACTTATATATAGTTGTTTTATATATATTTAAATATATTTATCAGATTTTATTAAAGTAAATAATAAAAGTCATTTATTAATAAAATTTATATTAAAATATATATATGATAAAAATATACTTTTATATATCCTAAGTAATAAAATTTATAAAGTTTACATAATATCATAAAAATATAGTGGTATGTATTATTATTAATGTAATTATATTACGTGTGATTAATATATATTTGTATCACATATTTAAATATTATAGATAATTATAATAATGATTAAAAGTTGTATTATTTTGAAATAATAATAATTATTATTATTTTACTAATAATAGTAATAACAATATTTATTTACTAATGATGATATTAATTATAAAATGATAATTTTTAATAATAATAATACTAAAATGATAATAATAATGATATTTTATAATAACAATGATATTTCTATTAAAATGATAATTTTAGTAAAAATGATAGTTTTAATATTAATAATACTTTCAATAATAATAATAATAATAATAATAATAATAATAATAATAATAATAATAATAATAATAATAATAATAATAATAATAATAATAATAATATTGATAACGATAACGATAATAATAATATTAGATAATAATAATAACAACGATAATAACGACGATAGTAATAATAATAATCATTTTTAATAATAATACAAAAATTCAATTGACCATATCTTTTAATCCGTTCATCGAAATCACACGAGTTCTAAATGAAAAGTTCTTAATTTTTCGTCAGCTTTTCAACGACATGCATATCTTATACCTTATCTCAATCGCATATGTATCGAATTCGTGATTTATCATAACTACCTAACGACAAAAATTAAACATACAAGCGTGCATAATCATATATACTCGAGCACTAGTCAGGGATACACTATTAATATATAAAAATTAAGTTATGAGTGCTCACGTATCAATATTGAGATTCAATATTGCAGGAAAGTACGTAGACGCAACGGAGATGATAAACACTAGTTTGACCTCACGAGCTATACCCCCAAACCATACCCATAACCTCCATAGCTATAACCCATAATTTCCTTAGCTATAACCCATAATTTCCTTAGCTCTATCCCTCTCGAAAATCCCATTTTGGAAACATGCGAGCAGAACCTCGTCGTAGTATTTTATGTATAATACTAATAATAATACTACTACTAATAATGATAATATGATTAATAATAATAATAATATTAATCTTAATAATAATAATAATAATAATAATAATAATAATAATAATAATAATAATAATAATAATATAAATTATAATATATATTTATGTATATAAGTTGCAGAGAGATAGAAGAATTTATGAATTCACAAAACTGCATCGATTGAATTTAAAGGAATTGAGCCACCTAACCCTACCACGCGATCGCATGGGGCTGAAGTGAAATGGCCATGCGATCGCATGGCCTATGTTACCAACTCATGATTAAAATTTTGATGGATGACGACACTTAATAATTATATTATATATAAATATATATTTAATTCATATAATTAATTATATATTATATTATATTCACGTGCATAGTTGACTTGTAATTTTTACACCGATGAATTGTACGTTGACACTCGACTTACGTACCGATTCCGGTTTTTCGAACGCATTTTCGTACGCTTAGAAAACTGGTACTTTACGTTTCGTGTAATGTACCTTTATCAATAACAAGACTCAAATCAATGAAAAATTATCCCACTCAAGGTGTAACTTATTCATTTGAGTGTTTTGGTCATTTGCTTCTATAAATCAACGTCTCGTTATTTACCAATATATACTATTTTAAATTCAAAACGTTTTACGACTAAGTTAATATTATATTTCATCACCTTGTAAAATAATGATATTATTATTTAAAAATATAAACTTATATATTTTAGAAATATTTACTTACTAATATAATTTTTAGTTTTTCAAAAACTAATTATATTTCAAAGTTTAATATATTTAAAATTGTTTAAATATTAGATATTATTATATCACCTTACGTTTAACGCTCTAGTACATAATTTGATATGATTCCTTTATTCGCCAACGTTTAATTTAACTTCTCAAACATATCTATAAATCAATCGAATCAATAAACAAGTGTTACTATCTTTTACTTAACTTATCGATATTCATTTTTTTTTAAGTTATCTATATTCCCCAATTTTACTTTTACATTAATTAATATGAAAGTTAAATAGTTTATCTTATCAAAAGTCACGAGGTAATTATTGTAAGGCATGTATTGGAAATCAACAGGAATTTCCACCAATCTGTCTAGCTCTCGCTACTTGACACTTTGTTCTTACTCGAAGATCACTTTACCATTTATTCCGAATACCGTTAAAAGAAAAAGGTTTTTTAAATCAAAGTGGACCTCTCAACAAAGACTCGTAATCATACAATGTAACTGATAAATCAATCATTTGATATTATCTTCTAATTCCATCGATAAACATATTGAAACAATTACGTTCATGTAAAGCATTATACATTTAAATACTTTGTTGACATTCTGAAGTCATAGTATGTACATATATATGTAATCATGTCCATTTATATAATGGTTCATGAATCGTCGGGATTTGGTCAAGGTTAAATGAATGTATGAACACAGTTTAAAATTCTTAAGATTCAACTTAACAAACTTTGCTTATCGTGTCAGAATAATATAAAGATAAAGTTTAAATTCAGTCGGAAATTTCCGGGTTGTCACAACATATATAGGGGAGTGCTTAACTTGCTCCAAAGTTAAGGCGGAACACCAGAAACAGTCAGGGTTGCTTCAACAACCAGAAATCCCATAATGAAAATGGGAGTGTATTACCATGGATTTCATCACGAAGCTACCAAGGACTGCATGGGGTTACGACACCATTTGGGTAATTGTCGATCGTCTCACCAAATCTGCACATTTCCTACCTATGAAGGAAATGGATAAGATTGAGAAATTGGTACGATTATACATGAAGGAAGTCGTTTCAAGACATGGAGTACCTATCTCCATTATATCTGATCGCGACAGTAGGTTTACGTCAAGGTTTTGGCAATCACTACATGAAGCTCTAGGGACTCGTCTAGATATGAGCACTGCATATCATCCTCAAACTGATGGGCAAAGTGAAAGGACTATTCAGACTCTTGAAGACATGCTTAGAGCATGTGTGATCAATTTCGGAAATGGATGGGATAAATATTACCATTGGCAGAATTCTCGTATAACAATAGTTATCATACGAGTATTAATGCTGCACCATTTGAAGCACTTTATGAAAGAAAGTGTAGATCCCCTATCTGTTAGAACGAAGTAGGTGACAGACAACTGACTGGTCCTGAGATCATACAGGAGTGACTGGTCCTGAGATCATACAGGAGACTACTGAAAAGATTGTGCAAATCAATGAGAGATTGAGAACCTCTCAAAGTAGATAAAAGAGCTATGCTGATGTTCGAAGAAAGCCATTGAAATTTCAGGTTGGCGACATGGTTATGTTAAAGGTGTCACCTTGGAAAGGTGTAATACGCTTTGGCAAGAGGGGTAAACTTAACCCAAGGTACGTAGGGCTATTTAAAATCATCGAACGCATTGGACCGGTGGCCTATCGACTTGATTTACCTAAACAACTTGCCGGGGTACATAACACCTTTCATGTTTCAAACTTGAAGAAATGCCTTGCAAAAGAAGACCTCACTATTCCGCTCGAAGAAGTCCAAATCAATGAAAAGTTACATTTTATCGAAGAACCCGTCGAAATTATGGACCGGAAGTCAAGCAACTCAAGCAGAAGTACCCACATCTGTTTACTGATATCATACATTGAATAGGTACTACTCTAAATTTCGGGACGAAATTTCTTTAACGGGTAGGTACTGTGACGACCCGGATTTTTCCACCTACTTGATTATACTATTTACATAATTTAATAATTCTGACTTGATAAGCAATGAATTTTAATAAGTCTTGAACCTCCGAAAAGAGTTTTATATAAGCATTTGACCACCCTTTTATTCCTACGATTCACGAACGTCATAACTTGTTAATTATATACATGTGTGTGTATATATATATATATATATATATATATATATATATATATATATATATATATATATATATATATATATATATTTAATTTAAAAATATGATAATTAAATATCTCATTAAGTATATTAACAAGGTATTATATATACATTTTCATACTATTGTATTATATATACATTTTCATACATTTTCATATATATATTTAGAGAGTTTTCGAACAATATATATGTTACTATTTAAACGACGTAATTAACTTATGTTAAAATGTATTTACATACAATGTATTTACATACAATGTATTATGAGTATATATACAACCTTAAAAGTATTAAATACACTTAATAATATACAAAAACATATAAAGGGTAGCTATACTCGTATTTTCGTTCATTTTTCTCAAGAATCCTACTCGTATTCATACAGTATATATACACGTATTATATGAAGCTTCTAGAAGTATTTACTATTGATATATACTAATAAAAATCTGTATTAGTGGAGTATTATGTCATGCATGACATCATCGATCTTATTATGTCATACACGATATCATCAATTTAACTTATACTAGATATTAGTCAAAAAAGGCAACATAAAGTATTTACTATTCGTATATACCAATAGTAATTTGCATGATTGATGTATTATGTCATGCATGACATCATCAATCTTATTATGGCATGCATGACCTCATGGTATTTAACTTATCCTAGATATTTGTCATAAAACAACAAAATGCAACTAGTATATAAAGACCTTACATGGTATTTTTTTCACACATTTACATCCATTCTATTTTCAATTCTCTTCCAAGTATTCTCTTATTATTTCTCTCTAAAAACCCTCTCTAATATCCTCTCTTCAAGTTCTAATAAGCCTTCATTATCTACAACAAAAACTAGTTACAAAAACAATCCATAAACACCATAGAAGTAGTAATCAAAAACACCTCCTTTGATTTAAGTTTTGCTTCCAAGTTTGGTTATCTTTAAGCACCCTTTCAAGGAGTTTTTCAAGCTCTAGAAATCCTCTTCATATTCAGCTACTTCCCTTTCTTAAATCAGGGTATTAGCCTTACCAAAACTCTCGTTCAATTCATATGATTATAGCTATCTATATAAAAGATCATAGTTAATAACAACTAGAACATAGTTTGGATTATTCTAAACTTGTTTGAAAACTAATCTAATCTAACTCTAACAACACTTATTTATACATATTATGATGTTATATTAAACTATTATAAGAACTTATAACTTGTACATATGAAGAACACCTTAAAAACTTAACATACATCAACTAGTCTCCATTCGGTAAAAGCGGACTGTTTTGGGTTGGGAATTAAAACCTATCTTAGACTTTGAGTTCGAAGCTAAGATTTTGGAAATATGTTAATATATGTAAATAAGACTTTTAGTAAATTTTTCATGACTTTAGACAAAGTGGAAGTATTTTATCAAAAATCATATATTGGGTGGATGCCGGGATTCTTCCAAATCTGTCCACCGGTACAAAAAGAGGGTAAAACTATAAAAATTAATATATGGGCTGAACTTTTCGAATTGGTTTTGAAAAATTAACTTCTTAAGAAATCCATAGCAATTTGATTTACTTTAAACGGAGTTGTAATGAATTTTTGGCGAGCAAAACAAAATCTGCTAAAATTAACGTTGTATGGACGAAATTTATCTTATAAAAACTATATTAACCATATCCTTGCTAACTTTTCCTATATCCTATATATATTTGGACATGTTATCATTAGTATAATAAAATATTATAATCTTGGTTAATTCTGAGATTGTATATATATGATAATCTTGGTACGTTCCATGACAATACGTGCACAATACGTTTTGATAAATCCTAAGTCAACGCGTCTCTGGATTGATGCAAGACAATACGTACACAATACGCCGTGGGGTAATTCTAAGATTATATATATATATATATATATATATATATATATATATATATATATATATATATATATATATATATATATATACACACACACATATATACCGATTATTGGACTGTTGGACTTTTCGGACTATTTTGGACTACTAACAAAGGACTACTAGTAATGGACTACTAACATAAAATGTTAAAAATTATTATATAAGTATTATATGAACTTGTTATATTAATTTTGTTCATATGTATTATTATCTGAATCGTAATTATTATTATAGGTTTGTGAATCCAAGGACGTCGGCTATATTTTAATAAGTTGAAAACTTGTTAAAACTATACTTTTACGACAGTGAGTATATAGTCTCATTTTTAAACTCTACAAATATTTTGGGATGAGAATACATGCATCTTTTGTTTTTCGAAATAGACACAAGTACTTAAATATATATATTCTATGTTGAGTTGTACCTTTGTATATATCCCTAATAGTCTGTTATATGTGGTTAACATGTAAGCGCGAATCCTATTGATAGATCTATTGGGTTTGACAACCCCACTCGGGCTAGTTAGCACTAGTTCATAACGGGTGTTTAGTACTTCGTTTTACTACACTTGGTACGGTGTAGAGATAACTTTGAAAAGGGAATATGCACGGAAAACATCTGTTAAGTATAGTTACTGGGCGCTCAACAACATATAGAATATCTTTGCTGAAATGTTTATAACATGAAATCTTGTGGTCTATTATTATATCTTATGTTGGCTTTAAAACCTATATCTCACCAACCTTTGTGTTGACTGTTTAAGCATGTTTATTCTCAGGTCCTTAAGAAAGTCTTCCGATGTTGCATTATCTGAGCAAGCTGTGCATGGAGTCTCATGCTTTTGTTTAAATGAAGTGTTGCATTCAATAAAACCTTTGTCATGTATTATATTCAACTATTATGTCACGTGTGTAGTATTTGGAAACTAATGTAATATGGGGATTATTCCTTAAATAATCCCCCATTTGTTTAAAACATGCATTATGTATAATAATGGTGTGCTTTTTATGAAACGAATGCAATATTTTCTAAAAGTATCATATAGAGGTCAAATACCTCGCTATGGGACCAATGAATAACGTACATCGTTTATAGTATTATGGACGGGTCGTTTCAACAACAAAATTTGGCTGATCACTTGATCAAAGGTTTAGCAAGGGACTTAGTGCACAAGTCTGCTAGTGGTGTGGGATTGAAGTCCAATTAGATCTTCCATAGTGGGATACCCAATTCCCTTCTAGTACGATGCTAGGATCTTGAATTCAATGTGGAAAGCCTGCTATTTGAAGATTGGAACACATGTAAATATAATCCTAAGGTATGTGTTTGGACCTACACGATAAATGAGGTTGAAGTTTTGACACTTCTTAATAGTTTTCTTGATAATTTGCATTATAGGAGCAATATTGAAGAAAACTACCTATGTGAACATGAAGTGTAGCCGCTTCAAGAAAGCTCGAACTTAGCTTTTGATATGTTCATGAGAGGATTGGGACACGTGACTTATAATAGTGTCGGGTTAATTGGATAATGTATGAAACTGATGTGTATATTACCTTCTAGTTATCAAATGGATTGATGGGTTCAAACGTTACGAGCACCCTGATTTTCGAATTCTTGAAATGTGTAATATACTAATGTGGAAATTCAATCGACATTTCCATTTATGCGTTGGTTTGATTGTTTGTTTATCTTTTAAGTAATCAAGGATAACACTAAAATGGGGGATTTGTTGGTGATATTAGTGCGATCCGACATAATCAATGTTTTAGGTTATTGGATTACTTGGTTGAGAGTGGAAGTGATTGCTTGATACTCTACACGAATCCGGGAAGTGTGGAGTACATATTCGTAAAGAGTAAGACCAATCACTTAGTATATAGTTGCGCTTGGATGAAGTATTGCTTGAAAATGGCTGATCCACAAAGAACCAGGCTTAAGGCTCGCCGCGGATTTCTAAGCCGTGCCGCGGCTCCTGGTGTATTTTGGGGTAAGACATTTTGATTGTTTCATAATCTTAGAACGAAGCACTAAGCCGCGCAGCGACCATATGAGGCGCGACACGGCCCAAGGGGTTAATTGGTTAGAGGGAAATTAGCAAAGTTCGATATCAGGTCCAGTGTTGAGCCGCGGCGCGGTCCTTTTAGCCGCGGCGCGGCTTAAGGCGTGAAATCTGAACTGGTGCCTTTTTGACCCAAAAGGCATGTTGGTCCAAAACGTTGCTTGGCATTTCCTGGTCACTTTGGGACGGTTTTAAACATTAAATACACATGTTTAGAAACTAAATAAGTGGTGTTAGTTCCCAAGAGGTGTATCATTTCATCATGGTTACATATGAAAGGTTGTGACTCTTCATTCACACCTTTTGGTCAACTATAAATAGAATGCTCATTCATTTGAGAAAAGGTTCCAGATTTTTTCCTTCTCTCACACATACTAACAAATATTTCCTGCATTATACTTTTGCAAGAACAACTTTTCTTCGTCTAGAAAAGATTGTTGAGCTAGTCTTATCCCAATATTGAATTCGTGCAACCCAAGACCGGTAGGGGCGAATTACTTTATTGAGAAAGTGTTTCACGATTCTAGTTTCAATCCGGTGACATTATCTTAGTGAGCAATCCATATTTTTTAACATAGAGTGCTCCCAACAATGACAAGCTTCCTCACGAGGACTAGCTGTCATATCAGCGCCACATCAACACTTCCTCACTAGGACTAACCCAGGGCTAAACACTCCAAACCATGACATACTTGCTCATAAAAATTAGGACTCACTGTATTGTTTAATTAATTAAATGTACATGTATAGAAGCAAATATTACAACTTAAATATGCATATATTCACTATATTGTCAGGGCTCGAGGCACGACTACTTGTTGCTATCGGCGGCTTGTTGGGCGAGTTCAAGGACGCATTCGAAGGTCCAACTATTGGGAGCTCTCTTACAAACTTAACATAGTAAAATTAATCGAGTGTCCAGATATCTAAAAATTGTTACCAACATTACTAGCTATCGTGCTTAGAAAAAACCTAAATAATCCATTTAAGTCCAACCTACTCATGTGATTACCAATCTTCATATTACAAACTAATTTATTTAATTAATGTCATCAAATTAATCTATCGAACAATACATGAATTTAAGTCCAACCTACTCACGTTACCCGTCTTGTGACTCATGTCGTGTGTGACTCATGTCGTGAAGACACTCATCATTCAATTCAATTATAAAATATAATGAAATAATTAATTATAATATTATTTTATCTAAGAGTAGATAGATACACAAATTAATTCACAAAAAGGCATTTCACAATAATGGCACAACCAATAAACCTATATTAAAATAATAAAAGGAACCAATATATATAAAGAAAAACCAGACAATTTCATATGTTACCAAATGCTCACAGATGGTAAACCAAACTAAGTTTAGGTCAAGTCACCAAGAAATGTATATACATTAAACATAAAATATTTGGTACTAATTCTTTATGCATTAAAATAATAATTATCACAAAAAGTTAACTATTATTTAGGACATGAACATAGACTGAAGCTATTAAAATATAATTAAGCCGGACAAACATCGTAGGTATACTTTAAATAAAAATACACAATTTATAAAATAATACTAGAAGATATTATTATTTTTATTTCTTATATTTCTTATTTGCAAAAAGATTCCGTAATCCCCGGGTAACTTATCGAAATTTTCGGATCAAAAACATAGGAGTAAGAAAGGGAGATATGTTGCCGCTCACGTACATATTACTTTAATTAACTAATGCCTACCAGTTGACTATTTTTTAATTTTTAATTAATAAGAAAACGTAATTTAATCAAATAAACATACTTAGCCTGCTGACAATGACCAAATCCAGTAAGTCAGTGATACATGCAATGTACAACTCCCAATGCACACACTACAATTAGTAGTAGTATAAACAATTACTGTACAAAGAAGTGTTCTAAATATTAAACAGTAAACACTACCCTTTAAGCTGTTAAATGTTAAAATAGTTGAAAATTTTATGTGTATCACCCAAATGACATTTTTCTAGCATTGCAATTTAAGGATAAATATTGCATAATTTCCTAATTGAAAAAGACGCGAGACTGGGTCACGAGACTGTGTTAAGGGTCAGGACCTGAAAAGGTCGATACTGGAATCGAGAGGGACGTTGACTTTTAAAGATACAAATATATACACATATTTTAAAGACAAAAACTTCTGTTGACTTATAATCACTATTACCGCTAATATGATACAAAATATGTAACACTAAAGTACATCAATTTTGATCGATTTGACCGACTTTTGATCAATTTTAACCAAATTTTCGACTTTTGACCGGCGTTGACCTGACCTTTCCCTCCTTTGACCCGACCTTTAACCGTTAACCGACTATTAGAGGCTGAGAAAAGGTCAAGACGGGCAAGTCACCAAAACGCCTTAACAGACACCGTTTACAACCATAATGCCGCACCGGATACCGTTTACAACCATGGCATTAACCAGCATAAAGAGACAAATATTGCATAATAATATCCTAATTTTTTGCATTTTTACAGTTCAAAGCATTAACCAGCATCATAAAGTCAAAAACTATCCATCCAAAATACAAACACAAAATCATCTGGAAATTAACTTAACAAAAGCAGTAAATAAACGAGCATCAGAAAGAATGAACAAACCAATCCAAACTCCATTCCCCAGATTAATCCTCACCGTCCATCCATTGAAGTAAACGATTCCGCAAATCCCGATGGCCGAGTAGGTATGCTCGTTTGCGTATTATCATTACTCCCAATAACCGATGAAGTATCGTACCCACTCATACCCTCCAATGCTTGCCATTTCTTAACGGCCTGAGGTAACGTCATATCAAGGTCAATTCCGTAAATATCATCCGGGTCGGGTTCAGACGGTTTCCATAGTTCAGCTAGAGACGATAAAACATTGACCGCGTGGCTCATGTCGGGTCGCTGGTGCGGTTCACGAGCACAACAATGGCCCGCTAGTTCGGCTACTGTGCTCAAACTGGCTAGACCTTCTTCATCGAGGTCAAGGGTCGAGTCGATTGCTTTACGGAAGGTTTCTTTATTGATGTGCATTCGACGGAACCAAGGAACCAAATGAACACTGTCTTCTTGTTGTGTTTCGTCTAGTGCACGTCTACCCGTTATGAGTTCCATTAAAATGACCCCGAAACTGAACACGTCGATCTTGGTTGTTACTCGGCCCGTCACTAGAATCACATGAAAAACAATCTTAAGTTTATGACATAGCAAGTAATCACAGTGATGAATTAGAACTAACCGAATAAACATAACCACTTAACGACCACGAGATATAGTTTATATTATTTACATATAATTATGCGTCTCGACCTACCCGGCCCGTTTAGATACGACTCGTTTGTACCCATCTAAAAACATGACCCGTTACTAAAGTCCTCAACCCTAAAACAGATTAAAGTATTATTAACATATATTACTCCGACGGATATACATTATACGTAGTACTTGTTAACAAGCTATTATGACCCGTTTGACCGATGACCCGTTTCGACCCGTTACTAAAGTCCTCAACCCTAAAGCAGACGAACTTGTTATTAACATATATAACTCCGACGGATATACTTTATACTATTTGTTAACAAAGTAATATGGCCCGTTTGACCCATAACCCGTTTCAACTTACTAAAGTCCTCAATCCTAAAACAGATGAAAATATTATTAACATATATCATCCCGACTGATATACTTTATATTATTTAATAATAAATTAATATGACCCGTTTGACCCAACACCCGTAGTTTGACCTATAACCCGTTTCGACCCGTAACTAAATTCCTCAATCCTAAAACAGACGAATTTATATTTATATGTAACATATATAACTCCAAGGAATAGACTTTTTACTATTTGTTAACAAACTAATGAAATAAAACTCAAGAGGATGAAGACCTGCATATTCAGGTGCAAGATACCCGAACGTTCCAGCTAATCTTGTCACGAGTGAAGCTTTACCATCTGGGGCAAGGCGAACGAGTCCAAAGTCAGCAACTTTAGCGCGCATATCATCACCAAGAAGAATATTAGATGGTTTTAAATCTCGATGAATAAAACTTTGTTGCGCTAAACCATGTAAATATTCAACACCTCTCGCAACATCTAAAGCAATAATCAATCTTTTCGTCCATTCAAGCGGTTTCAAACCTTCTTCTTGCCAATCAAATATAAACCGACTTAACGTCCCTTGAGGCATATACTCGTACACTAACAACCGTTCGTTTCCATCTAAACAATATCCCAAAAGCGCGACCAAATGCCTATGTCTAACCTTCGTTAAAACCGCAATTTCCGACTTAAACTCGTCTAACCCTTTTTCGCTCATGACCCCTGATTCCATTCGTTTAACCGCGATTTTCGTCCCGTCATGTAACTCCCCTTTGTAAACGGTCCCAAACCCGCCTCTACCAAGTATATTATCTTTACTAAAGTTGTTAGTAACATTTTTCAAGACTTGGATTGAAATTACCATATTACCCGCCTCAACAACGTGAATATCTCCATTTCCACTACTTCCTTGACTATACGTTTCACTCGGTCCACCGTTTGTACTCGAACCCGCAATCGTGATTTTGACCCCATCGTTATCTGAAGTCGAATGTCGAGGATGAATCACCATTGTGTTTTGATAGGGCCCACCACTAGAACGTTTTCGTTTAGCTTTGTACAGACATATACCTATGAAACCAGCAGCAAACAATGCACAAACACCGCCCACAACAGACCCCGCAACTACCCCTGTTTTTGAACTCTTCCCTCCACCACCGACGTTTGACTTAGGTTGACCCGCTGATTGACCACCACCAGATGGTGAAATCGGTGTTACACTAGGACCGTTTTTACCTATATCAAGATTTCCTACAGTTTTGACCGTAACGGTTGATTTAAATTTAGGAATTGGACCATAAAGTTGATTGTTTGAAACATCAACTTCATTCAAACTAGGCAAATCTTTAAGCCCATCAGGTATTGTTCCAGAAAGATTATTACTTGCAAGAATCAACCTTTGTAACGACTTAATCGTTGCAAAACTGGGCGAAATAGTACCGGTAAGACCCATTTTTGGTAAGTTTATCACAGTAATATTCCCATTATTATTACAAGTAATCCCTAACCATGAACTACAAGGATCATTACCCTTCCAATTATCTGCGAATATTTTCGGATAACCAACCGATTTCGCAACATCGAGCAGTGTATTAACACGATCATCACAAGCTTCACCCGGATTCGGTAAACAAAAGCTATTAATCCCAGCCATATCAACTTCAACTGACTTACTAAAAGCAGGAGTTGGTCCCTGTAACAAATTATTAGTCAAGTTGACTACTTTCAAAGACTGTAGGTTTATTAAAGACTCCGGAACCGGACCCGTTAACTTATTATCTCTAACACTCAGATTTTGCAACTGAATTAAGGCCGAAAAATCGGGTAATCCACCCGAAAATGAATTACCATGAAGCCAAGCAACAGTCAATTGTGTCATATTCTGTAACACATTAAGGGTTCCATTCAATTTAGACATACTATTCTGCCCATTTAACCACAAAGTTTGAATTGAAGAACCTGCAAATGAACTGGGTAATTCTCCTTCAAGATAATTAAATGATAACTGCAAAGTTGTGAGTCCAGCAAACGTATCACCACCAAAAAAATCCGGAATTTTTCCAGTGATATTTGCTGACGTGGCAGAGAATTTTTGTAAAGGAGATGCTGATTTCAGACTATCAGGTATAACCCATGAATCAAAGTTATTATAATCAAGAAAAACACCTTGTAAAGATGACATACCATCAAAGAAATCAGGTGGGATTGAACTAAAGTTGTTGTGATTGAGTAACAGACTCTGTAACTGAGTTAACCCGGATAAACTCGGCAGTGCCCCACTGAGTTGATTGTTTTGAAACTCAAGAACTTGTAGTTCAGTAAGGTTGTTGAGTGTATCTGGAAGAACCCCTTGTAAGTTCTGACCACCAACTTGGATCCGGGTCACCCGATTGTCTCTAGAGCATTGAATCTGTTGCCATTTACACGGGTCCGGGTCAGACCAGTCTAGTGATTTGGGCGGTGAAAGGTTTTTCTTTAATAACTGCATTACAGCAGCATCATTTGATGCTGATTGAGACTGAACATAAATCACTGTAATTGAGAGAAATAAGATGATGAACAGATGAAATCGAGGTCGAATTTCAAAACCCAGAAAGGGTTTCTTCATTTTCGAAAGAAGAATGTGAAGTCAGAACAGTGTATGATTAGGGTTCTGAAGGTGGGAATTGGGGGAAAATGAAAAAGAAAGTATTTTTGTTTTTATGGAAGAGATTGAACGGCGGTGATCAAGGAAAAGATTGAAAAGGTGGAAAAAGAAAGAGAATTTATGACATTTTTATTACAAAGAAGGAAAAGGAAAGAGAAATAAGTGATATGGATGGATTTCATTACAATACAAAGATAATGTGGAAACCAGATATAATACAGTTGTCGCATATATGCGTCTATGTATGGTCCAAGTTTACCTCTTTATCACTTGTATGTGGCAAATTTAGTCCCTTGTGTTATCTATATTTGTAAAAGTTCACCTCTTTATTCGTAGTTAGTGACAAAATTAGTCCCTTGAGATCCACCAGACTCGAACTCGGCATGTTTAAAATTCAATGCATTTGGGCTCGAGTTTTGCTCATTTCGAGCTTAATATATTACAATTCGAGCTCAACTCGTTTGAAATTATACAAACTCGATCTCAGTTCGGGTTTGACTCGTTTATATATGTAATAGTTATTAATATAATTATGTATTATGCATGTTTTATATTTTAATAATAATAATAATAATAATAATAATAATATAATAATAATAATAATAATAATAATAATAATAATAATAATAATAATAATAATAATAATAATAATAATTTTTATTTTTAAAGCGAAGAAATTCTCAACGAGCACATTTACTCCCCCATAGAAGGTAACACATCTTGTAATCAAGCCCCTCGAACGCGAGACCTGGTATTGGGTGAATTGCGCATTATGCGCACCCTCTAGTCACACTCCCTTTTTGAACAATTTGGCATAGCCAGAAATTGAACCCGAATGTTGTGTTTCATTAGACAATTCGATGGCCACTCAAGCAAGTCTGCGTGGTTAATAATAATTATTAATAAATAATAATAATTAATGTATACGAATAAAATGTTTGTATACATTCGCGAGCTTGTTCCAGTTTGATGTAAGAATTTTGATCCCGAGTTCGTTTACTAAAATTTGTTCAAATTTGGGCTCATTTAAGTTTGACTCGAAACTAATTTTCAACAAGTAAAATTCGAGTAGCTTACAGAAGTAGCTCATTTACACCCATGTGTTATCTATATTCGTGAAGGGTGATGCTATTTTTACAAAGAGTATTTTTTATTTTGATAAAGTCATCTAATTTATACATAATCAAATTGTATGGTACGTATAAGTAATCCACAAGTTTAGTGGATTTAAACGCAAAGTGTTAATTTATCACTTCCCATTCGTGAAATTAAGTTGAGAAGTAGACCGTAGACGTTTGTTGGGAAAAAAGGTTGGTTTATGTTTAACGGTAATATTAATCTTAACTAACGGTAATAAATAGTCTGATGATGACACACACATAATCCAAAGTGATGATAGACATATTGACATAAATATACAAGTTCACTAATCCACACTTATTCTAGCAAACAACCAAACCAAATGAAGCTTAGAGTGAAAACATAGGAAAACAAAAAGGAATACAAAACTCAGGTGGTACACGGTTTGGGTCCACGACGTGGGTGTCCTGTACCTTGATTTATGAGAAACCAGGTACACAGTCGACTCCACGGCTGACCGTGGATCGACCGCAGTTGTTCTGTTCAAAATCCTTGATCGAAAAATGTTTGACAACTTCGGGGCATCTATAATTCATGAAGGGAAAAACTAGGGAGATGATATTGCCAACATTAAATTTACTTCTTCCACCAAAATTATCTAAACTACCCTTAATGAATGTCTTACACAAAACTTGTAAAACTTTTTATAATAATTTATTAAAGGGTATTCTGGGAAATAAACATCAAAATATGGTGGAAGAAGTAAATTTGATGTTGGCAATATCATCTCCTGAAAAACTAACTTATGCCATAAGCGCACATGTTAAACACATTGAATGAATTAAAAATTTCCAAAATTAATGTAAATCACAATTAATAATTATGTATATGTATATATGGAAATAAATGAGTTTAATAAATTAATTTAATGTTATAAAAGGAAACTTTGAGTGTATTTAATGATCGTTATCCCCTGCCTTTAGGGCACAAGTTAGCCAAACCCATTCATGAAACCTTTTTCAACATACTTGGAATAGTTGCCCTCTTCATGTCCAAAAGAGTATTGATCACTAGAACGTTAATCTTGGTAAATCACACCTAATGACATCTTAATGAGGTTTTAGCATTGATTAAGGATAACACATAAGTGTTACAAGATAACTTGTGGTCCTAAAATGTATCTAGACATACTTAGGATGGTCATCAAGTCCAAACCAAGAATTGTTATCTCCTTGTACATGTGTTGGACATTAATGTATACTTATACATCTATAATTTCCTATAAAATTTTATAATAATGATGTCATCATTAGACAAAACCTCCCTTATTTTTCTTAAGCCTTGCCTTTTTAAAAATATTGTTGATATCACTCATAATTAGTAATTATAATTAAAAAAAATTACATTACACATGAAACGTCACGTAGCTTGATGTATATGCAAAACTCATTAAATTAAATCAAAAATAAAATAACAATGCCTAAATAATAGATAAGTTTTAATTTACAATTTAAAAAATTAAATTAAAACCAATTTAAATACAATAATCACGTTGGATTACATACGCTTATAAAAGTGTCAATTTAGTCACAAGTGCCAAAATAAAATAAAGTAAAAATATAAATACTTAATTTTTAAGCAAACTTTATTATTATTATTTTTATTATTTATTGTTATTTAAATATGGTTCTCTTTACGGGATTAATTACTTTACATATGTATGCGAAATACTTGTCCCGATAAAAAGTTGTAATGTAGGTTTTTATAACAAAGAAAATAGTACAGTAATGGCGATGAAAATTGGAAGAGAGGTGGTGGGAGAATGAATGTAGTTCATTTATTCTGACTAATTTAAGTACATCAATATGTTTGTAAAAATAATGACAAGTTTCTTAGTCGGAATCCGTAGTTCCATGGGTCATTAAACTAAATAACTTTAGCATTTACATTCACTTAATACCTAAAACATATCATTAAACTGTTTCGTTTGAACAAACTCCGTGATTTCACGGGTCCTTTCATTATTTAATCTTGCAAATTGCCATATTGCAAGTAAACTTACATAGCCTTAGTATATTGCTATGTCATCACTATGTGTTTGTTCACTAGTGAATTCTTGCTATCATTACATAAGTGTTACTTGATTACTTGCTATCATTATATGAGTATTACTTGACTATGTGCTAATTACCAACTTGCTTATACTCATTTAATATGTATGAATGACAATATGAACTTTGTCTTGCTATATGCTATAAGTTGGAAAATCACCAAAATATGTTTAGCCTACTCAAATGCATTAAGCGTAACTTGGTTGATAACAATTGAAGGTTCATAATCAAATGGTCTTGTGTGCTTATCGGATTATTAACACACACGTTGAAATATCACAAGAAGCATGGTTAAGTCTAACAACATGTCTAAGTATGGTTTAGTCTTGTTTAATATGATGTCTTGCTTATAATGAGCTTAATTGAACTTACATGTTTCACTTAGTAAGATATCATAAACACACCTAATTAATCTATGTGCAAGGTTAAAGATAATTTATAATGATTAATTAGGATTATGTTGTTAATGACATGTTGACTAGCCAATAGCACTTAAGCATGTGTATTGAATGCAAACAAATGGCTAGCCAATAAGCATATGTGTTAAATACAAAAGCATGGTTATGACAAATATGAGATTACCTCAAATGATTATCAAGAAATGTATCCAAGAAATGTATCCAAGAAATGTAGACTTGCCTCTTTGGTTATGACAAGTCACTATCAAGGTAATACATCCAAGAGGATTCAAGCACTTAATGCAAATACTACTTGTATAGGATGTTGAGTATCTTTTGCAGGTATTAAATGAAGTAAAGAGGCCAAAAGAATCAGGTTTGAATGGATTCAAACGTCCATACAACGGCTAGGTGAAAATAACCAGACAACTTACGGTCGACCATAGGCTGAGCCATGGCAATGACTATATTTTCTCTCTCACTATAAATAGCAAGACTTGGAGATATTCAAATGGGGACTCTCTTGCATGCTTGAACTCTAAATATATCAGAAGAATCACAAGACCTTCATTCATATATGTTTGTAATTAGCAAGAGAGATATTCTATAATCTCATAGATTGTAGAATTGATGTAAACTTACCTTCAAATTACTATCTTTGTGAGTTACTTAAGTGTGATATTATCATTTGAATTGTCTTGGGAATATCATTACTAGAAAAGTGAATCTTGTACTTTGTAATAGAAGCAAAGCTAGCTTAGAGATCATCTTCCTTAAAGGAAACTAGGAGGTTGATTAATTCCATTGAGAATTAATACTTGTCTAAGGTGAAGACAAGTTTATCTAAGTTGGAAGTAATCTTTCAAAGGGATAGAAAGATTAGATATGTTGTCTACAAGGAGTACAAGATTTTTAAAACGGATCTCCACCGGGTTTGGAGAAAAGGCTTAGTGAAGCAAACTCCCGATTAGTGAATCAAAAAGTGAATTAAGGTGGATTAGTTAACATCCACCCGAATCACTATAAATCTTTGTGTTTATATTATTTACTTTATTTTCAACATTACTTTAACCATAAACACTACACACATTGAGTTTGAGTTGATTAAGTTTATCAAAGTTGGTTAAATCTTGTTGATAATCGAAAAAGTTTATAAACGTATTAAGTAACTATTCACCCCATCTAGTTACTTACAACGTTAATTTTGTCACCAAAAATACATATTATATATATATATATATATATATATATATAGGGGCAGGATCAATGGGGAAGTAACCAATCGGGGAGAAGCGGGGGGAAGCAAAAAAATTTTTTTTCGTTTTTTTTGAAATTTTTTTTTCCGGCATCAAGATCACACGAAAATATGAACATTTAGAAGAGACACTTCGTGATGAATGTTATTATTTAGGCGGAAAAACGATCGACAAAAATAACATTCAAGATAATATTGTTCGTGAAGAATATGAACGTTTTTTTTCTTCATGTTTTGTGAAGTAAAATTTAGCCCGATTTAGAGTTTAGGGTTTAGGGTTTAGGGTTTGGTGTTTTGGGTTTATTCCATAAACCCAAAACACCAAACCCTAAACCCTAAACCCTAAACCCTAAACTCTAAACCGTTCGTGTTAAAAACTCAATCTAAATCCTAAATCTAAACCCTAAACCCTAAATTTCTAAACCCTAATATCTAAACCCTATAAACCCTAATATCTAAACCCTAATATCTAAACCCCAATAGCTAAAACCTCAAAATATGCTCGAAAAACACGATAATTGTTATATATTACTTCTTCGAGCATTTTCCCGCCAAAATAAAAACATTTATCACAAAGTGTCTCTACTAAATGTTCATATTTTCATCTCATCTATAATGTTCGTGAACAAAATTTTTTCAAAAAACGAAAAAAAAAGTTTTTGCTTCCCCCCGCTTCCTCCCGAATGGTTACTTCCCTCTTGTCCTACCACTATATATATATATATATATATATATATATATATATATATATATATATATATATATATATATATATATATATATATATATATATATATATATATATATATATATATATATATATATATATATATATATATATCAGATGATAATCTGTTGAGTTACAATTGTGACATATTATTGAACCTATTCGTTCTACTGAACGTTACATTGCAAACTACAAATCCGGGGGAAAAGCCCACAAACATGCTAGTCAACCACTAAACCGCAAACACATACACCCTTGTAATATACATAACCAATAAGAGATAATATCATACCAAAGACATCCATGACCTGAACCCTGCAACACAGGATCCCCCTTAAACTCACAGTTACACGATCTCATCCCATCTAGTATGCAAAGTCACTTAAATCGCCCCCTGGGAAACCCAAGAACTCCCTCCACGATATCTCAACCAGTAGCCTGGAAAAGAAATCTCGATAACCAAACCCGAGAAAAACTTGCAACACAACGGACACCCTAGAATCAAATAGCAAGACGAATCTCCACTAACAAAAGGTCGAGAACCTACCAAGAAATCTCTCCAGAAAACCTAGCCTTATCAGCTATGCGGGAAACAGTGTCAGAACATCCCAAAATGAACCAACGACGCGGAGAATTTAACGAGCAGAACATGAACAAAGAAACCAGAAAAGGGTGCGGCCCATGGCTTAACCGACAAGAACCATCACCGATCTCCGTTTAGAAAATCGGCAGATCCGGTCAAAAATACGGTCACAAACAAAACCGAAGCAAACTGAAGATCAGAAACGCGGGAAGGCCATAAACAAAGAAAAAGAAAAAAGGTGCCGTTGGAGCTTACCACCGCGTGTAGAAACAGGCGATTAAAGACCCGACTGAAAGTTGTCGGACCACCACCGACTGTCAAAGGAGGAAGCGATCTCTGACAACTGACAAGGAAAGGAAAAGTACACCATTTTGAAAAATAATTAAATAAATTCCGATTAATCGGAGGAAAAACTATAACAACCATCTCAACTCAGGAAAGTAGCAAAGATCGAAGAAAATAAGAAACAAAAAGTAAGCCACGGAAGAAGCTGAAAACGCTGCAGAGATTCTTAAAGAACGTCGTCGCCTGCAGACCATAACGAGGTCAACAACGTGGAGACTCTGCCGGAAAATACATGACTCACCAAACAAACCCACATTGCAAAGAACGGAACCAGATCCAGTCCTTGAGAGTTCTTCGGGGCAACGAAAGTCTATGACTTTCGCCACATGTGCCCATCATCCATGGAAAACTTTCACCATAAATGCTTGATACCACCAGAGAATGCCGAACGAAGATGAGATGGTGACGAAGGAAAAGGAAAATAAAGCGGGAAAGGTTCATCGGATCACCGCCGAGATACCAGTGGCTGGAAAGCAAGGGAAACGACACCGGTAACCTAAATAACAAGGGTGTACGGAGAGAAAAATGAGGGTGCCAGAAACCGTAGGGCGTAGACGTTAATTAATGAGATAAGTTATTGTATATCAGATGAGCAAATCTCTTTTTCAATATATCTACGTAGCTTTAAATGATAATATCATGTAGACTTATTTCTATTATTTGAATTTTAAATTTTAAATATCATAAAAATCAAATTTGTGTAATCATTGGTTTTGATTCAAGTTTCTTCATGTTTACTTATTTGTTTAGATGGATCCAAATTAAATAAATGCGGAAAACAAGCATATGTTGATTGGTTGTCAATGTTTTCTTGTCAAGATCGAGTTATTTACATGTTGGCTAAGCTCATATCATCACTGTATATATGATATATGATATATGATGATTGTTTTATTTAGTTCGGTATCACATACGGTTAAAAAAACACTTAAACATTTATTTTTTTGTCAAAGAAATAAATAATTGATGTCTTTTGTAGGGATTTTTTTGGCGAAAAACAAAAATTAAATTAAAACAGATCAAAACGATTTAAAAGTGTTACAAATTGAGTTGCACCAAAAGTTTGATTGATTGATCATACGATCTATTTGACCAATTAAATGAAACTACATGTTACAGTCCCTTACAATGCACCAATGGAACCTATTTTACATAAACACATGAATGTACAATTGAAACTTCCTTAAAATTCCTACATAAACGGTACTGACATGTCTTCGAAAGCATGAAAACAACTAGAAAATTGACCGAATTTAAACACTCCAGGCAACACAAACCGCAACCGAATATGAAAATGGAGTCACCCTAACTACATTAACAACGGAAGTCGACATCCTAGAGATGTGAAAGACAAATAAAAACTAACTTGGAGAGGTGAACCCGACCACAACCAAAAGTAAATCCAAAACACACAAAAAAAATCGGCCATACAAAGAGATAGTGTCCAGGAGGAAGAGCAGCATCACAAGGAAAAGCGCGACGGAAGGAATCAAATAAGAACCAACACCATAACAAGAAGAAAAATGAAGCTATAACCAAACACCACCATTGAACTAAATAGTAACGAAACACTACCCTTGAACCAAACGCCACCGTGCAAATAAACTATTACAAAACACCACCCTTGAATCTAACCAAAAGCAAAAGTTACCATTGGACCTAGAAAGTAAAACGACAGTTCCCAACACCTCCATGTAATAGCAAATGAAGAAGATGAAGATTGAACAAAATTCATTGTATTGATTGTAAAATGAACTGTTACATTGAAATGAGGATAATTAATACATATATATATATATACAATCCACTACACTACACTAGAATTAAGTTATCATCTAACTGCCTGGACTAATTGTAGCTACATTCTGTTACAAGGTTGGAGTTGATTTTGTAGTTTGACCCTTTGACTTGAGGTTGTATGTTGTTGCAGTCATGTATCTTCTGCAGTATCTTGTATACCATTACCCCCTGCAAGTTGGCAGTGTAAATGGATCACAAATGCCAGACTTGGTAATACAAGTGAAGTGAGGAGATTTGCTTAAACCCTCTGTAAGTACATCTGCTACTTGTGCTGGTGAGGGTATGAATACTGTTTTAATGTGGCCTTCCTTTATCTTATCCCTTACAAAGTGGCAATCAATCTCTATATGTTTGGTTCTGACATGTTGAATAGGGTTAGAGGCCAATGCAATAGTGGACTCATTGTCACAAAAAACTGGAACAAGTTTGGTGAGTGGGACTTTTAGATCCAGTAAAAGACTCTGTAACCAGGTAATTTCACATGTGCAATCAGCTAATGTCCTGTATTCTGCCTTAGTAGATGATCTAGATACCACTTTCTGTTTCTTTGATTGCCATGACAAGAGACAAGATCCTAGGAAAATGCAGTAACCTGTAATGAACCTTCTAGAGTTGGTGCAATTTGCCTAGCCACTATCACAGAAGGCCTTGAGTTGTAAGTCAGTGTTGGCTGGAAAATGAAGACCTTGACCAGGACACAACTTGATATACCTAAGAACTTTGTAAAGTGCTTGGAGATGGCCAGTTCTTGGTTGATGACTGTATTGGCTGAGTGATTGAGCTACAAATGATAGGTTTAGCCGGGTGATAGTGAGGTATATAAGTTTCCCTACTAATGTTCTATACAATGTGGCATCATCTAATAATGTGCCAGTATCAGCTGTGAGTTTAACATTAGGATCTATAGGAACATTTGAGGGTTTTTCTTCAAAGATGCCAGATGTGTGTAAAAGTTCCAGAGCATATTTTCTCTGGGACATGGTGACACCATCTTTGTTTCTGAAAAATTCAATACCAAGATAATAATTGATATTACCCAAGTCTTTGATGCTAAATTTATCATGAAGTGCTGTTTTAACTGTGGTAATGAGACTGGGATTGCCTGTGATCAGCAGATCATCAACATATATCACAATTTCCAAAAAGGTATTATCTTTGTTGTAGGTGAGTACGGATGTATCTGCATAACTTTTTTGAACCCCTGCTGTATCAGAAATGTTGTAAGTTTGGTAAATCATTGTCTATTGGCTTGTTTTAGGCCATATAGAGATTTAGTGAGCCTGCATACAGAATTTGCAGGCACAGGTTTGTTATAAACCCAGGGTAGGGTCATATAGACATCTTCATGTAAATTACCATGTAAGAAGGCATTGTTGATGTCAAGTTGTTGGATTAACCAGTTGTGATGAACAGCAATAGCCAAAAGTGCTCTAACAGTAACTATTTTGGCTATTGGGGCACAAGTTTCATTGTAGTCTTTGCCCTCTATTTGTGTAAACCCTTTGGCCACTAATCTGGCTTTGTATCTCTCAACTAACCCATCAGATTTAAGCTTGACTTTGTATACCCATTTGTTCCCAATAGGAGTCTTGTTGGGTGGCAGTTGAGTAATGATCCATGTGTTGTTGGATTCAAGGGCAATTAATTCTTTGTTCATAGCTTCTTGCCATTTCTTATCTTTACATGCTTGTTTATAGGTGTGTGGCTCAACTATAGAGTTGATTGTGAAGAGATATTATGATAGTTGATGTATTTAGAGTGATGGAATTTGGTCAGGTTATTGGTTGTGTGTAAATATGGTAGATGGATTTGGTAGTCTTTGAGTTTGATAAGAAGTGTATGTTGTCTTTGAGATCTTCTTTGAGCAGGTGGTGGTGGAATAGTGTTTGAGGTCTGACTTGAGGTTGTATGTTGTTGCAGTCGTGTATCTTCTGCAGTATCGTGTATACCATTACCATGGAAACTGGAAAGTAACTATACCAAATACCACCCATGAACTTGAAAAACGTACTAGCCATGAAGAAAACTGGTGATCCATGCTTGAAAATCGCAAGACCCGAACCTGAAAAAGAGACAAAACAAGATCCACCTCACATACATACCCAACCCACCCACAAATTATAGAAAATAGAGTATTAGATGCCCTAGACGCGGCCTGCAAGTCATCAATGGTGAAGGAAGCGTGAAAACCGAAAAAGTAAAGCTCACGGGAATACCTTCGATTACCTGAATATATCCAGAAACCAGGAAAGAGGAAGTACAACCATCACGTTCACAACATCCCATGCCACCAGCAGAGCACGGTGGAGAGACCACCATGCTTGTCACCTGCTCCCAGAGATGAGAGGAGCAAACGAATGGCCTTGAAACAAGCACATATAACAAAAAAAGGAGAGAGCGGAAGGAAAGGAAGCTCAGATAAAAGGCAACCGAAGGTAAAGAAAAGGGAAAACCAGGCCGCCAGCCAAAAAAATGAGCTGTTCTGGTGTAGCTTTGAGATTTTATAAAATTGAAACAGGAACGTTTTAGGGGGGATTTTGGGTTACAGGAATGTTTGAAGCTTTTTGTGGTGAGATAATGTTTTTGTAGTTTGTTTATCATTTATCATTAATTAACGACATTAATTTAATTAAGTATAAAGTAAAAGGATAGATGAATAAATTTTTTTTCGTTCATACTATTTGTAAAGGGAAAATAATTTTACTTAGATATAGCAAGTTATGAGCGGTTTAAAAAGTCAAAATCAATGAAAACGTTCTAATTGAAAGTCTTCGAAGCCGAATTTCGAAAACAAATTGGGACAAATCGACTTTGGCAGTTTGCCAACGGATAGATCTCAAAAGATATACGATTTAAAAAAAGTGAATAAATCGGAGCCATGTGTCAAAAGATACGGTCATTCAAAGTTCTTCCCCAATAAGTACCAAACATCATGCATCAAGTACCATGCACCACGCATCGTGCATGGTGCGTGTTTGCAAGCAAAAATGCATGTCTCAGTAATTATCTTGTAATCACGCACCAAGCTAGACGCATCATGCGTGATGCGCGGTCAATGAATATTTTGGCAATTACAATTTTTTAAAATGCATTTTGTTTAACACTTCTTAAAATGAGAGCATTTTGACTACTTTGCCTTTATTTTTTCAACACATAAATGAGACAGTAAAAATGTTATAAAATTTCGGACGACTCATTACAAAGATAAGTTGAATCTTAGGGATTAGATGAACTTTTTGGTTAGTTCAAGGATCAAATCTGGAAATTTTTTATTCATCATTGTCTATACCGTTTAGCATGTTCATGAATGCTAATAAAATGCTAAAATGTTGCTTGATATTTCAATATCATTGTCTTTACGTATATTATAATTTTTTAATAAAGCATTGAATCTAAACCACTACATAAATTAAGTGAAAGTTTATTGAGTCGTTTAAGGGCAAAAACTTCGACGCTAGACGGTTTATGGGGAACTGAAAAAATCATACCGTGGAGGCGTGGACCGTGAACCGTGGACCGTAGGTGGTTATCTGTTTTCATTATATTGTTTCGGTTGTACCCATATTGCTAGTGTTTGGTTTGTGGTATCAATTCATTTCGTTGAAGCTCGATTATAGATAGTTTTAGTAGTCTTTAGCTTTCTAGGTACGACTTCTTCGGTCATCTTGTTTTATTCTTTGGTTAAAGTCGTATTCTATTGTTAAATGTCTTCTTTTCTATACGAGTTTTCGTTATTTTAAAAATAAAAAGTAAAAGTGTTGGAACTTGGACCCGGATTGATCCGGATCCAACCCGTCCACTGATTCCTTAATACTTAATACAATTATGTTAGTATTTATTTGGATTAATTACCTCATTTACGATGCAGTTAATTAGTATCAACAAACCATTAATCTTGTGACTAATGGATTTGGGGATCATTCACGAGGTTGGTGGTTTCTCTTTGTGTGCCCTATAAATAGTTCATCCGCCTCTCTTTATTTAGAACAGTGTTAAAATCTACTTATAAAAATAATTAGCTAAAGTACTAAAAAATAACACATATATTCAGGCAACTAAACTCGATCATGGAGTAGTTAGCAAGTAAATCGACCAGTTTGGTCCACAATGTGCAACTGAATCAATAATTTTATACTAATAACTATACTAATTAAAGGGTGATTTTTGATTTGAATTCAGTTAATTAACGCGTAAATTTAAAAGACAATAAATCAATGGAGACAAAGGTATTCATTTATTATCAATTTCCTAGGCAAGTATTGCTTCGTAAAACCCGCTTACAATAATTAATATTGTGGTGACACTGCAATTATCCGTCGATTCTCACAATTTATTAACAAGTATTTCTCCTAGAATTTGTCACGATTCTAGATACGAGTTAATTCACCACTTGCTTTCATAAAATCTAGCCTACATCGATGTCCCAAATCTAATCACACAATCAAATAACTTTTAAAATACCCAATATTATAATTTGATCTTAGGTTAACTCGGTGTCCCTATATAACCTCACAATTACTTTAGCGAATCAATAGTTAATATCGCTAACGTTTGATTACACTGGTTTTTCGCATATAACTCAACGAATCCTAAATTATTTTCAATAATCTAGCAAAGTTCATTAATCAAATTAACTAACGTTAACTAACCAACAAACTCACGACAAAATCTAATTAACATGTATAAGTAACGGTGGTTCTACAATCAAACATAATCAAGAGCAATTCATCAACTAATTAAAATCATAAAATGACAATTCATCACCTAGGTACAATCATCTAAGTAGATACATAGAAATTTACCTACTCATTATCATGCAAAAGATAGATAAACACAAAGATAAAAAATTTACAACCCTTGTATTAATCAAAAGAGTAATTAAATGTTACCTAATGATTATACGTAATCAAAATTGAATCTAAAGTGTTAAAACCCTAAGAACAATGATGAAAAATCCCAAAATTCAGCTTTTACAGCTTCATAATGCGTAACTAAGTGATTCCTTAATGGGGGATTTAATCATGATATCTATAAGGAAAAATTTGACTTGCTGCGTACTCCAGTTTTGGCGACCGCAATTAAAATCTCACGATCACGAGTTTTCTGATTCTTCATTCTCGCGACCGTAAAAAATTTCTTGCGATCGAAATTCTAAATTTTCTTTTATTTTCGCAACTGCAGCAAAATTCTCGCGACCGAAACTTTTCTATCTCTTCCAAGTTGATCTTCTGTGATGTTATTCGTGACAGGAACTCAAAATGTTTCGACCATAACTATTCTTCGCAACTGCGAAAATACTAATCCAGTTGCGAGGTTTCATGAGATGTGTAGATCTTGTTTGTATGCTGAAATCCAAGATAAAACATCTTTTGAACCAAAAATACTTGTTGAAATCAAACGTAATGCTCCACTAAATCACTTTATCTTCCAAATCATCACTTTGAGCAAATACGTGCAGAAAGATCTTCAAAATCACTTGAAAACATATAGTTGGAAACCGATATCGCGATATAGATATGTAAAATCTGAGCGATATCAATTTCACCCACACTAGAACCTTGCTTGTCTACAAGCAAGACTAATCTTCAAACACTAACAAATCTTAAAATAAAATCTTTCGAACAAAATGACCTTATGATCATGAACTTTCGAACTTTAAAAATACCAAATTGCTTCAAACGGATGGAATCAAGTTAAAAGGTGGGTGTGCCATCCACAGTTGTCCTCGTGTTCAGGACAACGACACTACATGCAAATGTACCGACATCGGCTACTTTTGTGATTTTGAGTAGGGTGCACAAATGAAAGGAGGATTATGGTTAAAGTCTCATGCGACTTGGTACGCACTACATGTACATGAGTTATCTACCAAGGTATATGATCTCGGAGAAAAAGTTACAAACTAATAAATCAAAGCTATCACCCCTACTATAGTTGTTACCCTGGATAGACCTCCAGATTTACCCTCATCGGGATTGGTTCCATGATTATAGTCTCATGGGACTCTACTTCACACAGAACCTAACATCGTACTAATGTCATTTGAATGTAATGTAGGTTAGGAAGATACTACATTACTTCCAGATATCATCGTTGAGCCATGAGTTTGCAGACTTCAATATGTTAAGGCATATGTATGCTAAATGCAGTCAGATATGGATGCATTGATCTTTATGAAGATCATCCATATAGGGATCTGACTAATCCATCGAAATATTTTCATGATGTCCTCCATTTTACGAAACAGATCCACCTCATAGTTAGGAAAAGTATGACCACCAGTCCATGTTTGATGCTGAGGCGTAGGTGGATTTCCAGCCGATGATAAAGTGGACTTTTCAAGGTTTTTCGTCAACTCTACAACTGGTCTGGACGTCGACTTATGACCTAAGCTAGAAAGAATCGTCTTTTCAGTAGACTTTACTTCCTATAAATATTATAAATTCTGAAGACCTGACTTCCTCTAATGTAACAACCCTGCTTTTTCTGTCACTTCAGTTAACTGTCCGTTAGTTGGTTTAACGGTGATTACTTGACTTTTTATGTGTTTAGGTGTATTAAATGCATACGTGATCCTTGGAGGGCTATTTAAATTAAAATGGGTTAATATTAATCGATAAAAATATTTCGGAAAAAAGAAATACGATGAAAACGTTACGGTTTGAAAAACTGCTTTTCAAGCAACGAAACGCTCGGGTTTATTTTAATAATTATTTTATTAATTATTAACTTTTTAAAAAAAAAATATTTAGTTTATTGGGTTTTTAATAAATTAAACGTTTGGTTGCGTTTTGACGATCGGTTTAGCGTTACGGGCCTTCGGTACGTTTAAACGTCACTTGAAACGAGCCACGAACACAAGCTTTTGCAAAACACGAGCCCGGGAGCATCCCACTTAGGCCATTCGGCCGACCCCACTCCCCCACCCCCCTTTTATTTCTAATTTTGGGCTCATGGTTCATTAAGTTGCTAATTTAGGGCCCTAGACTAATTAATTAATAAAACCTGGAGTGTAATCTCCCTCCCCACTCCAATTTTCAGTCGACACATCTCCCTCCTCCCTCCCTTTTGCTGCCATCGACTAACACACACACATACACAGTCAAAAACTCACTTTTTGATCAAGTCTTGTGCATCAAACTTGTTCCTTGCTTTGTCCAAAGTCTTGTTGTGTACTTTGATCGTTCTAGAAAGGTATAATTTTACAAACTTTAGCTCTAAAAATTCTGATTTGATAAAGTTTTATAGTTTATGTTGGTCAATTGCTCGATTCATCGCGTTTGTATGTTTTGTTAGTCGTTAATTTGATCGTATTGATTGTTTTATGTGAAAACCGAACTTGATATTGATGATACTGATATGATGGACTTGTTTTCTGTAAATAATTATTATCTAGATGGAAAGTAGTCGAAAAATCAATAACGTTAGTCTCAAGACTCAATTGATTTCGTTATCGTATGCTCTAGATATGTTAAATTGAAGTTTTTTTGTGATCTTGCCATGAATCCGAATTTTATGAGTTGTTTGCTTTGTGAATTGTGTTATAACATGTTAACCATTATATATATGACTTAAAAACATTCAAGTTAGACTAGGATTTCATGTGATTTGGATTTGTATAGCTTCCGTTATGCTTAATTGAATGAACATGAAAAACTGATTTGCGCAGTAGCTTAAAATAAATGTTTAAGGCTATTTGAAGTGTGATCTTGTATTAGGTATTTGCATATCTGGAAAATTTACTTTTTTTAGATAACCTTTCACCTAGGCCTTGCATAATTTGGGTTTGTGAAGCTTGCGTAATGTGCGTGCGAACATAGTAACTTGTATGCTGTCCAAATCTGTAACGTATGCATCTTTTGCCCTATAAGTTGACTTGTGCATGCTTTGAGACCTTGGACTTTTAGATAATGAATCTTTACATGTTATGTGATATATGTCTAGTTTATTTCAACCTTTGAAACTTGATACGTTGTGCACACTAAGGCCATAGTTTTGGTAAATTCTGAATTGAGCTGAAACAGAATGTCCAACTTAATTGAATAAACTGTACCAATTGGCTAAACCAAAGTTGCTCATTTTTGGATATTTGATAATTTGACTTGTCATTGAACCATGAACACTAACCTTCGTTAATTTCATGTACCTAGCTCCGGTTATAGACAATATGAGATTGGTGTGCAGTCAGAAACTGAGTTAGTGACCATAAATACGTCCTTTCTGCAACCCGACTTATAGACATCGTATGAGACCCTGCTATTACTTTTTGGAATCTATTTTGAGTCTACTTGTGATCTAGAGTTTGCCATGTTGCCATGAATTATGTGCTATGAGATAATATGCGTTGTTTGCAACTTGTACATGAACGTTATGCATAACGATAAACTGTGATCGCGTATATGACAAACTTTGATCTGAAACGTGTTGGTTGACTTAGGTTTGACACGTTGACCAAAATTTGACATGAACCTACTGATGTTGACTTTATTTGACCACCTTGACCAAGTTTGACTTTCAATTTGACTTTGGTTGACTTTTGTTGACTTGCATGAATTAGTTAACTTTTACCTTGAAACGAGTTGAGTCGAGCAATAAGACAACTTACTCTATGAAACCACTATGTTATAAGATATAAATAATGACCAACATATATACGTATACTTAGGTTGCTTTACTCGGATATAAAACTATACAAGTTATTTGCTATGTTCGTTCAAGAGTTATCCAAAGGTGAGTCTACAGTCCCGCTTTTTTACATATTTTCAGGGATGAGAATACACGCTGATTTCATATACATTCTTTTTATAAATGCTTTTTATGTTTGAATGTAACGACCCAACCGTTAAACATCGCAAAATATTTTTTTTTTAAAAGGACAGGCCAAGCCTGTCAGGCAATTACCGCGGCGCGGTTCATCTGGCCGCGGCGCGGCCCACGCTGGGAACTGGAGGTCAGGGACCATCAAAAAGCTGTTACCAAACTGCGCTCAAACTTGCGGCGCGCCCTAAAGGGGTTGCGGCGCAGCTTTACCCTGGACCCGATTCTGACTTATTAAAAATTATACAACACCAAATTTTGTGGTAATCTACAACCATCAACACAAAGGCTTTCCGCCGCGTAAGTAAATAAAGTGTACATGTTTTAGCAACCTTAATTCGAGTATTTGACTACCGAGCTCCATACGCTCATTTACACAATCAAAATATAAGTTTCGACCCACAAGTTTAAATACCAAACAAAAACTCGAGCATGGTGTTTGGGGTTAAACTATCCAAACCTAGGTCGAACTTCATAAGCAATACGCTAGCATAATCATTAAGGAGTCCGCTAATCCAAGCAAATACCCTTGCCTTTATCCACGCCGGAGCCTAAAAAGGTAAACAACGAGAGGGTAAGCATAACACTTAGTGAATGCAATAATTATACACATACATATATAATATACCTACTTGCAAACACTTACACATTACCGCATACACGCTAGCAAACTAATGGCATATCATCGCAAGTATAACGCTAAATTCCCAAAACCACGAGCTAGCAAAATTATTAGCATATAATCCAAACAATATAATATGCTATATCGCTACACAAAACCATGGTTAACCAATCATTCAAGGAGATGGTGCTAGCTAGAGATCATCGGAGTTCGCAACATCCATTAGTGTACTTAACACTGCGTATCACTAACCCCCCGGCTGGTGTCTTAACATCGTGACTATCCCACCCTCTATAAAAATGTGGTGTTTTAACACCGCGACTAACCCACATGTCATTAAATCCCAGAGTGGTGTCTTAACACCGCGACTAACCCACTCATTACGTATTATGTGGTGTCTTAACACCGCGACTACCCCACATTTCATTAAATCCCGGAGTGGTGTCCTAACACCGCGACAATCCCACTCATTAGATATTATGTGGTGTCTTAACACCGCGACTACCCCACATTTTGTGCCACACAACTAAATACATTATATACATAAGTGCATAATTATTTCACTCACCTTAACGCCTTTTGGTGAATGACACTCAAGCTCGCAACCTTCAATGTAACGTACCTATTACATTATGCATATATTCAATCACACAATCAAGTTAGTCAACCAAATTACTCATCATTCTAGTGTTATTTGACCCATAGTGCAATTTCGACCCATTTGCACTCTTAACCCTAATATTAGGTCAACTTTACCAAAACCCTAACACTAGCCAAACATGGCCTTAATACACTTATTAACGTGAGGTTAGTGTGTTTTCATACACATTTAACAACTTAGGTCACCCAAGGCTCATTCAAGGTTAACACACCCATTTGGGTCACCAACGTACCCAATTAACACCCACTTACTTAATATATAGGTGTGATAGTAATTAACTAACCATTTAAGACTCATAAACACTAATTATCACTTTGAAACCCTAGGGTAGTCATTATTGAGTCCTCATGACTCAATCTTACCCAAAAACCCCTAAAATCACCAACAATGGGTTTTATGTTCATCACTAACCCAAAACCCTAACCCTTAAACAAATTAAAATAAGAAAATCAAGGTTAAGACTTACCACCACAATCAAAATGTAGCTAGAGACTAGATGAACAACTTTAATACTCGCGTTTTGACCCGAATCAAGTTTCTTCCTCCTTGATTTGAGCTTTCTCTCTCTTAAATGGGTTCTCTCTGTAAATTTGAAGTGGAAGAGATAAGGTTGGTGTGAGAGAAGTAAATGATACTCCAAAAACTGATCTAGAGGCCTTAAAGTCGTTCAATAAGTGAAAGTACCAAAATGCTCTTCTTCAATTTAAATAAACAAGGAGTTTCCACCTGACGCCCGCCGCGTCGCGACCTAAAGGGCTGCGCCGCAGCCCCATGCTGAAATAGAAGCTGCCAGCTTTTTATTATATACACCATTATGTACCATTCGGACTTGGGTCTTACAACTCTCCCCCACTTGACTCGGATTGCGTCCTCGTAATCCAAGCAGCATGGCAAGCAGGAAGATACACCAAAACAAACTCTTCGGATTCCCATGTGAACTCGGAACCCTTTCGATGATGCCATTGGACTTTAAAAGTCCTCACCTCCTTATTATGAAACATTTTGATCTTCTCATCAAGAATGACAATCGGTTCCTCCACATACTCTAATTTATTATTCAATGAAATCTCGTCCAACGGTACCCACGCCGAATCATCCGCAAGACACTTACAGAGATGGGAAACATGGAATGTGTTATGAATCCCCGCAAGGTCTTTGGGCAAATCTAGCCTATAAGCAACATCACCAACACGAGCTAAAATTTTAAAAGGCCCAATAAACCGAGGAGCTAACTTTCCTCATTTTCAAAACCGAATAACACCCTTCCACGGCAAAACCTTAAGCATCACCATGTCACCTTCTTAAAACTCAATAGGTCGTCTTCGTTTATCGGCATAAGATTTTTGTCTATCTTACGCCGCCTTAAGTCGAGCCCGAATCATCTCAATCTTACTATTCGTCTCCAAAACCAAATCGGTACTTCCGATTTCTCTTTGTCCCACTTCACCCCAACAAATAGGAGTTTGACACCTTCCCCTATAAAGCATCTCATACGGTAGTGTTGTACGAGAATTCCACCAAAGGTAAGTGCTCATCCCAACTACCACCGAAATCAATAACACACGCCCGTAACATATCCTCCAACGTTTGGTTCGTACGTTCGGTTTAACCGTCCGTTTGAGGATGATACGCCATGATCATCTTTAATTGCGTACCCATATCTTCATGGAACTTGTTCCAAAACCGGGATGTGAAACGAGTATCCTGATCTGAAACAATAGATATAGGAACTCCATGCCTTGATATCACCTCTTTGATAAACAACTTCGATAAGGTCTCCGACGATATCGTTTCCCGAATGGGAAGAAACAAAGCACTTTTCGTCAATCGATCAACTATCACCCAAATCGTATCATATTGGGTTCTCGCCGTCTTTGGTAACATGTAATGAAGTCCATGGTAATTGATGTTATACGAGGTGTATATGAGATAGCTTTATTTTTACTAGGAAATACTATTAAATACGATACAATTTTACACAAGATATTTATTTATTTATAGAATGGATATACCTAAACCTTGCTACAACACTTATAGGCAGTGTACCTAATCGTAAAGTAGTGTAGTTTTTAGTAAGTCCGGTTCGTTCTACATGGAATCTTTTAAACAAAGCTTAACGCTATATTAGTTTTAATTTATAAAAATACAAATATATATAAGTAATATTATTATTATAAAAGGGAGTTTTTACCGTTTAATGACCGGTTTATCGATTTTAAAACTTTAGTCGCAGTTAAAACCTAATGTAAAATATTAAATAAATAAAAGACTTAATTTAAAGCGTAAAATAAATAGCGATAATGAAATTGCGAATAATAAAAATGTGATAAAATAAAATTACGATAATTAAAGAGTACGAAAATTAAAAGTGCAATTAAATATAATGAAAATAAATAAAAGTGTGAAAATTAGAAGTGCAATTAAATATGAAAATAAAGGAATTATGCTTATTTAAACTTCCGTAATCATGATGTTTAACGTGTTGATTCTAGTTTTATGCCCATGGGTTAATTGTTCTTTGTCCTGGATTATTCAATTTGTCCGTCTGGTTTTTGTCCATAACAGTCCATCAGTCATAAATATAAAGTGCGAGTATCATCGTCAAATTATCCTTATACCCGAAGTCAAATATTCCAACTAATTGGGGACTTAAACTGTAACAAGGTCTTAATACTTTGTTTAATAATTACACCAGGATATCGATTGCGTGTAATTCAAGGTTTTAATACTTTGTTATCAATTATGCCAAGTGTCCTTGTACATAATTTCACCCCTGTTTTAATAATTCTAGAGACTATTAATCCATTCCCGTGTCCGGTTAAATGAACGATTATTCGTACATATAAATATCCCGCCCATCGTGTTCGATAGAGTATATATGGTTATTTATAGGGACGTCCAATTGTAAATCTTTATATTAAAATTAACAAACTATCATTTAGTTAAACAAATATAAAGTCCATTAATAGCCCATAGTCTAATTTCCACAAGTGTCGTTCTTTTGTCCAAACCCCAATTATGGTACAAAGCTCAATTACACAATTTTAGTAATTAGCCCAACATCATGATTACTTCATTTTAAATAAGCATAATAATAACTTAGCTACGAGACATTAATGTAAAAAGGTTGAACATAACTTACAATGATTAAAAATAGCGTAGCGTTACACGGACAGAATTTCGACTTACACCCTTACAACATTCGCTAACATACCCTTATTATTAGGATTAAAATTAAAATTAAAATTAAAATATAAATATATATACATAAGTTTAAATATAAGTGAAGAGAAAAAGATGTGTAAAAATCGGCCGAATGCTCGGCCTTTTATAGGCCCACGTTTACTGTTTGACCTCCGCGAGTGCGGTGGTTGTTGCCTTTATAAGCTCCGCAAGTGCGGAGCAGTGGAATCCAGCTCACACAAGTTTGGATCTTAGTCTGCCGACGGATTTTATTATATAAATATAATATAAATATATAATTTATATAATTAATTATATATTATATTATATTTATATACATAATTAATTTGTAACTTTTGGTCCGTTGCGTCGAGCGTTGAGAGTTGACTTTGATCCCGGTTCTGGATTTTCGAACGTCCTTTCGTATAATTTAATATCTTGTACTTTGCGTTTTGCGAATTGTACTCTTGTAATTTTTAGACGTTTCTCATCAATAATTGGAGCCACTTTGATTGTACTTTGTACTTTTGAGATTTTTGGTCGTTTGCGTCTTCAATTCGTCGAATTTGTCTTTTGTCTTCACCTTTTATTATTTAAACAAATATTACTTGTAAATAGGACAACTGCAACTAAAAGCTTGTCTTTCTTGAGGGATAATGCGATGAAATATATGTTCGCTTTTAGCATTATCAAATATTCTCACACTTGAGTGTTGCTTGTCCTCAAGCAATATAGTCTTGAAATATACTAGAATCACTTCTTTATTCTTCACACTTTGTACATCAGTGGTTTCATTACGGCGGTATGAACAATGGTAGTAACGTTATGGTTTACAGTCCCACATGACTATAAAAATTTAGATCCTTTAAGGAAATTGGATCTTTATGAAAACATTTGATCTTTTTGAAAATTCAATCTAGTTTTTACCCTAGATAAGTTTTCCGGAATAACCCTTCA
Source organism: Rutidosis leptorrhynchoides (assembly GCF_046630445.1). Lineage (NCBI taxonomy): Eukaryota > Viridiplantae > Streptophyta > Magnoliopsida > Asterales > Asteraceae > Rutidosis > Rutidosis leptorrhynchoides. The sequence goes on from NC_092339.1 coordinate 123,533,298, forward strand.
CCGGTGTTTGCAAATTCTTTTTGTGGGTTTGGTGGGTTTTAGATTTGAAAATTTTAGCTCAAAACTTGCGGTTTTGTGTTACCCACTTGCTAACCTTGTATTGGGAAAGCAACACGTCCAGTTTACTTGCTCCTTATATTACCTTTCGGTAAACTACCGTCCGGTTGTAAAGGAAAGCGTTGAACAAGCAACTGTTAAGGCAATGTCCCCTGACATGCTTTTAATTATGGTCTATAACGTATCGGATGCAATTACTATCCTTTGTAGGAGCAATAGTAAAGCTCACCCTTATAATTTTTCGGTCTGGCACAAGGTCCTGTCTTTGACCATGCTATGCAACCACCGTTCTTACGGTTGACACCCGATTTGATTCAGGTGACCTAATGAATTCCTGGTGAATTCCTAGGATTTTACGTTCAATGGTAATGAACGCATTGAAAATGGGTTTTCAGAAAACAAATCGGTTTGTAATTTTGATCAAAATATTTTCTCGTTCAAGCTCGAGTTTAGATATCATTGAATTCCATGAGTTTGTAATTCTCAATCTTTAAGGTCAATCTCTAGGATTGAGTAATATCAGTCTTAAAAGCTGATTTTTGATCTTTAAGGAGATTATCCTTTCTGGGGGTCTGATTCATTAGTCTTATCCAGCTAATTTGCACGGCGTCCTCCCCATTTTACAAGACAGATCCTCTCATGGTTAGGATAAGTCTGACCACTTGGCGACCCTGTTTGATGCTGAGGTCCGTGGATTTCCTGCTAATTTTAGAGATGACTTTTCTAGATTTTTCGTCAACCTACAGCTGGTCTGGACGATAACTTCATGACCTAAATCAAGAAGCGCGTTTTTTTTCCGGAAGACTTTACTTCTTTTTAATGATGGAATTGATTCATCGTGTAGATCCATCTATTCTTTCAAATATATTACAGTAAATCGGGTAAAACTTTTTAGATTAGTCCAAAGCAAAAGTATCTTCAGTTATTTGTACAAAAATATGTGATATATGTTTTAAATAACTTTGGTAATTTTCCCACACTTGGCTTTTTATTTTCATTTTTATTGTCTTCTATTCCATTTTAAATGAATTCTAACATTTTGGGTTGTTTCTCAATTTATGTCCTTTCTGAGGTAACAATAATTTCGGTGTTAACACCTAGTTTTATCGTTCTTAAATATGTATAAACATGATTTTGAATTCATTTAATTGAAAATTTTGAAAATTTTTACTAGAATTGGGTAGTCAGTATATAAGACTAGGGCTGTTCTTTGTTATCATAGAGCACTAAATTCTAATACAACTACTACGTTACTAGTATTTTTAATGGTAACCAAGTGTTTAAGTTAAAAATTTTAAAAATCCGAAAGAATTTAACCCCTTCCCACACTTAAGATCTTGCAATGCCCTCATTTTCAAGAAATTAGTAACAATTTAAATTATTGAGGGTGATTAGCGTAGAAAAATAATTAAATTTTACCAAAGTTTCCAAACATATTGGCGTTTGTTTGCTGAATGATAAATGGTGCACATCATTTGTTCATTCCGTCTTGTTGTTACATCACATTTGTTTTTCATTTTTTTCGTCAAAAGTACTAGCTTTTGCTGAACTTAATGCCAGTCTTTGAAAATGCGATGTTTTACCCTGTTTTGTACATGAGATAAACTACAAACACATATATACATATTTTTGAAGTTGGGTTTTCACACCACATTCAAAAATTATTAAAATCTAATAAAGTTAGAAAATTATAAAAGCTACTATAATAATAAAATAAGAAATAAGAAATAAGAAAATTAAGAATTAGTAACATTACAATAAATTAAACAAAAATAGAAAATTACGGATGAGGAGGATGGTTCCAGTATGGGTCCCAAGCGTATCCATAGATGCTGTAAAATGCTTGGGCCGGGTCATACGTAGGATATGGTGGTCGGCTCTCTAAAGTCCAAGGAGCAAATTCAGGCATAACGGTAGGAATGTAGTCTCTACCTACGTGTGTACAATGACTTATGATTTGGCTTTGATGATACTGCCAATCTTGAAATGCTTTTTGTCTATCCATTTCATACTCGTGTCGATCCATAAAAATTTGCATTTCCATCATTGGATTACCCCCTCCCGGTTGACCTTGCTGTTGATCTCTCTCAACCTGTGGATGCCTGCCATCATAACGTGCTGCCGCGTTGTTTCGTTTCTTTAAGACCTTAGCACCATGATAAACACGCAAATCTATTCTATCGCGGGGTTCTTGTTCTGCCATTAATAATCCCCCCGACTTCTATCCACACCGAGATATTCAGCAATTAAAGTAATAAATATACCACCTCCTATTATGCTACCACGCCTCATACCCCTAACCATAGTCAATAAATAATAACCCACACAAAAAGGTATACTTACAGCGCTATGTGGGTCTCGAATACACATGTGGTAAAACAAATCCTGTTCATTTACCTTTTCCTTATTCTTACCTCGTTGTGTAATCGAATTGGCTAAAAACCTATGGATTACTCTTAATTCAGCTCTATCAATATCAAGATAAGAGTATAATCCCCCCTGGAATCGGTGATGGCTAGTCATCCTACTCCATATGTCATTTGTATCAAAATTCTCATCCACCCTCCTACCATAAACTATTAACCTCTGGCAATCATAAGATGCTAGCTCCTCGGGCGTATATATACCTAAAGCCCGAGCCATGTCTAGTAAGGACATATGGCGCATCTCCCCTCCTAATAAAAATCTAATAAAACTACGATCGGTTAAAGTATCTACCCGATCATTTATTTCAATAGTACATAATAACTCTATACACCATTCTCTATACACAGGTCTACGCATGTTGAATAAACTTACCCAATCACTAAAAGTAGAATTACCATACCTTTGAGTAAGTAATTCCCTGATTGGCTCGGCCAATTCCACTACCTCTAATGGTGCCCAATCTATAACTCTGGGTACCTCAACATTATTAGACACAAGGTTGTGCAGGTTCTTTTGATATTTTAGATAGTCTATCCAATATCTATCAAATCTCAAATTCGGATGTAAATCTGTCTCATGAATGTTTGAATATGAAACAATTGGGTGAGGCATATCTTTTCGGTATTGGTTATTAATTTCCTGTTGATCTGCATCTTCCGGAGGAGCATTGCGAGCCTAGGATGAAGATTCACCCCTTTCAGTCTGCAAAATATATCAAACACAATTTTTGTGCATCCAAATATGCATTTGTTTTAGCAAAATCATAAATCTAAACAATTACAATGACATGTTTAATCCATATTAAACTCTATACACATTTTCAAAATATTAACAATTCTACACTTTTACAAATATACATATATGAAAATTTATACAAAGTTCCTTCGCATTTATCTTTTAAAACATGTCAAAAACAATCATTATAACAATTAAATAAGTTTCTCATGGCATTCATATCAATTAAATCAAGTTCATGCAATTTTGGTTCAAAAAGTCCACTTTAATCTTCATAAATCATGTTTAGGATCAAAGTTTTGATCATTTAGCAACCTAAACATGTTACACTACTCAATTTAGCATAAACTAACAACAAAATTCGGCCATAACCTGTTTATATCAAAAAGCCCTAATTTTGCTCAAGAACACAAACCCTAGATTATTCAAAAATTGAAGTTCAAAGCTTCTAATCATGTTAAATAGCATCAATCTAGGTTATACAAGCATAATACACAAACAATTGAAGCATTATTACACTAGAAAGCATCAAAATCGAATTATGTATGAAATTGTTCAAGAACACTAAAATTCAGATTAAATGGTGTTTAGGTGTAGAAATTTACCGATTTCCTTGTGTAATTCCTTGATAATAGTCTCCTCATTGCGATTTTATGAAAGATTTGATGAAAAATGGCGAATTTGTGATGATTTTTCGTGGGTTTTTCGGGTGAAAATATGTGTGTGTGTGTTTGGAACTGGTCTGTTCGACCAGATAACCCATTTGGGTTTTGTGACCTCCGCGAGTGCGGTGGTGGGCCCGTTTAAATCACCGCGAGTCGCGGCTATTTTTTTTTTAATAAAACCTTATAACTTTATAAAACATAAAATTAATTTAAAAATTAAAATTTTGTTTCTTTTTAGGATGAGAGCGTTTCGGATTGATGTCCTAGTCCATCCCTCGACAAAAATTTTAAAATTTGTCATTTTTAAGCGCGGTTTTAAAAGCAAAGATTTTTGGATTTTTTTTTAATATTTTTGGCATACTTTAATTCGATAAGATTAAAAATAATGATAATAAAAGTTCTCGTCCCTCCCTCGGGTAAAGCAATTTCGGTTCAACGACCTAGTCTTCAACTCACGACGAATTTTAAAAATTATATTTTTAACTTAGCAAAATAAAGTAAATTTTTGTTTTTAAATTTACACCAAACTTAAATTAAAAATTCATATTATTAAAATTAAAAATTCACACCAAACTTATATTATATTTTTGTTTTTATACATACAAACTTATATTAAAAATATTAGTTTTTCAAATATTTACAATTTTAAAGAAGTTTACAATATTAATTTAATATTTATATATTAATTTTAAAAACATGGTAAAAATAAAATTAAAAATCTTTTTGGTCTTTTATCCCACTTTAATCAATCAAATATTATCAAAAATATTCTTTTCGGTAAAGTAATTTCGGTTCCATGACCTAATTGAACTCATGACGAATTTTTGAAATATTTTGGTTGATTGATTAAAGATATTTTTACCTTAAGAATAAACGGTAAATTTCTCAGTGATGTAATAAATTTTTGTATGATATCAATAATTTCGGTCGCAAGACCTAATTTTATCGAATACCAATTTAATACTTTATAGCGAACAAATTAGCGTTTATTATCAAAAGGTTAAAAATAAAAATAAAAATAAAAATTGAAAACTGTACATACTTCCCTGTGAAAGAGATTTCTTAGTGATATGCTCTAGCCCACTCATAAGATAGTCGGACTAATAGGTTTTCCATAGCTACATAGGCGTAACCTCGAGCATTCAACGTTTTTTCTTCTAAACATATGAACGGTCCGTCTCTGCATAAAGTAACAAATTCGGTGTTTGAATAGGTTTGATTATTTGAACATTTACCTTCGTGTGACCATTTTTCGCATTTGTGACATCTTTCAAGGTGTCGTGCTCTTCTTTTCGCTGCGGATTTTGATTTTCCTTTACCAAATTGTAACTTATTATTTTTGCATCTGGATTCTTTTCTTACTTCGTCCAATTTTTCTCTTATTACTGATACTAGTTCACTCGAAAGTGTGTCATTATTACGTTTAGTGATTAAAGCGTGTAGCATTAGACCATGGTTTAATTCACAGGAAGTCTTCATCTCGTAAAAACCTAAAAAAAATAAAAATTCAGAATGGGGGGAGAAGACTAGTTCTTTAGGGTCTGCTAGGGAAAGACCATTCGGGTTCCATTTTCGAGAACTACACGAAAACAGAAAATCTAACTCTAACAGAAATACATATTATCCTTTAAAGACTTGATTCTCCCCACACTTAGTTAGCTGTGGTGTCGAAATTGTGATTAACTTCGTTGTCAACTTCCATTGGACTATCTATGTAATGTTTAACTCTGTGACCATTAACCTTAAATTCAATCCCATTTGAATTTATCAATTCTACTGTTCCGTATGAGAAAACTCTTTTGACTATGAATGGTCCAGACCATCTTGATTTCAATTTTCCAGGAAATAGCTTGAATCGTGAATTGAAAAGAAGAACTCTGTCTCCTTCTTTAAATTCTTTTGAACTTCTGATTCTTTTATCATGCCATTTCTTCGTTCTTTCTTTATAGATTAATGAATTTTCGTATGCTTCTTGTCTTAATTCTTCTAATTCGTTTAGTTGACTTAATCGTAGACGTCCGGCTTCATGTAAATCAAGATTACATGTCTTCAAAGCCCAAAATGCTTTGTGTTCAATTTCTACTGGAAGATGACATGCTTTTCCGTAAACTAGTTTAAAAGGTGTGGTTCCAATTGGAGTTTTGTAGGCTGTTCTAAAAGCCCAGAGTGCATCCTCCAATTTAATGGACCATTCCTTCGGATTTGATCCTACAGTTTTCTCTAGAATACGTTTTAAAGCTCGGTTGGTATTTTTAACTTGTCCACTTGTCTGTGGATGATAAGCAGTGGAGATTTTATGAGTTACTCCATATCTTTTAAGAACTTTCTCAAGTTGATTATTACAGAAATGAGTACCCCGATCACTTATTAAAGCTTTCGGTGTTCCAAACCTTGCAAAAAGACGTTTTAAAAAGTTGACTACAACTCGTGCATCTTAGTTGGGAGAGCTTGTGCTTCCGCCCATTTAGATACATAATCAATGGCTACGAGAATATAGAGATTATTATGAGATTTTGGAAATGGACCCATAAAGTCAATACCCCAAATGTCAAATACTTCACATACTTGAATGACATTTTGTGGCATTTCATCACGTTGACTTATTTTTTCGGCCCTTTGACATGCATCACAGGATTTGCAAAGAAGGTGTGCGTCTTTGTAAATTGTAGGCCAATAGAATCCAGCATCATAAACTTTTCTTTATGTTAGTTGTGGCCCATAATGCCCTCCTGTTGGTCCTGTGTGACAATGGTTTAAGATTTTACTAGCTTCATCTCCGAATACACATCGGCGTATTATTCCACCGGGACAACTTTTAAACAAATGTGGATCTTCCCAGAAATAGTGTTTTATATCACTAAAGAATTTCTTTCGTTTTTGGTACGACAATCCTTTTTCAAGGAATCCACATACTAAATAGTTTGCATAGTCTGCAAACCATGAAATTTCATTATAATCTATCTTCAATAAATATTCATCAGGAAAGTTGTCTTGTATGGCCGATTCATTTAGAACTTCTAATTTAGGATTTTCAAGACGAGAAAGATGATCAGCGGCGAGATTTTCTGCTCCCTTTTTGTCTCGGATTTCAATATCAAACTCTTGTAAGAGTAAGATCCAACGTATTAATCTTGGTTTGGCATCTTGTTTCGAAAATAGGTATCTAAGAGCAGAATGGTCGGTATAGACCACCATTTTAGATAGAACGAGATATGAACGAAATTTGTCAAAAGTAAAAACAATGGCAAGGAGTTCTTTTCCAGTAGTTATGTAATTTGTTTGTGCTCCTTGTAACGTCTTACTAGCATAATAAATAGGTTGAAATCGTTTTTCAATCCTTTGTCCGAAAACGGCTCCCATTGCAAAATCACTTGCATCGCACATTAGTTCAAATGGTAGATTCCAATTTGGAGTTATCATGATCGGCGCATTAGTGAGTTTTTCTTTAAGAATATTAAAAGATTTGATGCATTCATCTGAAAAGATAAATGGAGCATCCTTTTCTAGGAGTTTATTCATAGGAGTGGCAATTTTAGAAAAATATTTTATGAAACATCGGTAAAAACCGGCATGCCCTAGAAAACTCCTAACTCCTCTAACATTGGTGGGATGTGGAAGTTTAGCAATTACATCTACTTTAGCTCTATCCACTTCAATTCCTTCCTTTGAAATTTTATGACCAAGAACGATGTCTTCTTTGACCATGAAATGGCATTTCTCCCAATTAAGTACTAGATTTGATTGTTCGCATCTAATAAGCATTCGTTCAAGATTAACTAGACATGTTTCAAAAGTATCACCAAAGACTGAAAAGTCATCCATGAAAACTTCCATGCATTCTTCTATCATGTCGTGAAAAATCGCCATCATGCACCTTTGAAAGGTTGCAGGGGCGTTGCAAAGTCCAAATGGGGTGCGTTTATAAGCAAAAGTACCATAAGGGCACGTGAATGTGGTTTTCTCTTGATCCTCGGGTGCTATTGGAATCTGAAAGTATCCGGAAAAACCATCAAGAAAACAATAGTAACTATTTCCGGCTAATCTTTCCAATATTTGATCAATGAAAGGTAAGGGAAAGTGATCTTTTCTGGTGGCGTCATTTAATTTTCTATAATCAATACATACACGCCATCTTGTTACAGTCCTAGTAGGAATAAGCTCATTTTTCTCATTTGTGATGACAGTCATGCCACCCTTCTTAGGCACGCATTGAACTGGGCTTACCCATGGACTATCAGAAATTGGATAAATTAAACCTGCATCTAGCAGTTTAATAATTTCTTTCTTAACAACATCTTGCATATTAGGATTTAGTCTTCATTGACGTTGCACATACGTTTTATGACCTTCTTCCATAAGGATTTTATGTGTGCAATACGAAGGACTTATTCCTTTAATGTCATGAATCTTCCATGCAATAGCTGGTTTATGAGCTTTTAACACAGAAATGAGTTGAGATTTTTCATTTTCAGTATGAGAAGACGATATTATTACAGGTAATTTAGATTCACCATGTAAATAAGCGTATTCCAAATGGTTTGGAAGTGGCTTTAACTCTAATGTCGGTGGTTCTTCTATAGATGATTTATATTGATATCTGTCTTCTTCTTTTAGCATTTGAATTTCTTCTGTTGTTGGTTCATATCCATTAGCCATAAGTGTAGCTAACATTTCAATTTCATTAATTGGTTCAGTTCCTTTTCCTAAAGAACATTCCCCTGTTCCTTGTAATTCTGAAAATTCTTCTAACAATTCTGCATGTGAATCTATAGTTTGAATATAATAGCATGTATCATCTGCAGATTGCGGTTGTTGCATTGCTCTATCAACTGAAAAGGTAACACTCTCGTCCTCTATACTTAGGGTCAGTTTCTTACCAAACACGTCTATCATTGCTTTAGCCGTGTTTAAGAATGGTCTTCCTAATATGAGAGGAACTTGAGAATCTTCTTCCATGTCCAGAACAACAAAATCTACTGGAAATACTAAAGTACCAACTTTAACTAGCATGTTCTTCATTATCCCTCTAGGATATTTTACTGATCTATCGGCTAGTTGTATGCTTATTCGTGTTGGTTTCAATTCTCCAAGGTCTAGTTTAGTGTATAGTGAATACGGCATTAAATTTATACTAGCACCTAAGTCTGCCAATGCTTCTATTGAACTAAGACTACCCAGAAAACATGGAATTGTGAAACTTCCTGGATCAGATAATTTTTCTGGTATCTTATTCAACAGTACTGCAGAACAATTAGCATTCATAGTAACAGCCGAGAGTTCTTCCATTTTTTTTCTATTTTTGATTAGATCTTTCAGAAATTTAGCATATCTAGGCATTCCTGAAATCACATCAATGAAAGGAAGATTTACATTTATCTGTTTAAACATATCCAAGAATTTGGATTGCTCGGCTTCAAGTCTCTCTTTTCTCATTTTACTCGGGTAAGGAAGTGGTGGTTGGTATGGTTTAACATAAGGTTTTGCCTTAACTGTGTTATCTTCATTAACTTTTTCAACTACCTGTTCTTTTTCCTTATCTTGTTCAGGTTGTGGTTCTTGTGGAGTAGGAATAACTTCATCAGAAATTACAGGTATTTCAAGTGGTTTAAGTGTAATACCACTTCTTGTGGTAATGGCTTTAGCTGTTTCATTCTGGGGGTTAGTATTTGTATCACTAGGTAAACTTCCTGGTTTTCTTTCACCTATTAACCTTGCTAGGTTACTTACTTCTTGTTCCAGATTTTGAATAGAAGCTTGTTGATTTCTAAATGCTTGAGCATTTTGTTCATTGGTTTGTTTCTGGGATGTGAAAAACTGTGTTTGAGATTCAACTAGCTTCGTCATCATATCTTCTAAATTTGGCTTTTTATCATCGGTTTGTGGTGGTTTATTTTGAAAATTAGGTCTTTGCTGGTTGTAAGTATTATTGGATACTTGTTGATTACTAGGACCTTGTTGGTTGTTGTATGGAACATTTCGGATATAATTCTGGTTTTGATTGTAAAACGGTCTTGGCGGTTGATAATTATTCTGATAATTATTTCCAGGCCTTTGGTTTAGATATGAAACATTATCTCTTTGTTCCATTGTTAGTTCAATACTAAGACAATCTTTTGTCAAATGTGGTCCTCCACACTGCTCACAACTAATTCGTATTGAGTGAATATCCTTAGTCATCTTTTCCATTCGTCTCTCGACAGCATCTATCTTTGCGGAAATGGAATCTAAGTCATGGCTAGAATCGGCTCTAGCTGCTTTAGATGATCTAATGATATCTTTTTCTTGGTGCCACTCATGTGAGTGGGAAGAAGTGTTATCAATAATCTTATAAGCATCAGTTTCTGTTTTCTTCATAATGGAACCACCAGCTGCTATATCAATAATCTTAATGGTTCAGGATCTATGAATTGTCCCTGAATATTCTCCGGATTCTCAATTGTGAGGTCGGGTTCAAAAAATGGATTATCGGAAATTAGAATTGGAGTACTTGGTCGACTGGATGACGATTCTAAAGAAAAATCAACGGCGGTAATATTAGCTAGATGTCTTGATCGAGTTACAGGTGGTGAACGTACAAAAGGTGGTGAACGTTTTGCTCGGTGCATTCACTGAATATCCTATTAGTTTTTAAAAAGGAAGAAAAATTATATAAGTTATCAAATTAATATACTTTTCTGATTTTGCCCACGTTTCGAATAGCCAAAAGATGCAGCAGAGGGGCAGGATTCGTTTGGTCTCAATATAATTGAGTACTGTTTGGCTCCAATAACCCGGTCCATGTACAAATCCAACTATTACTACGAACAAGAAAATTTTGATGTCTATCAATTTAACCGCTTAAAATTATTTTTCGTTGAAAATTAAGAAATTTAGATAAGAAATAGAGAAAATTCTAAGTCCTAAAAACTAGAATGTCGAGAAATAAGAAAGAAAAAGAGCGCGTCGAAAAACGTCGAAAAATAAAAGATTGAAAAATAATAGGCGTCGCAAAATAAAAATAAGAAAGTAGTATGTCGAAACTTAAAAAGGCACTAAAAACTAAAAATTAAAAGTTGCGTCTAAAAATATTAAAGCTTAATAGAAAAACTATATCCCAAATGGCAATATCTTAAAAAGGAACTAAAAATTAAAAACAGCGTCGCAAAATTCTAAAGCACCCAAATCTTAGTCTAAAGAAAAAGCACTTAAGGGATTTTACGGCAAAGCCTAAAAATCTAGAAGTAAAAATAACTATGGCAAAAACTATGTCTAAAAACTAAATATAAGCGAAAAATATACAAACATTACGCTAAAACAATTAAAAAGGGACAAAATATAAAAATATACTAAAAGTTGTAAAAAGTACAATTTTTATAAAAATATTATTTTTATATTATTTATTTAATAAAACTATTAATTTTATAAATTAATTAAACTAATTTAGACTTAAAATACAAATTAAATAAAAAAAACTAAATTAACTAATTAAATAATCTAAACCTAATTAGGGTTTAAATTAAATTATAATAATAATAATTACCCCGTAATGATTACAGAATTAGGGTTGTTTGTGTGGCCTGTCAGAAGACCTCCGCGAGTGCGGATAGTCCCAGTTCAAAACCTCCGCGAGTCGCGGAGGGTTCAATTTCAGCTCAAAAGAGGTCGATTTTTACATGTTCAGTTTTTTTTATATTTTTATTATGTTTTTCTGTTTAATCAAATATATATAAAATATAAATATAACTAAATAATTTTATAAAACAATAAAATACTTATTTTTAAACTCAAAAGTAAAAAATATTTTTTTTTAAACTTTATATATTTTTTAACAAACTCTTTTTGTATTTTTATATTTTTATATTTAAAAAAAAACCTTATATTTTTATACGAAGGACTTAATAAAAACTTTTACAAAATTATATATATTTTTTTTATATCATTAGCGTTGCGCTTTCGGCGTTTAAGTCTCCCCGGCAGCGGCGCCAAAAATACTTAATGTTATGCGAGGTGTATATGAAACAACTTTATTTTTACAAGGAAATACTATTAAATACGATACAATTTTACACAAGATATTTATTTATTTATAGAATGGATATACCTAAACCTTGCTACAACACTTATAGGCAGTATACCTAATCGTAAAGTAGTATAGTTTTTAGTAAGTCCGGTTCGTTCCACAGGGAATCTTTTAAACAAAGCTTAACGCTATATTAGTTTTAATTTATAAAAATACAAATATATATATAAGTAATATTATTATTATAAAAGGGGGTTTTTACCGTTTAATGACCGGTTTGTCGATTTTAAAACTTTAGTCGCAGTTAAAACCTAATGTAAAATATTAAATAAATAAAAGACTTAATTTAAAGCGTAAAATAAATAACGATAATGAAATTGCGAATAATAAAAATGCGATAAAATAAAATTACGATAATTAAAGAGTACGAAAATTAAAAGTGCAATTAAATATAATGACAATAAATAAAAGTGTGAAAATTAGAAGTGCAATTAAATATGAAAATAAAGGAATTATGCTTATTTAAACTTCCGTAATCATGATGTTTGACGTGTTGATTCTAGTTTTATGCCCATGGGTTAATTGTTCTTTGTCCTGGATTATTCAATTTGTCCGTCTGGTTTTTGTACATAACAGTCCATCAGTCATAAATATAAAGTGCGAGTATCCTCGTCAAATTATCCTTAAACCCGAAGTCAAATATTCCAACTAATTGGGGACTTAAACTGTAACAAGGTCTTAATACTTTGTTTAATAATTACACCAGAATATCGACTGCGTGTAATCCAAGGTTTTAATACTTTGTTATCAATTATGCCAAGTGTCCTTGTACATAATTTCACCCCTGTTTTAATAATTCTAGAGACTATTAATCCATTCCCGTGTCCGGTTAAATGAACGATTATTCGTACATATAAATATCCCGCCCATCGTGTCCGATAGAGTGTATATGGTTATTTATAGGGACGTCCAATTGTAAATCTTTATATTAAAATTAACAAACTATCATTTAGTTAAATAAATATAAAGTCTATTAATAGCCCATAGTCTAATTTCCACAAGTGTCGTTCTTTTGTCCAAACCCCAATTATGGTACAAAGCTCAATTACCCAATTTTAGTAATTAGCCCAACATCATGATTACTTCGTTTTAAATAAGCATAATAATAACTTAGCTACGAGACATTAATGTAAAAAGGTTGAACATAACTTACAATGATTAAAAATAGCGTAACGTTACACGGACAGAATTTCGACTTACACCCTTACAACATTCGCTAACATACCCTTATTATTAGGATTAAAATTAAAATTAAAATTAAAATATAAATATATATATATATATATATATATATATATATATATATATATATATATATATATATATATATATATATATATATATATATATATATATATATATATATATATATATATAAGTTTACGTATGAGTGAAGAGAAAAAGATGTGTAAAAATCGGCCGAATGCTCGGCCTTTTATAGGCCCACGTTTATTGTTTGACCTCCGCGAGTGCGGTGGTTGTTGCCTTTATAAGCTCTGCGAGTGCGGAGCAGTGGAATCCAGCTCACACAAGTTTGGATCTTAGTCTGCCGACGGATTTTATTATATAAATATATAATTTATATAATTAATTATATATTATATTATATTTATATACATAATTAATTTGTAACTTTCGGTCCGTTGCGTCGAGCGTTGAGAGTTGACTTTGGTCCCGGTTCTGGATTTTCGAACGTCCTTTCGTATAATTTAATATCTTGTACTTTGCGTTTTGCGGCTTGTAATCTTGTAATTTTGAGACGTTTCTCATCAATAATTGGAACCACTTTGATTGTACTTTGTACTTTTGAGCTTTTTGGTCGTTTGCGTCTTCAATTCATCGAATTTGTCTTTTATCTTCACCTTTTATTATTTAAACAAATATTACTTGTAAATAGGACAACTGCAACTAAAAGCTTGTCTTTCTTGAGGGATAATGCGATGAAATATATGTTCGTTTTTAGCATTATCAGTAATGTGCTCCCATTTCCATTTTGGAATTTCTAACGGTTGCAACATACCATACGGCTTTTGGTGTTCGACCTTAACTTGCAAACACGTGACGCATTGTTCACCATACTTAACTACATCACGTTTCATGCTGGGCCACCAATATTCTTTCTTCAAGTCAAGATACATTTTTGTCGCACCCGGATGAATGGAATACTTTGACTTATGTGCTTCATCGAGTAGCACTTGTCGGAAATCTCCCATTCTAGGCACCCACACTCTTCCTTGAAAGGACAACAAACCATGCGGGCCTAAAGTAATAGACTCCGTTTGCACCATGATTCGCTCTTCATGTTTGTTGTTAACAAAAGCGTCAATTTGAATTTCGCCAAGCTTTATAAGAAAATCGTTAGTAAAAATCATGCGTAACGATCCTATTCGTATTGCTGGATGTTGACTCTTTCGACTCAATGCATCTGCGACCACATTCGCCTCACAATCATAATCCTTTACCACATCCATCCACCTACGTTGAAGATAATTCAAATGTCGTTGGTTAAAGAGATGTTTCAAACTCTTATGGTCCGAATAAATCGTATACTTGACACCATACAAGTAGTGGCGCCAAATTTTCAACGCATAAACCACTGCCGCCAATTCAAGATCATGAGTCGGGTATCTCTTTTCATGTTCCTTCAATTGTCGAGAGGCATAGGTGATGACTTTAGCCCTTTGCATTAGAACACACCCGAGCCCATTTAATGAGGCGTCACAATAAACCGTCATATCTTTCACACCTTCCGGTAACACTAGAACCAGAGCTTGACACAATTTCTCTTTTAACAATTGAAAAACAATTTCTTGTTCGTTCTCCCAATTAAATCTCACGTTCTTTCTCGTCAATTTCGTCAATGGAGAAGCGATCTTAGAAAAGTCTTGGATAAACCGACGATAATAACCGGCCAATCTGAGAAAACTTCGAATCTCCGTAGGTGTAGTCGGTTGTCCCCAACTCTTCACCGTCTCTATCTTCCCCGGATCTACTTGAATACCTTCCTTATTCACAATATGACCAAGGAATTGAACTTCTCTTAGCCAAAATTCGCATTTGGAGAATTTAGCATACAACTTCTCCCTCCGTAACGTTTTCAACACTCTGCGCAAATGATGTTCATGTTCCTTCATACTCTTCGAATAGATAAGTATGTCGTCAATGAACACAATTACCGACTTGTCCAACATAGGTTGGCACACTCGGTTCATAAGATCCATGAATGTAGCCGGTGTATTCGTAAGACCGAAGGGCATAACCACAAATTCAAAATGCCCGTAACGAGTTCAAAAGGCCGTCTTCTCTATATCTTCCACACAGACCCGCATTTGGTGATAGCCGGACCGTAAGTCAATTTTAGAAAAATACGCCGCACTTGAAGTTGGTCAAACAAATCGTCAATTCGAGGCAGTGGATAACGATTCTTGATCGTCACTTTATTCAACTCCCGATAATCGATGCACATCCGCATACTACCATCCTTCTTCTTCACGAATAAAACCGGAGCGCCCCATGGCGAAGCACTCGGTCGAATAAAACCCTTCTCAAGCAACTCTTGAGTTTGATTTAACAACTCTTGCATTTCCGTTGATGCTAAACGATATGGAGTTTTAGCAATGGCTCCCCCGGAACCAACTCAATGCGAAATTCAACTTGTCTTTCCACGGGAACACCCGGTAATTCATCCGGAAAAACGTCTTCGAATTCATTAACCACCAAAATTTCACGAATGAATGGTGGCTCTTCACGAGTATCAACTACATGAGCAAGAAAAGCCATGTCACCACTACTAAGAAAACGACGTGCTCATGCATAAGTGCATAATGGTACAAGTCTTCTTCGTTTCTGGCCATGAATAATTAATTCTCCCCCAGTTGGGGTCTTCACACGAATAAACTTTTCATGACATGCAATATCGGCTCTATAACGATCAAGCCAATCCATACCAATAACAATATCAAACTCACCCAAAGTCATCTGGATAAGATCGATTTTAAATATTTCGGCACCAAATACAACATTACAATTTTCACACACATCAACCCGTAGCACCATCTTTTCATCCGCTATTTCGACCTCTACTGGATGACTCAACTTAGCTAGTGGTTTATTTAACTTAGGCACAAATCTCGGAGACACAAACGATAAATTAGCACCGCTATCAAATAGTATCCTTTCCGGATTAGAGTTAACCATGAAAGTACCTAAGACAACTTCATTGGATTTCTTGGCTTCATCATTCGTCATCAAATAATTTCGTCCCCTAGCCGTACCCGCCACTCTCTAGTCTTTTAACTTGATCGGTGTGCGCAAGTCGGGACACTCCGACTTTCGGTGTCCTTCTTTATTACAATTAAAACAAGTGAGCTTGGTTGTTGAAGAGGGTTTCGGACAATCACGAGCCATATTCCCCTTTTGCCCACAATTGTAACAAGAATATGGAAAACCTCCGGAAACACTCTTCTTCACACTACCGACACTTTCGGTTGCACCCCTATTCTTCTTGTTCGAATGACTAGTAGCTTCAAAATTTCTTTTGCCAAAAGTAAAGCCACTCTTTCTCGAAATGAGCGACTTAAAACCCTTAACCATGTCAAACAGCTCCTCAAAAGTTTTCACCGAGTTCCTACTAATCTTCTCTTAGTAGTTGTCGTTCAAGGTTCGATAGAAATCTTCCTTCAACATGTGATCATTCCCGACATACTCCGAGCAAAATTGGGTCTTTGATAAGAAAGTGGACTTGAGAGTGTTCAAATCCATCGACCCTTGCCTCAAAGCACGCAACTCGTCCTTAAGCCTAGAAAGATCGGCCGAAGTTCGGTACTCCTTGAAAAATTCCGTTTTGAATTCATCCCACGTGAATTCCATATATTGTTCTTCACCATAAAGCTGAATCTTTTCATCCCACCACATCTTAGCATCACCCCTTAACATGCTACTTCTGTACCTCATCTTCTTATCGAGAGGGCATTCACAAGTACGAAAAGCCCCCTCTATATCGGAGATCCAACGGGCACTCTTAAGTAGGTCCCGTTCACTATCAAAAGTGGGAGGTTGAGCATCCTTGAAATTCTTGTAATAGAAGTCTCGCCTTCCCACATTATCTTCATGAAGAACAACCTTAACTTGTTCCTTGACTAGATTGACTACTTGCTCGTCAATCGAATCTAGGAACATCTTCTTAACTTCCTCAACAAAGGCCGTGTGACGCCTTTGCATAATTGCCTCAACCTTGGCCGTGAACTCGGAGTCCTCGCTCGTACCTCCGTCATTGGTGTCGTGTTTGTTTCTCATTTTCATTCTATAAAACAGAATAAGTTAAACAACGAGATGAAAAGACATGACATAAATATACACATACACCTCACTACCCTATCTTGCTCAACAATCGTCGTACATTGCTCATTTGACACGATTTGAACCCGTAACAATGGTAGCTAGTCATTGTTACATGAGCACGTCGCATTAACTTGCTAGTACAACATATATCTTGCTTGATATTTGCAAATACAACACAAAACAATTAGTGCAAGGTTAGTTCACATAGACCTAGGCACTAACCAATCCCGGTCCGACCTGTCTCCTACATATCCCGCATAAGATGCATATACAATAAAGTCCAAGTCTAGGCACCTATCTCAAGTCGCCTAAATCCCTTAGACCATGCTCTGATGCCACTTATAATGAACCAACCCGTTAAACATCGCAAAACATTTTTTTTAAAAGGACAGGCCAAGCCTGTTAGGCAATTATCGCGGCGCGGTTCATCTGGCCGCGACGCGGCCCACGCTGGGAACTAGAAGGTCAGGGACCATCAAAAAGTTGTTACCAAACTGCGCTCAAACTCGCGGCGCGCCCAAAAGGGGTTGCGGCGCGACTTTACCCTTGACCTGATTCTGACTTATTAAAAATTATACAACACTAAATTTCGTGGTAATCGAAAACCATCAACACAAACGCTTTCCGACGCGTAAGTAAATAAAGTGTACATGTTTTAGCAACCGCAATTCTAGTATTTGACCACCGAGCTCCATACGCTCATTTACATAATCAAAATATAAGTTTCAACCCACAAGTTTAAATACCAAACAAAAAGCCGAGCATGGTGTTTGGGGTTAAACTACCCAAACCTAGGTCGAACTTCAAAAGCAATACGCTAGCATAATCATTAAAGAGTCCGATAATCTAAGCAAATACCCTTGCCTTTATCCACGCCGGAGCCTAAAAAGGTAAACAATGAGAGGGTAAGCATAACGCTTAGTGAATGCAATAATTATACACATACATATATAATATACCTACATGCAAACACTTACACATTACCGCATACACGCTAGCAAACTAATGGCATATCATTGCAAGTATAATGCTAAATTCCCAAAACCACGAGCTAGGACAATTAGTAGCATATAATCCAAACAATATAATATGCTATATCGCTACACAAGACCATGGTTAACCAATCATTCAAGGAGATGGTGCTCGCTAGAGACCATCGGAGTTCGCAACATCCATTAGTGTACTTAACACCGCATATCACTAACCCCCCGGGTGGTGTCTTGACACAGCGACTATCCCACCCTCTATAACAATGTGGTGTCTTAACACCGCGACTAACCCACATGTCATTAAATCCTAGAGAGGTGTCTTAACGCCGCGACTAACCTACTCATTACGTATTATGTGGTATCTTAACACCGCGACTACCCCACATTTCATTAAATCCCGGAGTGGTGTCTTAACACTGCGACAATCCCACTCATTAGGTATTATGTGGTGTCTTAACACCGTGACTACCCTACATTTCTAGCCACACAACTAAATACATTATATACATAAATGCATAATTATTCCACTCACCTTAACGCCTTTTGATGAAAGATACTCAAGCTCGCAACCTTCAATGTAACGTACCTATTACATTATGCATATAATCAATCACACAATCAAGTTGGTCAACTAACTTACTCATCATTCTAGTGTTATTTGACCCATAGTGCAATTTCGACCCATTTGAATTCTTAACCCTAATATTAGGTCAACTTTACCAAAAACCTAACACTAGCCAAACATGGCCTTAATACACTTATTAACGCGAGGTTAGTGTGTTTTCATACACATTTAACAACTTAGGTCACCCAAGGCTCATTCGACCCATTTCAAGGTTAACACACCCATTTGGGTCACCAACGTACTCAATTAACACCCACTTACTTAATATCTAGGTATGCTAGTAATTAACTAACCATTTAAGATTCATAAACACCAATTATCACTTTGAAGCTCTAGGTTAGTCATTCTTGAGTCCTCATGACTCAATCTTACCCAAAAACCCCCAAAATCACCAACAATGGGTTTTATGTTCATCACTAACCCAAAAACCTAACCCTTAAACAAATTAAAATAAGGAAATCAAGGTTAAGACTTACCACCACAATCAAAATGTAGCTAGAGACTAGATGAATAACTTTTATACTCGCGTTTTGACCCGAATCAAGCTTCTTCCTCCTTGATTTGAGCTTTCTCTCTCTTAAATGGGTTCTCTCTCTAAAATTGAAGTGGAAGAGATAAGATTGGTGTGAGAGGAGTAAATGACACTCCAGAAACTGATCTAGAGGCCTTAAAGTCGTTCAACAAGTGAAAGTACCAAAATGCCCTTCTTCAATTTAAATAAACAAGGAGTTTCCACCTGACGCCCGCCGCGCCGCGACCAAAAGGGCCGCGCCACATCCCCTTGCTGAAACAGAAGCTGCCAGCTTTTTATTATATACACCATTATGTACCATTCGGACTTGGGTCTTACATTGACACGAGTACTTATTATACATATTGAGTTGTGTCCAAAAAGCCCCTAGCTTGAATACTTTTATTACCTTCGGTTAAGCACAATTTAGATGGACATATCCGTTAGGTTAGATAATGTAACAGACTGAAACCCGAGCTAGTTGTAAGTGGTCTATTTTGCCCTTAGGGTTTGTGCTTAGTCTTAAGTGCTTTTATTTTAATTATTTTATTAGTGTTTTATTATAATTGTATTGTGACCAGTTTGTGACAAGGGTCCCAGAACAGGTTTGTTTATTTTATTTGGACCTCGTTTGGGTTACCTAATCGTGTGCGAAAGGTATTAGATAACTGATATATACCCGTGTGCGATGGGTATTATTTTTTAACACAAATAAAAGCTAGTGACCAGCTCTTTTCTTGAGGTTTCCTGAACCTTCCTCTCACTCACACTCTAACCTAACCTCACCATCTCAAACTCTAAATCATTTGATCTCAAATTGAAGCTTGATTTTGGTGTCAAATCGTTCCTTGTGTTGTTGTGATTCTAACAAGGTAAAGTTTATTAGATTTCGTGATCAAATCAGTGTCAAAATGGGTGTTTTAGTCAAGTTTTATGAAAGTGGGTTTTGATGTCCAATTTGGTTCAATTTGTTGTTGTTTGTGCATAAAAGTTGTGGGTTTATGTTTCTGAATGTTTAGTGTAAAAGATGTAACCAGTTTTGAGGTCAAAAACGTGTCCAAAGTTGAGATTTGGTGATTTTGGGTTGAAACCCATCACTTTGCTACTGTTACAGCTGATGAACTACCTTCGGCCGATGGTCGTTGACCATCGACCGATGGTGAGGACGATCGGCCGGTGGATGAGACCATCGACCGATGGTGAATGACTTCTGACCAACTGATGTAATTTTGACGATCGACCGATTGGGGGAGACCATCGACCGATGGTGTGTTGACGATCGGTCGTTGGATGGGACCATCGACTTATGGTCTTTGGCAGTGAAATTTTTACTAAGTGTTGAATTATAGCCGTTATGCTGTCCGTGTGTTTTTATGATTTTCAGGATGTAAATTCTGAAAATGCATAAGTGTTAAGTAGACCTTTTTGTGGCGCTTTTTGTGACTGATTTTCTATACTGTGTTGTTTTGTGTTAATGGACAGAAACTAACTTGATTTGCCTTATGTTCAGGTGATAAGGATAAGGAAGCCGCTCAGTGATAGATTATCGGAGCTAGTTGCTGGTATTCGGTGAGTGGGTCTATCTCCAGATAGAGTTTAAGTAGCATATCATGCTACTGTGGTTGACTCTTTCACCATGCATAGTGTAGAAATTGCCATGTTAGAATAATATAGTATGCCTAATGTTGTATGTGAATTATGTGTACACTGTGTGAATGGCACCAGTCGAGCCTAGGGAGACTGGGGACTCGAGACCGTGCCTAGGAGAGGTTAGAGTCCGTATGAGGTCAACCGTGCCTAGGGGAGGTTGGGTCCATAGGCTACTGATTGTGGAGTATAGTGTGAATGATGCATCCCCTACATCTGGATAACTATACTGTGAATCGAGTAGCAGGGACTATTGGTAGACTCAGGCCCGATCAGCTGGGAATCATGTGCTCGTACAAGCCGCCGATCCTCGTATTGTCTTATTGTATACTAGTTGGTAGTTATCAAGTGTTGTTGTTAGTATATAGCTTGTGTGTAGCTTAAGCTATATCTGTTAGATAGATTCCATTCACTTAGCGATGCGTTAATCCCCTACATATTCTCCCCTTGCAGGTTTAGGTACTGCTAGTCGGGATGGGTATTGATGCAGAAGACATGTTTGACAACCCTACTCTGATGTGGACTTTTGTTTAAATCATGTTTTGAAATAACGTAACACTGTTGTGTAAACTTAAACTTAATTACTCAGATCAATGTAATGACGCGACTTATAGTGTGTTTGTTAATAAAGTCTTCCGCTGTGTTATAAAAAAAAATGGCCGGTGTTACAAGTTGGTATCAGAGCTGGTTTAACTTGACTGACAGGTTAATCGTAGAGGTGGTTCTCACAGTAGCGACCTGTGACGAAGCATTGGCTTTACCCCTTGTGATCCCTTTATGTGTAAAGGGTTAGCCGGCTGTGCGGAGACGCGGGCTGTAAAACCCGGCTTTGAGGTACGCTCAGTGGTCACCCTGTGCGCAGAAACGGCACTGAGTGGGATGCGTCCCCAACTTGTTTTACAAGTTGGTATCAGAGCAAGGTTTGATAGCAAATACGTGCGCGTACTTTGTTCCCAAACCCTGAGGTAAGTCAAACATGTTTGTGGGAGTGGGGGCTAAGTGCAAATAGGATATACATGTGTTAGTTATGATTAAACTAACTGTTATCCACTAAGCTTTTATGTGAGCTGTTTTGTAGCACAGGTATGGCTGATAGAAACGCAACTGGTCCATCCAACCCCGGAACATTCAGAGCACCAGAAGAGGGTGTTGAGTCTGATGATGATCAGAATAGTTACATCCTTCAGTTAGAAAGTAAGCTAAAAGAGGCTAAAGACAAAATTAATGAGCTTGAATTGGCGAGGCATTCTGGAAATGATGATACACCACCTGGATTCCCAACCGCGCAATCCCAAACGATACCTAATGTGCACTAGAACCAGTTTCAAAATCCAATACCTAACCAATACTATATGCCACCGTAAAACACTTTTACTTACCAAAATACCATGATGATGAACCCATACCAAATGCAAATGTTCCAACAACCCTACATGCAACCACCCAAAAGGTGTACTTATAAGAACTTCCGTGATTTCAAACCCTCCGAGTTTTCTGGAAGTAATGATCTGACTGTAACTCTCAATTGGTTGCGAGAAATTAAAAGGGTATTTGAAGCGTGTCAGTGTGAACCTGAGCTGAAAGTAACATATGCTAGTCGACTGTTGAAAGGTAGGGCTATGATTTGGTGGGATTCCTTGATTTCCAGTATACCTAAAGAGCAAGTGTGTATGATCACGTGGGAGCAGTTTCATGGGAAGGTGTGTGAACAGTATTGTAATCCGTTTGATATGAACCGAATCAAGACTGAGTTTCTTGAAATGAAGATGACACCTCAAATGACGATCGATGAGGTAGTGGAGAAGTATATGGATAAACTGAGGTTTGTACAACAATGGGTGCCAGACGAAGCGTCTCGTATCCAGCATTTTGTTAATATCATTTTGCTAGAGTACCGAACTTTTGTTAGAACAGCTACATTGTTGTCTCAAGCTGTTGTGATGGCTAAGATGGTAGAAAGTGATGTTCAGGCCGCCAGAAATAGAATGTTTGGTAATGTGCTACAACAAGGTGGGCAAGTATCTGGTCAATCAGGATCTAAATCTAAGAAGTCTAGTAGGTTTAAATCGAAGGGCAAAAGTGGTTAGAGTAGTTCTGGATCTGGATCAGGTAAAGGGAATTGGTGTCACACGTATCGATCTTCTCATAGTGGTCAGTGTTCTGAGGCTGCAAGAAGATGCTTAAAGTATGGTGTTGTTGGGCATGAGTCTTCAGCTTATCCGTATCCGAATAGTGTGTGTTGGAGTTGTCATAAACCAGGGCATCGTGCAGTTAGTTGTCCGTCGAAGAGTGGTAGTTCTGGGGCAGGGTCAGGGGCGCGTTCGGCATCAGCCGTAGAGTCAACTGCCTCGAGTGGGCAAAAGAGGAAGAACCCTCCAACAGCAGAGACTAGAGCTTTTTAGATGTCGGTTGAGAATGCTGTGGCAACCAACGAAGTGATCACCGGTATGTTTCTAATCAACTCAATACCTGCTAGCGTATTGTTTGATTGCAGTGCCAATAGATGTTTTATGTCCCTAGATTTCTGTGCTAGGCTGAATTTACCAACTACTGTGTTACCCAAGCTGGTTAGTGTAGAAGTAGCTGATGGTAATACCACACCCGTCACAACATATGTGTCTGTGGTTTGTATAGAGATTGAAGGGAAGTCTTTCCCGGTGACTTGTTTAGTGCCACCTACTCCTAGCTTTGATGTAGTATTAGGAATGGATTGGCTGAGCTTGCTTAGGGCTAATATTAAGTGTGATAGGAAAATGATTACCTTTCATTCGACCGATGAAACCTGTGTAGTGGCCCGAGGGGAGAGGGGCGGGTATAATTTTTCGTTGATAACCATGATGAAAGTGAAAAAGTCGATGGCAAAGGGCTGTGAATCATTTCTTGCATATGTGATTGATGCGAAGAAAGAAAAGAAAACAATGGCCGATATTCCGGTAGTATCAGAATTTCTT
The DNA here is from genome assembly GCF_046630445.1 of Rutidosis leptorrhynchoides. Classification (NCBI taxonomy): domain Eukaryota; kingdom Viridiplantae; phylum Streptophyta; class Magnoliopsida; order Asterales; family Asteraceae; genus Rutidosis; species Rutidosis leptorrhynchoides. The sequence goes on from NC_092339.1 coordinate 123,557,304, forward strand.
GAAGTGTTCCCAGATGAGTTACCAGGTCTGCCGCCAGTAAGGGAAGTCGAATATAAGATTGAGTTGGTTCCTGGAATAACTTCAGTTGTAAAAGATCCATACCGATTAGCGCCATCTGAAATTCGTGAAATGATGTCACAGATTCAAGAGTTATTAGATAGTGGGTTTATCCGACCGAGTTCTTCACCGTGGGGTGCTCCGGTATTGTTTGTTAAAAAGAAAGATAGGTCAATGCATATGTGTATTGATTATCGTGAATTGAACAAAAGAACAGTGAAGAATAAGTATCCATTACCTCGAATAGACGATTTGTTCGATCAGTTACAGGGTGCTTCATTCTTTTCTAAGATAGACTTACGATCCGGGTATCATCAGGTTCGAGTTGCTGAATCAGATATACCGAAAACAGCATTCAGAACAAGGTATGGTCATTATGAATTTCTTGTCATGCCGTTTGGGTTGACGAATGCGCCAGCAGTCTTCATGGATCTAATGAATAGAGTGTGTCGTCCGTTCTTAGATAAGTTTGTGATTGTGTTCATAGACGATATACTAGTATACTCAAAGACAGAAAGTGGACATGCTGAACATCTTAGACAGGTTTTGAACTTGTTGAAAAGTGAGCAACTATTTGCAAAATTTTCAAAGTGTGAATTTTGGTTACGTGAAGTGCAATTTTTGGGTCATGTGATTTGTGCTGAAGGTATAAAGGTTGATCCGATAAAGATTGAAGCGGTAATAAATTGGAATTCTCCGAAGACTCCGACTGAGATTAAGATTTTTCTGGGATTGGCCGGTTATTATCGCAGATTTATCAAAGACTTTTCTAAAATAGTAGGTCTGTTGACTAAGTTGACTCGTAAAGATGTAGCCTTTCGATGGACTGATGAACAGGAAAAGGCTTTTTAGATTTTGAAACAGCTAATGTGTCAGGCACTAGTGTTAGCTTTACCAGAAGGTTCAGACAACTTCGTTGTAACGACCCGCACTTTTCCGATCGTTCTATACTTATGAGATTAATATTTACATAAATTAAACCTTACCAACATGATAAGCAATCCAAATTGTTGAGACTTATGTTTTTGAAAAGAGTTTTACACAACGTTTGACCGTCTAGTTTGACCGATGATATCACGAACTATACAATATATGATAATTATACATACATATTTAACATGATCTAAGGATGTTTTAATATCTCATTTTGTATTAATAACAAAAAGTCATAAGTATATTTTGAAACTACTAACTTAAGTTTTCAAAACAATAACCTACGTAACGTTATTTGACATAAATACTGATGATTTATAATGTTTATACATATATCGTATAAGTAATGTATTTAATCATTTTTAAAGGGCTTTTATACATAAAACAATATAAGTATATTTACAAAAGATAGTTATATTTGAATTCTCGTTCCGTTTCCTCAATAATCCTATACGTATATCTAGGGTACTATACACAGCTTCTAGAAGTATTTACTATTGGTATATACCAATAGAAATCTTCAATTATTGGAATAATATGTCATTCATGACATAATAAATTTTAACTTATCTTAGATATTTTCACTAAAAACCAAATTTTCAAGCCTATAAATAAGCACCATTTCTAACTCATTTTTACACATTCATTTTCCAAATTTTACTTCCAATTTTCACACACACTTGCAAGAACTCTCTCAACTTTTATTTTACTACTTCTTTCCAGCAACTTTACATTTTAAACTTGAGGTAAAAACTCTACTTCAACTCTTTTTCAATTCATATATTTAAAGCTATATATATAAGAGTTTATAAACTAGAACATAGTTTGAATGATTTCAAACTTGTTCACAAACTAAATAGATCCTTCTAACTTAACTTTTAAAATACTTCAAGACCTGTAACATATCTTAATTATATGCTAACTTAACAAGGTATAACTTGGTTTTTCAAAGAACACCTTAAAAACTGAATTTACGACGTCGGAGTGCAACCGGGGGCTGTTTTGAGTTGGATAATTAAAAACCATCTTAAACTTTGAATTGGAGGTTTATTTTCTGGAAAAATAATTTTTACTATGAATATGATAACACATAAAAATTTCATGATTTAACTCAAAGTATAAGTATTTTTAGAAAAATAATCATTTGAGGTTGTTTACATGATGGAAAATGATTAACTTCATAAGTTTCACTAAAGTTTGACCTATGCCGTGTGATTTTGAATACAAACTAAGGTATTTACAGTTCATAGTCTTAAAGAGGGACTCGATCCAAGGAGATGGCAAGTTGAATCAACGAAAACGGAGTTGTAACGAAGAAATTATGACCGAAACAAAATCGGATATCCAAGACTAGTTTAGCCACGAAAATAATTGGGAAAAAATTAAATAAATCACATCTTTTTAAGTTAACATGATATTTTATATATACGTACTTATAATTCAATTTTATATGGTTCAGGATCACCCGTAAACAACACGAGAAGATTAATCATAAGATCCCATGATTGTACGCAAAACGTCATTTGACAACACCGGTACTTTATGTACGCAACACGTCATTTGACAACACCGGTACCATGGGTCAAGATTAATCTCGACCAATACATATACGATGGGGTTTTATTTATTTCGTTGGGGGTTTTATTTATTTCATTGCGGGTATATTAAACATCTAAAAATGAACCATTAAAATTGAATTACTAACAACGAACTGCTAACTACGGACTAAGGAATTATTCAAAGTATTAAAAGTATAACAAGTATATATATGTGACGTTTGTTTAAAAAGAAAAGGTATTGATATATTATATATGGATAGGTTCGTGATATCAACCGGAGACCAAGTCAAATTATATATATATCTTCAAGACGAAAGTGAGTATATAGTCCCACTTTTAAACTCTAAATATTTCGGGATGAGAATACATGTATTTTATGTTTTACGTTATGGACACAAGTAACTGGAAAATATATTCTACGTTGAGTTGTACCACTGGCATACTTCCCTGTAGCTTGGTAACTGTTATTTACAGCGGTATTGTAAACGCGAATCCTGTTGATAGATCTATCGGGCCTGACAACCCCAATCGGACTGGACGACCAGTATTCAACGGTTGCACAGTACTTCGTTTCGTGACTACACTTGGTACGGTGTAGTAAGATTTCATAATAAAGGGAATATGCGACGTGATTAAATGTTAAGTATGGTTACCAAGTGCTCAACCACTTAGAATATTTTTATTAAACTGTTTATATATGAAATCTTGTGGTCTATATATATATTGCTGCCGGCATTAAACCTATATCTCACCAACTTTATGTTGACGTTTTAAACATGTTTATTCTCAGGTGATAATTAGAAGCTTCCGCTGCATTATGTTGAATTTGAGCAGGATCTTGCGTACGCATATTTGTGTCAAAAATAAAACTGCATACTCAAGGATTTGTGTTGTAAAATATGCTCGAAATCGTGTTGTTATCATTATATGTAAAGTTTGTAAGTCGAAGATTATCGCTAAACGATAATCATCTTTTTATTGTCTAAAGCTTGTAACAAAAATAATGGTTATGGTTTGTAATGTATAATATATGCAGTTTCTCTTTTAAAAATGTCGCATATAGAGGTCAATACCTCGCAATGAAATCATACGTTATCTAACACGTTCTTATGGTTAAGGACGGGTTATGACATGTGGTATCAGAGCGGTGGTCTTAGCGAATCAGGCTTGCATTAGTGTGTCTAACTGATAAGTCGTTAGGATACATTAGTAAGTCTGGACTTTGACCGGGTCTGATTTAAAAACCATTGCTTATCATTGTTGGTTAAAATTTATATGTAAATATTATGTAGTACTAATGGGTTAGTTGTTGTATGATAGATGTCGGGCTCAAAACTTGTTATCACATTCAGCGACTCCGAACCAGAATCTTCAGATGGTGTTCCAGTCATTAACCTATCCGATGACGAAAATAATATCTTTGGGGAAGACTCACAAATTCCGGATGAACCGACTATAGAGAACCCGGAAAGTGAACCCGAGGAGGAAAGTGAACCCGAGGAGGAAAGTGAACCCGAGGAAGAAATACAGGAAATTACAAAAGACGAGTTCGAACTAGGAAAGAAACGAAAGGCTAATGAATTAGAAAATTCAAATCCCGAGTTTAGTAAGGATGATGTGGCACCAACTCCACTAGACACTACCACCCCTATTCCCGCTATTCCTATTCGTGCTGTCCCGGCATCCAGTTCTTCAGCCCCACAGCCAAAATATAGGCAGACAGCTAGGATAAGCGTTAGGCCATTCCTTGAACCTAAACGTCCTAGAAAATAGACCAAACGATGCGCTGCCGTATTAAACCATGGGATCATATAATGTTTTGTATAATATTATTAGTGTGGTTTGCTTAATGTTCGATATAAGATAAGCATATGTAAAATAGTGAAGTGTGAAATGCAATAATTTTCCATGGTTAAGTATTATTTAGATTGTAGTAATTGGTTCGGTACTAAGCTATTAAGTATGAACATTAACGGGTAGGTACTACCCTAGATATAATTATAAAACGCTAATAAGAAGAAAAGGCTTTTATAATAATACCTGGTTCATATTATTAATAAGCTATAATGTACTGTAAATATACACTACATCTATAATATTCCATGTGAATAATTATTTTCTTTTCATTCTTATAGAAGAATATGGCGTGATTGAACCGAATGACGGAACAAGAAATCCAGGAACTCATCAATCAACGAGTGAACGACAGAATGTTATGGGTCGAGGCTGCAAGAGGTGCTGCAGTTAACCCAAATCCTCGTGTGGGGTGCACTTACAAAACTTTTCAAGCTTGCAAGCCCTCATCATTCAGTGGAACGGAAGGACCAATCGGTTTAACCCGGTGGATAGAAAAGATGGAGACTGTGTTTAAAATAAGTGGTTGTGTTGAAAAGGACATGACCAAGTATGCATCGTGCACTTTACAAGATAGTGCACTTACGTGGTGGAAAAATTATGTGAAGGCTGTAGGAGGAGATGTAGCTTATGATACTCCATGGGAGGAGTTTAAAACAATGTTAATTCACGAATATTGTCCAAGGAATGAGGTTAGGAAGTTGGAAGATGAGTTACGAAGTCTGAAGGTTATTGGTACTGAAATCACCAACTACAATCAGCGATTCATGGAATTACTTTTGCTATGTCCTGAATTGGTTCCAACCGAAGAACGGAAGATTGAAATGTACAAAGATGGTTTGCCCAAAAAGGTCAAGGCAAATGTTACAGCATCGAAACCTAAGACAATTCATGAAGCTATAACCATGGCAAACGAGCTAATGGATCAGGTCATTTTGGATAAGAAAGCATTCAATACTGATGTGAAGGTATCAGGTAACAAGAGAAAGTGGAATGGAAGCTATGATCGAGGTAATCAACAACAAACTTTTAAGAAACAAGAAACCCCGAAAGGTGCGGGTAGTGGTTCAGGTTTTGGTTACAAAGGACAAAGTCCTTTATGCAACCGATGTCACAAACATCACTTTGGTTACTGTAGTGTGGTATGCAACAAATGTAATCGACAGGGTCATCTTGCTGAAGATTGTAGGGCTCTCGTTACGAATACAAATGGTGCCAAGACTCCTGCCACCAACGCAAATAGAACTGCTTTGGCTACCATTACTTGTTTTGGGTGTGGAAAACAAGGTCACTATAAGAGCCAGTGTCCGAATCCAGAGAAGAATAATGGATCTGCACGTGGAAGATCATTTGTTATTAATGCTAGAGAGGCGTGTGAAGACCCGGAGCTTGTTACGGGTACGTTTACCATTAATAACTTATCCGCATCTATTATATTTGATACTGGTGCCGATAGAAGTTACGTGAGTAGAGGCTTTTACGCTAAATTGAATTGTTCATCATTACCTCTAGATGCTAAGTACATGATTGAGTTAGCTAATGGTAAACTAATTAAAGCCGATAAAATTTGCCGTGATTGTAAAATAAATTTAGCCGGAGAAACATTTAAAATTGACTTAATACCCGTAGAATTAGGAAGTTTTGATGTAATAGTCGGCATGGACTGGATGTCCAAAGTAGGAGCTGTAGTTGTGTGTGCCAAGAAGGCAATTCGCATTCCTTGTAAGGATAAAATGCCGGTGATGATTTATGGAGAGAAGGGTAACTCAAAGCTAAAACTCATTAGCTGTTTGAAAGCCAAGAAGTGTTTAGAAAAGGGATGTTATGCTATTCTAGCACATGTTAATAAAGTCGAAAAGAAAGAAAAAGAGAAGTGCATCAACGACGTGCCTGTGGCAAGAGATTTTCCTGAAGTTTTTCCGGAAGAGTTGCCGGGACTACCTCCCTTTAGATCTGTAGAATTTCAAATAGATTTAGTACCAGGAGCTGCACCAGTTGCCCGTGCTCCATATAGACTTGCACCGTCCGAGTTAAAAGAACTTCAGAGTCAGTTAAAAGAATTACTGGATCGTGGATTCATACGACCAAGTACTTCACCGTGGGGAGCTCCGATTCTATTTGTTAAAAAGAAAGATGGATCTTTTAGGATGTGTATAGATTATCGTGAATTAAATAAGTTAACTATCAAGAATCGGTATCCACTACCGAGAATTGACGACTTATTTGATCAACTCCAAGGATCATGTGTTTATTCGAAAATTGACCTAAGATCAGGCTATCATCAATTACGTGTCAAAGAAGAGGACATTCCGAAAACTGCTTTTCGGACACGTTATGGTCATTACGAATTTTTGGTCATGCCGTTTGGGTTGACAAATGCGCCAGCTGTATTCATGGACCTCATGAATCGAGTTTGTAGTCCATATTTAGATAAGTTTGTTATTGTTTTCATTGATGACATTCTTATCTATTCCAAGAGTGAGCAAGAGCATGAGCAGCATTTAAGTTTAATATTAGAGTTGTTGAGAAAAGAACAGCTATATGCTAAATTTTCTAAATGTGCTTTTTGGTTGAAAGAAGTGCAATTTCTTGGCCACGTTGTTAGTAGCAAAGGAATTCAGGTTGATCCAGCAAAAATTGAAGCCATTGAAAAATGGGAGACTCCTAAGACACCAACGCAGATACGTCAATTTTTGGGTTTAGCCGGTTATTATAGAAGGTTTATTCAAGATTTTTCCCGAATAGCTAAGCCGTTGACAGCGTTAACGCAAAAAGGGAAGAAATATGAATGGACTTCTGAGCAGGAGAGTGCATTTCAATTACTAAAGAAGAAGTTAACTACGGCGCCTATTTTATCGTTACCAGAAGGGAACGATGATTTTGAAATATATTGTGACGCTTCGCGACAAGGTTTTGGTTGCGTTCTTATGCAACGAAAGAAAGTTATTGCATACGCATCCCGACAATTGAAGATTCACGAGCGGAATTATACGACGCATGATCTAGAACTGGGAGCAGTCGTGTTTGCATTGAAGATATGGAGACACTACTTGTATGGGGTTAAATGCACTGTGTTTACTGATCATAAAAGCCTTCAACATATTTTTGATCAGAAACAGCTGAACATGAGACAACGTAGGTGGGTCGAGTTAATAAACGACTATGATTGTGAAATTCGTTATCATCCCGGGAAGGCGAACGTGGTGGCCGATGCTTTAAGCAGAAAGGAACGAGAACCAATTCGAGTACGAGCGATGAACATAAAAATTCGCATGAATCTCAACTCACAAATCAAAGAAATTCAACGAGAAGCACTTACTGAAGAAAATATAGGAAATGAAATAATGAAGAAGTATGAGAAGCAACTCGTTATGCGGGAAGATGGAATTCGATATTTTGCAAATCGTATTTGGGTACCGAAGTTGGGTGGATTAAGGAAGTTGATATTGAACGAGGCACATAAGACAAGATATTCGATACATCCTGGAGTTGGAAAGATGTACCAAGATCTTAAGACGCATTATTGGTGGCCTAATTTGAAGACAGACGTTGCAACATATGTTGGGGAATGTTTAACTTGTTCCAAAGTCAAAGCAGAACACCAGAAGCCGTCAGGGTTACTTCAACAACCAGAAATTCCAGAATGGAAATGGGACGGTATTACCATGGATTTCATCACGAAGTTACCAAAGACTGCCTGGGGATACGACACAATTTGGGTGATTGTTGATCGTCTTACCAAATCTGCACATTTCTTGCCTATAAAGGAAACGGATAGAATGGAGAAACTATTACGATTGTATATAAAGGAAATTGTTTCAAGGCATGGAATACCTATTTCCATTATATCTGATCGTGATAGTAGATTTACCTCAAAGTTCTGGCAATCACTACAGGAGGCCCTAGGAACTCGTTTGGATATGAGTACCGCGTATCATCCGCAAACCGACGGGCAGAGTGAAAGAACGATTCAGACTCTTGAAGACATGCTCAGGGCATGTGTGATCGATTTTGGAAACGGATGGGATAAATATTTACCATTAGCAGAATTCTCGTATAATAATAGTTATCATGCGAGCATTAAAGCTGCGCCATTCGAAGCATTGTACGGAAGGAAGTGTAGATCTCCTATTTGTTGGAATGAAGTAGGAGATCGACAATTAACTGCTCCCGAGATCATACACGAAACGACTGAGAAGATAGTACAAATCAAGGAGAGATTGAAAACAGCCCGTAGTCGCCAAAAGAGCTACGCCGATGTCCGAAGGAAACCATTAGAGTTTCAGATTGGGGACATGGTTATGCTAAAGGTGTCACCTTGGAAAGGTGTAATACGTTTTGGAAAAAGGGGTAAACTAAACCCAAGGTATGTAGGCCCGTTCAAGATCATCGAACGCATTGGACCGGTAGCTTATCGACTCGAGTTACCGCAACAACTCGCCGGAGTACACAATACCTTTCACGTCTCAAACCTTAAGAAGTGTCTTGCAAAGGAAGACCTCACCATTCCTCTTGAAGAAATCCATGTCGATGAGAAACTACAATTCATCGAAGAACCAATCGAAATCATGGATCGTGAAGTTAAACAGCTCAAGCAGAGCAACATACCAATCGTTAAGGTTTGTTGGAATGCTCGAAGAGGTCCTGAGTTTACTTGGGAACGAGAGGATCAGATGAAACAAAAGTATCCACACTTGTTTCTCGATGACGCAAAATAGGTACAATTTTAAAATTTCGGGACGAAATTTATTTAACGGGTAGGTACTGTAACGACCCGCACTTTTCCGATCGTTCTATACTTATGAGATTAATATTTACATAAATTAAACCTTACCAACATGATAAGCAATCCAAATTGTTGAGACTTATGTTTTTGAAAAGAGTTTTACACAACGTTTGACCGTCTAGTTTGACCGATGATATCACGAACTATACAATATATGATAATTATACATACATATTTAACATGATCTAAGGATGTTTTAATATCTCATTTTGTATTAATAACAAAAAGTCATAAGTATATTTTGAAACTACTAACTTAAGTTTTCAAAACAATAACCTACGTAACGTTATTTGACATAAATACTGATGATTTATAATGTTTATACATATATCGTATAAGTAATGTATTTAATCATTTTTAAAGGGCTTTTATACATAAAACAATATAAGTATATTTACAAAAGATAGTTATATTTGAATTCTCGTTCCGTTTCCTCAATAATCCTATACGTATATCTAGGGTACTATACACAGCTTCTAGAAGTATTTACTATTGGTATATACCAATAGAAATCTTCAATTATTGGAATAATATGTCATTCATGACATAATAAATTTTAACTTATCTTAGATATTTTCACTAAAAACCAAATTTTCAAGCCTATAAATAAGCACCATTTCTAACTCATTTTTACACATTCATTTTCCAAATTTTACTTCCAATTTTCACACACACTTGCAAGAACTCTCTCAACTTTTATTTTACTACTTCTTTCCAGCAACTTTACATTTTAAACTTGAGGTAAAAACTCTACTTCAACTCTTTTTCAATTCATATATTTAAAGCTATATATATAAGAGTTTATAAACTAGAACATAGTTTGAATGATTTCAAACTTGTTCACAAACTAAATAGATCCTTCTAACTTAACTTTTAAAATACTTCAAGACCTGTAACATATCTTAATTATATGCTAACTTAACAAGGTATAACTTGGTTTTTCAAAGAACACCTTAAAAACTGAATTTACGACGTCGGAGTGCAACCGGGGGCTGTTTTGAGTTGGATAATTAAAAACCATCTTAAACTTTGAATTGGAGGTTTATTTTCTGGAAAAATAATTTTTACTATGAATATGATAACACATAAAAATTTCATGATTTAACTCAAAGTATAAGTATTTTTAGAAAAATAATCATTTGAGGTTGTTTACATGATGGAAAATGATTAACTTCATAAGTTTCACTAAAGTTTGACCTATGCCGTGTGATTTTGAATACAAACTAAGGTATTTACAGTTCATAGTCTTAAAGAGGGACTCGATCCAAGGAGATGGCAAGTTGAATCAACGAAAACGGAGTTGTAACGAAGAAATTATGACCGAAACAAAATCGGATATCCAAGACTAGTTTAGCCACGAAAATAATTGGGAAAAAATTAAATAAATCACATCTTTTTAAGTTAACATGATATTTTATATATACGTACTTATAATTCAATTTTATATGGTTCAGGATCACCCGTAAACAACACGAGAAGATTAATCATAAGATCCCATGATTGTACGCAAAACGTCATTTGACAACACCGGTACTTTATGTACGCAACACGTCATTTGACAACACCGGTACCATGGGTCAAGATTAATCTCGACCAATACATATACGATGGGGTTTTATTTATTTCGTTGGGGGTTTTATTTATTTCATTGCGGGTATATTAAACATCTAAAAATGAACCATTAAAATTGAATTACTAACAACGAACTGCTAACTACGGACTAAGGAATTATTCAAAGTATTAAAAGTATAACAAGTATATATATGTGACGTTTGTTTAAAAAGAAAAGGTATTGATATATTATATATGGATAGGTTCGTGATATCAACCGGAGACCAAGTCAAATTATATATATATCTTCAAGACGAAAGTGAGTATATAGTCCCACTTTTAAACTCTAAATATTTCGGGATGAGAATACATGTATTTTATGTTTTACGTTATGGACACAAGTAACTGGAAAATATATTCTACGTTGAGTTGTACCACTGGCATACTTCCCTGTAGCTTGGTAACTGTTATTTACAGCGGTATTGTAAACGCGAATCCTGTTGATAGATCTATCGGGCCTGACAACCCCAATCGGACTGGACGACCAGTATTCAACGGTTGCACAGTACTTCGTTTCGTGACTACACTTGGTACGGTGTAGTAAGATTTCATAATAAAGGGAATATGCGACGTGATTAAATGTTAAGTATGGTTACCAAGTGCTCAACCACTTAGAATATTTTTATTAAACTGTTTATATATGAAATCTTGTGGTCTATATATATATTGCTGCCGGCATTAAACCTATATCTCACCAACTTTATGTTGACGTTTTAAACATGTTTATTCTCAGGTGATAATTAGAAGCTTCCGCTGCATTATGTTGAATTTGAGCAGGATCTTGCGTACGCATATTTGTGTCAAAAATAAAACTGCATACTCAAGGATTTGTGTTGTAAAATATGCTCGAAATCGTGTTGTTATCATTATATGTAAAGTTTGTAAGTCGAAGATTATCGCTAAACGATAATCATCTTTTTATTGTCTAAAGCTTGTAACAAAAATAATGGTTATGGTTTGTAATGTATAATATATGCAGTTTCTCTTTTAAAAATGTCGCATATAGAGGTCAATACCTCGCAATGAAATCATACGTTATCTAACACGTTCTTATGGTTAAGGACGGGTTATGACATTCGTGGTATATTGTGATGCGTCATATGCTGGGTTGGGTTGTGTATTAATGCAAAGAGATTGTGTATTAATGCAAAGAGATAAAGTAATCGCCTACGCTTCGCGACAGTTGAAAGTTCATGAGAAGAATTACCCAGTGCATGATCTTGAAATGGCTGCAGTAGTGTTTGCTTTGAAACTATGGAGACACTATTTGTATGGAACCCATTGTGTTATTTGTACAGATCACAAGAGTTTGCAGTATATCTTCTCACAGAAAGAAATGAATATGAGACAGAGACGGTGGCAAAAGTTGATCAAAGATTATGATTGTGAAATTAAATACCATCCGGGTAAGGCAAATGTGGTTGCAGATGCGCTAAGTCGTAAAAAGTCAAGTGAAAATGTGAAATTCCTTCGTTTGAATATAACTTCAGATTTGATTAACAGCTTAAGAACCGTTCAGGCCTGTGCTTTGGAGGACGAACATATTAAATCTGAACAAATGACCAAACGAAAAGTGGACTTAATTGATGACTCCCGTCGACTAAAGACCTTAAACAATCGTGTTTGGGTACCTAAGCTTGGAGATTGGAGGGATTTAATCATGACAGAAGCTCACAAATCTAGATTAACAGTACATCCGGGTAGTAATAAGATGTATCATGACATGAAAACAGTGTATTGGTGGCCAACAATGAAAACAGATATCGCCCGTTATGTCGAAAAGTGTCATATATGTGCTCAAGTGAAGGCAGAACATCAGAAACCTTATGGTTCGCTACGTCAGTTACAAATTCCAGAGTGGAAATGGGAAAATATAACGATGGATTTTGTGACCAAATTACTTCGAATTCAGAAAAGACATGATATGATTTAGGTAATAGTGGATCGTCTAACTAAAAGTGCTCATTTTCTTGCTACTCGTGAGACAGCTTCATTAAGTGAGTTAGCCGATTTGTATGTGAAAGAAATAGTTAGTCGACATGGTGTGCCGTTATCGATCATTTCAGACAGAGATTCCAGATTTGTGTCGAATTTTTGGAATAGTCTTTAACGGAATCTGGGTACACGTGTGAATTTAAGTACAGCTTATCATCCTCAGACAGACGGTCAGAGTGAAAGAACGATACAGACTTTGGAGGATATGTTAAGGGCTTTTGTGTTAGAATACGATGGTTCGTGGGATACACATTTGCCATTGGTCGAATTCGCGTATAATAATTCATATCATTCGAGTATAGGGATGCCGCCCTATGAAATGTTGTACGGTCGTCATTGCAGAACTCCGACTTGTTGGTTAGAAGCCGGAGAGAAACAGTTAGCAGGTCCCGAAATTGTTCAAATGTCAGCCGAAAAAGTTGCAATTGCGCGAGAAAAGTTGAAAACCGCTAGAGATAGACAGAAAATGTATGCTGATCCGCGTAGACGTCCGGTAACCTTTAGTGTGGGTGAACGAGTGTATCTGAAAGTTTCGCCGTGGAAAGGGGTTATTAGATTCGGTAAACGTGGTAAGTTAGCACCAAAATTTATTGGTCCGTTTCCGATTAGTGAAGTGTTGAATGATCAGACTGTGGTGTTAGATCTTCTGCTAGAGTTAGCCGGTATTCATAATACATTTAACGTGTGTTATCTTCGTAAGTGTAAAGTCGACGATGAAACGCAACTTCTTCCTTTAGAAGATTTAAGGGTCGATTTGAATAAGAAGTTGGTGGAAGAGCTGATCCGTGTAGTTGACCAAAAGGTGACTAAGCTGAGAAAGAAAGAAATTCCGATGGTACTGATTGAGTGGAAGCATAGTTTACGGTCTAATCTTACGTGGGAGACAGAAGAGTTGATGAAGACTTGTTACCCTCGTTTGTTTGACCAAGACCAGATTCTGAGGTCGGAATCTCTTTAAGGGGGGTGGATTTGTAACAGACTGAAACCCGGGCTAGTTGTAAGTTGTCTATTTTGCCCTTAGGGTTTGTGCTTAGTCTTAAGTGCTTTTATTTTAATTATTTTATTAGTGTTTTATTATAATTGTATTCTGACCAGTTTGTGACAAGGGTCCCAGAACAGGTTTGTTTATATTATTTGGACCTCGTTTGGGTTACCTAATCGTGTGCGAAAGATATTAGATAACTGATATATACCCGTTTACGATGGGGTATTGTGTTTTAACATAAATAAAAGTTAGTGACCAGCTCTTTTCTTGAGGTTTCCTGAACCTTCCTCTCACTCACACTCTAACCTAACCTCACCATCTCAAACCCTAAATCATTTGATCTCAAATTGAAGCTTGACTTTGGTGTCAAATCGTTCCTTGTGTTTTTGTGATTCTAACAAGGTAAAGTTTATTCGATTTCGTGATCAAATCAGTGTCAAAATGGGTGTTTTAGTCAAGTTTTATGAAAGTGGGTTTTGATGTCCAAATTGGTTCAATTTGTTGTTGTTTGTGCATAAAAGTTGTGGGTTTATGTTTCTGAATGTTTAGTGTAAAAGATGTAACTAGTTTTGAGGTCAAAAACGTGTCCAAAGTTGAGATTTGGTGATTTTGGGTTGAAACCCGTCACTTTGAAGCTGTTGCAGCTGATGAACTACCTTCGGCCGATGGTCGTTGACCATCGACCGATGGTGAGGACGATCGGCCGGTGGACGAGACCATCGACCGATGGTGAATGACTTCTGACCAACTGATGTAATTTTGACGATCGACCGATTGGGGGAGACCATCGACCGATGGTGTGTTGACGATCGGCCGATGGATGGGACCATCGACCAATGGTCTTTGGCAGTGAAAGTTTTACTAAGTGTTGAATTATAGCCGTTATACTGTCCGTGTGTTTTTATGATTTTCAGGATGTAAATTCTGAAAATGCATATGTGTTAAGTAGACCTTTTTGTGGCGCTTTTTGTGACTGATTTTCTGTACTGTGTTATTTTTTGTTAATGGACAGAAACTAACTTGATTGCCTTATGTTCAGGTGATAAGGATAAGGAAGCATCTCAGTGATAGATTATCTGAGCTAGTTGCTGGTATTCAGTGAGTGGGTCTATCTCCGGATAGAGTTTAAGTAGCATATCATGCTACTGTGGTTGACTCTTTCACCATGCATAGTGTATAAATTGCCATGTTAGAATAATATAGTATGCCTAATGTTGTATGTGAATTATGTGTACACTGTGTGAATGGCACCAGTCGGGACTGGGGACTCGAGACCGTGCCTAGGAGAGGTTAGAATCCGTATGAGGTCAACCGTGCCTAGGGGAGGTTGGGTCCATAGGCTACTGATTGTGGAGTATAGTGTGAATGATGCATCCCCTGCATCTGGATAACTATACTGTGAATCGAATAGCAGGGACTATCGGTAGACTCAGGCCCGATCAGCTGGGAGTCATGTGCTCGTATAAGCCGCTGATCCTCGTATTGTCTTATTGTATGCTAGTTGGTAGTTAGCAAGTGTTGTTGTTAGTATATAGCTTGTGTGTGGCTTAAGCTATATCTGTTAGATAGATTCCATTCACTTAGCGGTGCGCTAATCCCCCTTATATTCTCCCCTTGCAGGTTTAGGTACTGCTAGTCGGGATGGGTATTGATGCAGAAGACATGTTTGACAACCCTACTCTGATGTGGACTTTTGTTTAAATCATGTTTTGTAATAACGTAACACCGTTGTGTAAACTTAAACTTAATTACTCAGATCAATGTAATGACACGACTTATAGTGTGTTTGTTAATAAAGTCTTCAGCTGTGTTATAAAAAAAAAATGGCCGGTGTTACAGACAAACCTCACCCAAATAATATTAACCGTGGTGTATTTACTTTGAAAATTGTACACACTCGGACAAGTGTAAACATTTTTATGGGGTAAAGGGAGTGTAGTGGTTTCTATACTCTAGTCATTGTTTGTATTCAGGTGCTCATAGATTATGTAATACTTTGCAACTTCGGGTTGTGCGTATTAAAAATCTCGTGGTCAATGAAATTAAACTATTTTTCTAATAACTATTATTTCAGATACTGTTAACTTATAAAACTTGTAGATTCTCCAACATTATTGTTGACCTGTTTTTGCGTGTTTGTATTCTCAGGTCTTTAAAAGGTATATGCTTCTGCTGTGTTTGATGTTTTGGACTGGCCGAGGAGTCAGCATGTTTTTATTAAGGATAATTATTACTTTTGCATTTAAACTTTTGCATATGTTTAATACTATTGGCTTGTGATTACGATCACAATAGTATTCTTATTTTGGATTTATTGACTTATGTTTTAAAAGTCAACTTTTTAATAAAATTAAATGCGCTTGTTTTAAAATGTCTCATATAGAGGGCGTAAGTGTTAACTGTGGGACCTATGATTAACACGCCGTCTGATGGGAAATTTGAAGGGGTGTTAAAGATGGTATCAGAGCAGATCGGTTACCTAGGACTAGGCTGCATTAGAATGTCGAATTTTAGGACGTCTTTTGAGTCTGGACTGTAACCCTATACTTGCTAAGTTACATGAACCATAATTACGCTACTTATTACCTTACTTGAACGATATGATTTCTAAGTGCACTAGCTTGGTGTTTTTCTTGAGTACTAGATGACTTTTTCCAATCCTATCATTCTTACCGACTCTGACACGGAATCCGAGGAAACCGTGCAAGCACAAGGGAACGCTATAAACTCGAGTTTGTGGATGATACTGAGTCTGAACCCAAGATGGAATCTGAGCACAAGGAAGAGTTGGAAGAGGAAGAACCGGAAGAGGATTCCGAGGAGGACCAAGAAACCGAATCCGAATCTGAACCTAATTTACCCGATTCACCTACTCGTTCCCAGTCACCTTTTATTGATCTCGACTTTGTTAACCCCTATGGACTGAGAGGCCACCGTAGGATACCTAAAGGACCTGCTCGAGCCAATAACCCATTCTGTAAGAGTTTTCGTTATGACAACCAATCACTTGAGATGTGTCGTCATTATCATCCCTATGATGCTTCTACTTCTACTGCTACTTCTAAACCTAGTACATCCACTGCTGCTGCTAATGACAACAACCCCTATGACCTTACGTCCAGAGTTGAGTACCTAGAGAGGATGGTCGAGTATTTGTTGAAGGAGCTTCAAAAAAGGAAATAGGGATTGCTCATTTGGACTTGTTCCACGCTATTAGAAACTATTTTATTATTATTGCTTATTACTCGATACTTGCACATACATTGCTAGATGTGGGTTTGCTTTTATGGTTTTTACTTATGACATGAGGGATTATGTACTTTCTTTGATTATGCATGGCTTTTGAATGAGAATTTTACTACTTAAAGTGTTTGGTTACTATTGTGCATTGCTATCGTTACTACTACTGTTGCTACTTAGCGATTGATACCACTACTGTACACTGTTCATGCTACTGTTACTACTAAGCACTATGTACCACTACTACCACTATCACCACTACTACCACTACTATCACTAGTGACACTACAGTCACTACTATCACTACTGTCACCTCTTACTACTACTAGTGATACTTCACACTACTTCTCACTACTAACGAATCTCTCCGTACTATTATTATTTACTAGTCTTCAACACTCGTTTCTAGTATATTTTTAATAACTCTATTTTCATTGGGCTTACTTCGATGTATCGTTTGTGTTGAAGGAAATCATGTTTACCGCGGAAATGTTCGAGGCTCAAGTTGAAGAACTCGTTACCCAATGAGTGACTGAAGCTCTTATAGCTGAAGGTTTTGATTGTACAATTGAGAAATACTGTCCCAGACAAGAGCGAATGAGGTGGGAAACTGAACTTCTGAACCTAAGGGCCATTGGAACTGACATTACTAGTTACACTAACCGATTCCGGTAGCTATCGTTGCTTTGCCCACATATAGTTCCATCAGTTGATGTAGCAATCAAGAGATACATGTTGGGATTGTCGATGGAAGTGTTTGGTTTTGTCCTTTCTCATCAACCAAAGATAATACTCGGAGTTATCAATATGGCAATTAACAGGATGAAACAAATTAGCCGAATGGAAGGAATGGGAATACCTGCTGATGGAAATGGAGTTAATGGGAAAAGGAAATGGTGTGAGGATCATGTTAGAAATCTCACACAAAACCTAGGTGAGAAACAAGGGATGCCCCGTAACTTCGAGAAGGGATCTTCATCCAACACAAATTACAAAGGAAAGCTACCATTGTGTGGAAAGTGCGGAAAGCACGATCGTAGGGGCTGCAAGGTGCTGATTGGTGACAGATGTCGAAAGATTAGTCACCGGGCCCTAGACTGTAAGGTTAATATCGAGAAAAATAGGTGTTTTAAATGTGGTAAAGTAGGCCATTACGCGAAGGACTGTCCAAAAAAGGAGGAGGGTGGGTCTACTCAGAATACTGCAACCATCCATCACCCCAGTGAGACGTGCAAGGATCCTAATCCAGTCAAAGGTACGTTCTCGCCCTGCGATCTTAATATTTATGTTTTGGTTGACACTGGCACTGATAGAAGTTTTATATCTTAAGATAGTTGCCACCATCTTAAGAACCCTATTTCTCCTCTAGAAAATGCGTATTCTATAGGACTAGGAGATTGTAAATTAATGTAGAGAATGATACATCACCATGTCTATGTTACGTTAACTAATAGAAGGTCCGGAAATACATGAGAAAAGGTTGTCTCACAAATATGGTACATTTGAGCATAGTTGAATTAGTGATTAAGAGACCCAAATATGTCCCGACTGATAGAGATTGTCCTGGAGTTACACGTCCACCCCACCGTAACATCGAATCTCGGATTGATTTGATACCAGTAGCTGCACTCGTTACACATACAATATACGGACTTGCACCTTTAGAACTACAAGAACTTCCCATGGTGAAGAACATTAGGGTTGTAATGCCCTAATGCGTGACAAGCACTAGAAGGTGGGTCGCACAGCCATGAATTTCCGAGTTGGAGCTCCGGTCTTGTTTGTTAAGAAGAAGAATGGGTCGATGAGATCATGTATCGACTACAAAAAATTTAACAAGTTGACAATTAGGAATCGGTATCCACTACCGAGGATTGATGACTTGTTTGATCAACTACAGAAATGTAGTTGTTACTGGAAAATTGATCTGAGATCCGGATATCACCAGTAGAGAGTCAAAGAAGTGAATGTCATGAAGACGGCGTTTAGAACACGCTATGGACATTATGGACTTACAGTGATACCGTTTGGTTTGACGACCGCACCAGTAGTGTTCATGGTCCTCATGAACCGTGTGTGTGAGCCATACCTAGACAAATTCGTCAAGGTGTTTATTGAAGATATATTGGTGCACTCCAAGAACAAAGAAGAGCAAGGGCAGTTCTCTAAGTGTGACATTTAGTTACCAGAGGTACAATTCTTTGGTCATGTTGTAGGGGCCAAAAGAATACAGATCGATCCAGCAAAGAGGAGCTGTATTCTTTGCACTTAAAATGTGGAGACGCTACCTTTGTGGAATCAAGTTTACTATACTTGCCGACCATAAGAGCTTACAACACCTATTTGATCAGAGGAAGCTCAACATGAGACAACGAAGTTGAATGGAATTACTTAACGATTATAATTATGAACTTCAATACCATCCTGGCAAAACGATTGTTGTGGCGGATGCTTTGAACAGAAAAGAGCAAGAGAAACCTCTCAGAGTTAAAGCTCTTAACATAGTCGTCTGTATGAATCTCACATCGCAGATCCGCGAAGCATAAGAGGAGGCCGTGAAACAAGAGAACGTCGATGTTGAATTTATCAAAGGGATGGATAAGAAATTTGACAACAAGGAGGATAGAACACGATATTTTGCTAACCAAATCTGGGTACCAAAGTTTGGTGAGTTGAGAGAACTAGTGTTGGAGGAAGCACACAAATCAAGGTACTCAATTTGATGTCGTAGCGGAGGAGTATAAAATACTATTAAATTTTACAAGAAAATACTATTAAATACGATACAATTTTACACAAGATATTTATTTATTTAGAGAATGGATATACTTAAACCTTGCTACAAAACTTATAGGCAGTGTACCTAATCGTACAGTAGTGTAGTTTTTAGTAAGTCTGGTTCGTTCTACAGGGAAAATCTTTAAACAAAGCTTAACGCTATATTAGTTTACTTTTATAAAAATACAAATATATATATAAGTAATATTATTATTATAAAGGGGGGTTTTTACCGTTTAATGACCGGTTTGTCGATTTTAAAACTTTAGTCGCAGTTAAAACTAAATGTAAAATAATAAATAAATACAAGACTTAATTTAAAGCGTAAAGTAAATAACGATAATGAAATTGCGAATAATAAAAGTGCGATAAAATAAACTTGCGATAATTAAAAAGTACGATAATTAAAAGTGCAATTAAATACAATTACAATAAAAATGCGATAATTAGAAGTGCAATTAAATATAAAATAAAGGAAATTAAATATGAAATAAAAGAATTATGCTTATATAAACTTCCGTAATCATGATGTTTGACGTGTTGATTTTAGTTTTATGCCCATGGGTTAATTGTCCTTTGTCCTGGATTATTTAATATGTCCGTCTGGTTTTTGTCCATAACAGTCCATCAGTCATAAATATAAAGTGCGAGTGTCCTCGTCAAATTATCCTTATACCCGAAGTTAAATATTCCAACTAATTGGGGACTTAAACTGTAACAAGATTTTAATACTTTGTTTAATAATTACACCAGGATGTCGACTGAGTGTAACCCAAGGTTTTAATATTTTGTTATCAATTATACCAAGTGTCCTTGTACATAATTTCACCCCTGTTTTAATTATTCTAGTGGCTATTAATCCATTCCCGTGTCCGGTTAAATGAACGATTATTCGTACATATAAATACCCCGCCCATCGTGTCCGATCGAGTGTATATGGTAATTTATAGGGACGCCCAATTGTAAATCTTTATATTAACATTAACAAACTATCATTTAGTTAAACAAATATTATCATATCCCGACCTTAACTCTAAGGACGAATACAATAACATATGATTTCATCGCGAGGTATTGACCTCTATATGCGACATTTTTCAAAAACTGCATTCGTTTTTACAATACAAACCATAGCTTTTATTACAAATACAAGGTTTAAACAACTTAATAATGATTATCGTTTAGCGATAATCTTAGACTTACAAACTTTACATGTGATAATAACAATACGACCTCCAACATATTTTACATTACAAATCCTCCGATATGCAGTTTTATTTTTGACACAAATATGCATACTCAAGATCTTGCTTAAATTCAACATGTTGCAGCGGAAGCTTTTAGTTATCACCTGAGAATAAACATGCTTAAAACGTCAACATAAAGTTGGTGAGATATAGGTTTAATGCCGGCAGCGTTATGAATATAGACCACAAGATTTCATATATAAACGTTTTAATAAAAATATTCTAAGTTGTTGAGCACTTGATAACCATACTTAACATTTAATCAACGTCGCATATTCCCTTTATTATGAAATCTTACTACACCGTACCAAGTGTAGTCACCGAAACGAAGTACTGTGCAACCGTTGAATACTGGTCGTCCAGTCCGGTTGGGGTTGTCAGGCCCGATAGATCTATCAACATGATTCGCGTTTACAATACCTCATGTAAATAGTAGTTACCAAGTTACAGGGAAGTATGCCAGTGGTATAACTCAACGTAGAATATATATTTTTAATCACTTGTGTCCATAACGTAAATCATAAAATGCATGTATTCTCATCCCGAAATATTTAGAGTTTAAAAGTGGGACTATATACTCACTTTTGTCTTGAAGGTATTTAACTCGACTTGGTCTCCGATAGATATCACGAACCTAACCATATATATAATATATCAACATATTTTCTTTTCAAGTAATCGTTACATATATATATATATATATATATACTTTTAATATTTTCTTAGTTCGTAGTTAGCAGTCCGATGTTAGTGGTCCACAATTAGTTGCTTAAATAAAATAAATAAAGACCCCATCGTATTCGTGTTGATCAGAATTAATCTTGACCCATGGTACCATGTTGTCAAATGACGTGTTGCGTACATAAAGTACCGTGTTGTCAAATGACGTGTTGCGTACAATCATGAGGTCTTATGATTAATCTTCTCGTGTTGTTTACGGGTGGTCCTCAAGTTACTTAGACAAAGCTACTGGAAAAGGTAAGAAAAATCTTGGAATCAAAAGAGTGGTGGAGTGGGATTGAAAGATTGGAAGTAATCTCCTTGAAATCGGATGACTATATTGATACGTTCTTGAGTAGGTAAATGAAGAGAGATTAGGGAGTGAATTAACTTGAAAGAAAATTGGAAATGAAATTGTATGTGTGTGTGTGCAAAATAGCATGATTATGGGATGGATATATAGGAGATTTAGTTTGTTTTCTTGCACAAAAGTCACACATGAGGTTAAATGGCTGGTTCTCACATGTAACATCATGTCTAGTGGCTGATCATTGAAGTTTATTGTTGGTATATACCAATAGTAAATACGTATAGAAGCTGGGTATAATACGGTTACATATACCCTAGATATACTTGTAGAAATTTTGAGGAATCGGAACGAGAATTCAAATATGGACGGGTTTATAACTGTAAAAGAGGCTCAAAACTGGGCTTTTATTTTTGGGTCAAACCGGGCCAAAATAAAATTTTAAGACATTTTTAATAAAGCAATGTTAGCCCAGCCAGGGGCTCTGCCCCTTGGACCCCGCCAGGGGTTGCCACCCCTTGGACCCCGCTTATCGGGGGCGCTGCCCCCGAACCCCCGTCATAATCAAGATAAGTTCAAACAAGTGTGCACTCCACACTTCCCCAAACTTGTTCGATATTTATCAAGATTATTTTGGTTACAAATTAATCCCATTACACTTAAATCATATTGGTGACATAGATCACCAACACATTATATATTGTAAGTATATATGTCAAAGAATGTTACATATAGTTATTGTTTTAATAACTTAAGTTAGTGGTCTCAAAGTATACTTATAACTCATTGTTGTTAGTTCACAATGAAATGTTAAACCATCCTTAAATCATGTTAAATATGTATAGATATGTACATATACATAATCGTATAATTATGGTGTGTTATATAGTTCGTGATATCATCGGTCAAATTGAACGGTCAAACGTTGTGTGAAACTCTTTTCAAAAACATAAGTCTCAACAGTTTGGATTGCTTATCATGTTGGTAAGGTTTATTTTATGTAAATATTAATCTCATAAGTATAAAACGATCGGAAAAATCCGGGTCGTTACAAATATAAAGCCCATTAATAGCCCATAGTCTAATTTCCACAAGTGTCGTTCTTTTGTCCAAACCCCAATTATGGTACAAAGCCCAATTACCCAATTTTAGTAATTAGCCCAACATCATGATTACTTCGGATTAAATAAGCATAATAATAACTTAGCTACGAGACATTAAATTAAAAAGGTTGAACATAACTTACAATGATTAAAAATAGCGTAGCGTTACACGGACAGAATTTCGACTTACACCCTTACAACATTCGCTAACATACCCTTATTATTAGGATTAAAATTAAAATTAAAATTAAAATATAAATATAAATATTTACGTATAGATATAGAGAGGATGGATATATTATTGTTTTTGCGATCAGAATTCGTTTGCTTTTATAGGGAGTTTCAGTTTTTGGGGCTCCGCGACTCGCGGCATTTTTGATCTTCAAACTCCGCGAGCCGCGGAGTTTGAAATTCCAGCTCACTCCAAATTGGATCTTAGTCTGCCGACGGTTTTAAATATTAATATAATATATATATAATTTTTAAGAATTATTTATATATTATATTATATTCATGTGCATAGTTGACTTGTAATTTTTAGTCCGTTGCGTCGAGCGTTGAGAGTTGACTCTGGTCCCGGTTCCGGATTTTCGAACGTCCTTGCGTACAATTTTATATTTTGTACTTTGCGTTTTGAATCTTGTACTCTTGTAATTTCGAGACGTTTCTTATCAATAATTGGAACCTCTTTGATTGTATTTTGTACTTTTGAGCTTTTTGGTCGTTTGCGTCTTCAATTCATCGAATCTGTCTTTTGTCTTCACCTTTTATTATTTAAACGAATATCACTTTTAAATAGAACAATTGCAACTAAAAGCTTGTCTTTCTTGAGGAATAATGCTATGAAATATATGTTCGTTTTTAGCATTATCAAATATTCCCACACTTAAGCATTGCTTGTCCTCAAGCAATATCGTCTTGAAATACTAGAATCACTTCTTTATTCTTCACACTTTGTACATCAGTGATTTCTATACGGCGGTATAAACAATGGTAGTAACGATATGGTTTACAGTCCCACATGACTATAAAATTTAGATCCATTAAGGAAATTGGATCTTTATGAAAACATTTGATCTTTTGAAAATTAAATCTAGTTTTTTACCCTAGATAAGTTTTCCGGAATAACCCTTCACCGGTGTTTGCAAAATATTTTTGTGGGTTTGGTGGGTTTCAGATTTGAAAATTTTAGCTCAAAACTTATGGTTTTGTATCACCCACTTGCTAACCTTGTATTTGGAAAGCAACACGTCCAGTTTACTTGTCCCGTATATTACCTTTCGGTAAACTACCGTCCGGTTGTAAGGGAAAACGTTGAACAAGCAACTGTTAAGGCAATGTCCCCTGACATGCTTTTAATTATGGTCTATAACGTGTCGGACGCAATTACTATCCTTGGTAGGAGCAATAGTAAAGCTCACCCTTATAATTTGTAGGTTTGGCACAAGGTCCTGTCTTTGACCACTATGCAACCACCGTTCTTACGGTTGACACCCGATTTAGTTCAGGTGACCTAATGAATTCCAGGTGAATTCCTAGGATTTTACGTTCAATGGTAATGAACGCATTGAAAATAGGGTTTTCAGAAAACAAATCGGTTTGTAATTTTGATCAAAATATTTTCTCGTTCAAGCTCGAGTTTAGATATCATTGAATTCCATGAGTTTGTAATTCTCAATCTTTAAGGTCAATCTCAAGGATTGAGTAATATAAGGCTTAAAAGCTGATTTTTGATCTTTTAAGGAGATTATCCTTTCTGGGGATCTGATTCATTAGTCTTATCCAGCTAATTTGCATGGTGCCCCCCATTTTACGAGATAAATCCTTCTCATGGTTAGGATAAATCTGACCACTTGGCGACCCTGTTTAACGCTGAGGTCCGTGGATTTCCTGCTGATTTTAGTGATGACTTTTCTAGATTTTTCGTCAACCTACAGCTGGTCTGGACGACAACTTCTTGACCTAAATCAAGAAGCGCGTGTCTTTTTTGGAAGACTTTACTTCCTTTTAATGATGGAATTGATTCATCGTGTAGATCCATCTTTCTTACAGTAAATCAGGTAAAACTTTTTAGTTTAGTCCAAAGCAAAAGTATTTTCAGTTATTTGTACAAAAATATGTGATATATGTTTTGAATAACTTGGAGAATTTTCCCACACTTGGATTTTATTTTCCTTTTTATTGTCCTCTATTCCATTTTAAATGAATTTTAACATTTTGGTTTGTTTCTCAATTTATGTCCTTTCCGAGGTTACAATAATTTCGGAGTTAAAACCTAGTTTTATCGTTCATAAATATGTATAAACATGATGTTGAGTTCATTTAATTGAAAATTTTGAAAAATTTTACTAGAATTGGGTAGTCAGTATATAAGACTAGGGCTGTTCTTTATTATCAGAGAGCACTAGATTCTAATACAACTACTGCTTTACTAGTATTTTTAATGGTAACCCAGTGTTTAAGATAAAAATTTTAAAATCCGAAAGAATTTAACCCCTTCCCACACTTAAGATCATGCAATGCTCTCATTTGCTAGAAATCAGCAACAATTTAAATTATTGAGGGTGATTTGTGTGAAAATGATTAAATTTTACCAAAGTTTCCAAATATATTGGCGTTTGTTTGCTGAATGATAAATGGTGCACATCATTTGTTCATTCCGTCTTGTTGTTATTTCACATATATTTTGCATCTTGTCTTCAAAATTAGTTGCTTTTGCTGAACTTAATGCCAGTCTTTAAAAATGCGTTGTTTTACCCTGTTGTGTACATAAGATAAACTGCAAACATATATACATATTTTTGAAGTTTTGGTATATTACCCCACATTCAAAAATTATTAAACTCTAATAATAAAAATTAGAAAATTATAAAAACTATTACAATATTAACATAAGTATTAAATGTATCAACATTACAAATAATAAAATAAATAAAACTAAGTAGACTAGGGATGATACTGATACCAATAGGGGTTCCATGCATAACCATAGGTGCTATAGAATGCTTCGGCTGGGTTATACGTAGGATACGGTGGTTGAATCTCTATAGACCAGGGAGGGAATATTGGCTTTGGAGTAGGAATATAGTTTCTACCTATATGTTGGCAATAAGCTATGATTTGGTTTTGATGAACTTGCCAATCTTCAAATGCTCTTTGTCTAGCATTTTCGTACTCCTGTGAAGCTATAAACCTTTGCATTTCTTGCATTTCATTTCCCCCTCCTACATTACCTTGCTGTTGGTTTCTCTCAACCTGTGGATGTCTACCATGGTATTGTACTGCGGCGTTATTTCGCCTCTTTAAAACTTTCGCACCATGGTATACATTTAAACCTATAGTATCGCGGGGTTCTGGTTCTTCGACTAATAATCCCCCCCGACTTATATCCACACCGAGATATTCAGCAATCAAAGTAATAAAAATACCACCTCTTATTATGCTATGCGGTCTCATCCCCCTAACCATAGCTGATAAATAATAACCCACACAATAAGGTATACTTACAGCGCTTTGTGGGTCTCGAATACACATATGGTAAAACAAATCCTGTTCATTTACCTTTTCCTTATTCTTACCTCTTTGTGTAATCGAATTAGCTAAAAACCTATGAATTACTCTTAATTCAGCTCTATCTATATCCAAATAAGAGTAATTTCCCCCTTTGAATCGGTGATGGCTTGTCATTTGACTCCATACACCATGTGTATCAAAATTTTCATCTATCTTTCTACCATTTAGTATCAACCCTCTACAATCGGCAGATGCTAACTCCTCAGGCGTATATATACGTAAAGCCTGAGCCATGTCTAGTAAAGACATGTGGCGCATCGAACCTCCTAACAAAAATCTAATAAAAGATCGATCGGTTAAACTAGCTACCCGATCATTTAATTCTATACTACACAACAATTCTTCACACCAAACTTTATATACAGGTCTACGCATGGTGAATAAACGTACCCAGTCGTTAAAAGTAGAATTACCATACCTCTGTGCAAGTAATTCCCTAATTGGCCCGGCCAATTCTACAGCTTCTAATGGTCCCCATTCTATGACCCTAGGTACCTCAACAACTTTAGAATGAAGAGTATGCAAACACCTTTGGTATTTTGGATAATCTATCCAAAGTCTGTCAAATCTCAGGTTCGGATGCAAATCTTCCAAGTGCATATCAGAAAATGTCATGACTGGATGAGGTATATCTTGCTTGTAGTAGTTATCCACCTCCTGTTGTTCCGCATTCTCAGCAGGAGCATTGCGAGCTTGGGATGAAGATTCACCCCTTTCAGTCTGCAAAACACATCAAACACAATTTTTGTGCATCCAAATATGCATTAGTGTCAGCAAAATCATCAATCAAAATAATTACAATGACATGATCAATTTATATCAAACTTAAGCTCATTTTCATATTTTCATCAAATCTACACTTTTTCAAATAAGCATACACGAAAATGTTCGTCAAGTTCATAAGCATTCAACTTAAATAACATGTCAAAATAATCATTACTAGCAATTAAACAAGTTTCAAATGGCATTATCTCTCAAAAATCAAGTTCATGAATTTTATACTTGAAAAAGTCCACTTTAATTCTCAAAATCATGTTTAGGCTCAAAGTTTGGATCATTTAACTACCTAAACATGTTACACTACTTAATTTAGCAACAATTCATGACAAAAATCGGCCATAACCTGTTTATATCAAAAAGCCCCAAATTTGTTCAAGAACACAAACCCTAGATTACTCAAAATTCGAAGTTTAAGGCTTCT
Organism: Rutidosis leptorrhynchoides; assembly: GCF_046630445.1. Classification (NCBI taxonomy): domain Eukaryota; kingdom Viridiplantae; phylum Streptophyta; class Magnoliopsida; order Asterales; family Asteraceae; genus Rutidosis; species Rutidosis leptorrhynchoides. Next base: position 123,585,253 of record NC_092339.1, read on the forward strand.
AATCATGTTAAATAGTATCAATCTATGTTATACAAGCATAATACATAAACAATTTAAGCATAATTACACTAAAAAGCATCAAAATCAAATTGGGGAAAAAATTGCTCAAGAACACTAATTTTCGGATTAAATGGTGTTTAAGTGTAGAAATTTACCGTTTTTCTTGAGTAATTCCTTGATAGCATCCTTCTCAACATGATTTTACTAAAAGATTTGATGATTAACGGTTAAAAATTGTGATTTTGGGGGTGTTTTTCGGATTTTTTCGGGTAGTTTTTTCGCAGTATTTTTGAGTTGTGTGTGGACTGATCAGTTCAGCTCGATTTTATTTTTTTCTGTATTTTGGTCCTCCCGCGAGTCGCGGGGTTTAAACCTTCAAACTCCGCGAGTCGCGGAGTTTGTATAATTTTTTTTTTTTTATATCTTATACTAATTAAAACAATTAAGTAATTAATTTTAAAATTTTGTTTCCCTTGTAATTTAGGACGAGGTTGTTTCGGATTGATGTCCTAGTCCGTCCTTCGACAAAATTTTAAAATTTGTCAAATCAAAGCGCGGTTTTTAAAAGTAAAGATTTTAGGGTTTTTTAATGTTTTTGGCTTATTTTAATTCAATAAGATTAAAAATAATGATAATAAAAGTTCTCGTCCCTCCCTCGGGTAAAGCAATTTCGGTTCAAAGACCTAGTCTTCAACTCACGATGAATTTTTAAAAATCATATTTTTAACTTAATGAGATAAAGTAAATTTTTGTTTTTAAATTCACACCAAACTTAAAATAAAAATACATAAAATTCAAAATTAATATTAAAAATTCACACCAAACTTAAAATTTGAAATGCATAAAAAAAAATTCATATTTTAAAAATTAAAAATTCACACCAAACTTAATTTAAAAATTCATATTATAAATTCACACCAAACTTATATTAATTTTTCAAATATTTACAATTTTAAATATATTGATTTTACAAAGTTTACAATATTAATTTAAGATTTATATATTAATTTTAAAAACATGGTAAAAATAAAATTAAAAATCTTTTTGGCTTTTTATCCCACTTTAATCAATCAAATATTATCAAAAATATGCGCCCCTCTTTTCGGTAAAGTAATTTCGGTTCCAAGACCTAATTTAACTCATGACGAATTTTTGAAATATTTTGAGTTGATTGATTAAAGATATTTATACCTTAAGAATAAACGTTAAATTTCGCAGTGATGTAATAAATTTTTGAATGATATCAATAATTTCGGTCGCCAAACCTAATTTTATTCAATACCAATTTAATACTTTATAGCGAACAAATTAGTGTTTATTATCAAAAGGTTAAAAATAAAAATAAAAAAATAAAAACTGTACAGACTTACCTGTGAGATAGTATTCTTAGTTATATGATCTATCCCATTCATAAGATAGTCGGTTTAATTGGTTTTCCATGGCTACATAGGCGTAACCTCGAGCATTCAGTGTCTTTTCTTCTAAACATATGAACGGTCCGTCTCTGCATAAAGTAACAAATTCGGTGTTTGAATAGGTTTGATTATTTGAAAATTTACCTCCATGTGACCATTTTCCGCATTTGTGACATCTTTCTAGGTGTCGTGCTATTCTTTTCGCTGCGGATTTTGATTTTCCTTTACCAAATTGTAACTTATTATCTTCGCATCTGGATTCTTTTCTAACTTCGTCCAATCTTTCTCTGATTACTGATACTATTTCACTCGGTAGTGTGTCATTATTACGTTTAGTGATCAAAGCGTGTAACATTAGACCATGGTTTAGTTCACAGGCAGTCTTCATTTTGTAAAAACCTAAAAAAAATAAAAATTCAGAATGGGGGGAGAAGACTAGTTCTTTAGGGTCTGCTAGGGAAAGACCATTCGGGTTCCATTTTTGAGAACTACACGAAAACAGACAATCTAACTCTAACAGAAATACATATTATCCTTTAAAGACTTGATTCTCCTACACTTAGTTAGCTGTGGTGTCGAAATTGTGATTAACTTCGTTGTCGACTTCCATCGGACTATCTATGTAGTGTTTAACTCTGTGACCATTAACTTTAAATTCAATCCCATTTGAATTTATTAATTCTATCGTTTCGTATGGAAAAACTCTTTTAACTATGAATGGTCCCGACCATCTTGATTTCAATTTTTCAGGAAATAGCTTGAATCGTGAATTGAAAAGAAGAACTCTGTCTCCTTCTTTAAATTCTTTTGAACTTCTGATTCTTTTATCATGCCATTTCTTCGTTCTTTCTTTATAGATTAACGAATTTTCGTATGCTTCATGTCTTAATTCTTCTAATTCGTTTAGTTGACTTAATCGTAGACGTCCGGCTTCATGTAAATCAAGATTACATGTCTTCAAAGCCCAAAATGCTTTGTGTTCAATTTCTACTGGAAGATGACATGCTTTTCCATAAACAAGTCTAAAAGGTGTGGTTCCAATTGGAGTTTTGTAGGCTGTTCTAAAAGCCCAGAGTGCATCCTCCAATTTAATGGACCATTCCTTCGGATTTGATCCTACGGTTTTCTCTAGAATACGTTTTAAAGCTCGGTTGGTATTTTCAACTTGTCCACTTGTTTGTGGATGATATGCGGTGGAGATTTTATGAGTTACTCCATATCTTTTAAGAACTTTCTCAAGTTGATTATTACAGAAATGAGTACCCCGATCACTTATTAAAGCTTTCAGTGTTCCAAACCTTGCAAAAAGACGTTTTAAAAAGTTGACTACAACTCGTGCATCGTTAGTTGGGAGAGCTTGTGCTTCCGCCCATTTAGATACATAATCGATGGCTACGAGTATATATAGATTATTATGAGATTTTGGAAATGGACCCATAAAGTCAATACCCCAAATGTCAAATACTTCACATACTTGGATGACATTTTGTGGCATTTCATCACGTTGACTTATTTTTCCGGCCCTTTGACAAGCATCACAGGATTTGCAAAGAAGGTGTGAGTCTTTGTAAATTGTAGGCCAATAGAATCCAGCATCATAAACTTTTCTTGCTGTTAGTTGAGGCCCATAATGCCCTCCTGTTGGTCCTGTGTGACAATGGTTTAATATTTTACTAGCTTCATCTCCAAATACACATCGGCGTATTATTCCATCAGGACAACTTTTAAACAAATGTGGATCTTCCCAAAAATAGTGTTTTATATCACTGAAGAATTTCTTTCGTCTTTGGTACGATAATCCTTTTTCAAGGAATCCACAAACTAAGTAGTTTGCATAGTCTGCAAACCATGGAATTTCTTTATAATCTATCTTCAATAGATATTCATCAGGAAAGTTGTCTTGTATGGCCGATTCATTTAGAACTTCTAATTCGGGATTTTCAAGACGAGAAAGATGATCAGCGGCGAGATTTTCTGCTCCTCTTTTATCTCGGATTTCAATATCAAACTCTTGTAAGAGTAAGATCCAACGGATTAATCTTGGTTTAGCATCTTGTTTTGAAAATAGGTATCTAAGAGCAGAATGGTCGGTATAGACCACCGTTTTTGCTAGAACGAGATATGATCGAAATTTGTCAAAAGCAAAGACAATAGCAAGGAGTTCTTTTTCAGTAGTTGTATAGTTCGTTTGTGCTCTTTGTAACGTCTTACTAGCATAATATATAGGTTGAAATCGTTTTTCAATCCTTTGTCCTAAAACGGCTCCCATTGCAAAATCACTTGCATCGCACATTAGTTCAAATGGTAGATTCCAATTTGGTGTTATCATGATCGGCGCATTAGTGAGTTTCTCTTTAAGAATATTAAAAGATTTGATATATTCATCTGAAAAGATGAATGGAGCATCCTTTTCTAGGAGTTTATTCATATGAGTGGCAATTTTAGAAAAATCTTTTATGAAATGTCGGTAAAAACCGGCATGCCCTAGAAAACTCCTAACTCCTCTAACATTGGTGGGATGTGGAAGTTTAGCAATTACATCTACTTTAGCTCTATCCACTTCAATTCCTTCTTTTGAAATTTTATGACCAAGAACGATGCCTTCTTTAACCATGAAATGGCATTTCTCCCAATTAAGTACTAGATTTGATTGTTCGCATCTAATAAGCATTCGTTCCAGATTAACTAGACATGATTCAAATGTATCACCGAAGACTGAAAAGTCATCCATGAAAACTTTCATGCATTCTTCTATCATGTCGTGAAAAATCGCCATCATACACCTTTGAAAGGTTGCAGGGGCGTTGCAAAGTCCAAATGGCATTCGTTTGTAAGCAAAAGTACCATAAGGGCACGTGAATGTGGTTTTCTCTTGATCTTCGGGTGCTATTGGAATTTGAAAATATCCAGAAAATCCATCTAGAAAACAATAGTAACTATTTCCGGCTAATCTTTCCAACATTTGATCTATGAAAGGTAAGGGAAAGTGATCTTTTCTGGTGGCGTCATTTAATTTTCTATAATCAATACATACACACCATCCTGTTACAGTCCTAGTAGGAATAAGCTCATTTTTCTCATTTGTAATGACAGTCATGCCACCCTTCTTAGGCACGCATTGAACTGGGCTTACCCATGGACTATCAGAAATTGGATAAATTAGACCTGCATCTAGCAGTTTAATAATCTCTTTCTTAACTACATCTTGCATATTAGGATTTAGTCTTCATTAGCGTTGCACATACCTTTTATGACCTTCTTCCATAAGGATTTTATGTGTGCAATACGAAGGACTTATTCCTTTAATATCATGAATCTTCCATGCAATGGCTGGTTTATGAGCTTTCAACACAGAAATGAGTTGTGATTTCTCATTTTCAGTAAGAGAAGACGATATTATTACAGGTAATTCAGATTCACCATGTAAATAAGCGTATTCCAAATGGTTTGGAAGTGGCTTTAACTCTAATTTCGAAGGTTCTTCTATCGATGATTTGTATCGATATCTGTCTTCTTCTTTTAGCATTTGGATTTCTTCTGTTATTGGTTCATATCCATTAGCTATAAGTGTAGCTAACATTTCAACTTCATCAATTGGTTCATTACCTTCTCCTAAAGAACATTCTCCTGTTCCTTGTAATTCTGGAAATTCTTCTAACAATTCTGCATGTGCATCTATAGTTTGAATATAATAACATGTATCATCTGCAGATTGCGGTTGTTGCATTGCTCTATCAACTGAAAAGGTAACACTCTCGTCCTCTATACTTAGGGTCAATTTCTTACCGAACACGTCTATCATTGCTTTAGCCGTGTTTAAAAATGGACTTCCTAATATGAGAGGAACTTGAGAATCTTCTTCCATGTCCAGAACAACAAAATCTACTGAAAATACTAAAGTACCAACTTTAACTAGCATGTTCTCCATTATCCCTCTAGGATATTTTATTGATCTATCGGCTAGTTGTATGCTTATTCTAGTTGGTTTCAATTCTCCAAGGTCTAGTTTAGCGTATAGTGAATACGGCATTAAATTTATACTAGCACCTAAATCTGCTAATGCTTCTATTGAACTAAGACTACCCATAAAACATGGAATTGTGAAACTTCCTGGATCAGATAGTTTTTCTGGTATCTTATTCAACAGCACTGCTGAACAATTAGCATTCATGGTAACAGCCGAGAGTTCTTCCATTTTATTTCTATTTGAGATTAGATCTTTCAAGAATTTAGCATATCTAGGCATTCCTGAAATCACATCAATGAAAGGAAGATTTACATTTATCTGTTTAAACATATCCAAGAATTTGGATTGCTCGGCTTCAAGTTTCTCTTTCTTCATTTTACTCGGGTAAGGAAGTGGTGGTTGGTATGGTTTAACATAAGGTTTAGCCTTAACTGTGTTATCTTCATTAACCTTTTCAACTACCGGTTCTTTTTCCTTATCTTGATCAGGTTGTGGTTCTTGTGGAGTAGGAATAGCTTCATCAGAAGTTACAGGTATTTCAGGTGGTTTAAGTGTTGTACCACTTCTTGTGGTAATGGCTTTAGCTGTTTCATTCCGGGGGTTAGCATTTGTATCACTAGGTAGACTTCCCGGTTTTCTTTCACCTATTAACCTTGCTAGGTTACTTACTTCTTGTTCCAGATTTTGAATAGAAGCTTATTGATTTCTAAATGCTTGAGCATTTTGTTCATTAGTTTGTTTCTGAGATGTGAAAAACTGCGTTTGAGTTTCAACTAGCTTCGTCATCATATCTTCTAAATTTGGCTTTTTATCATCGGTTTGTTGTGGTGGTTTGTTTTGAAAATTAGGTCTTTGCTGATTGTAAGTATTATTGGATACTTGTTGATTGCTAGGACCTTGTTGGTTGTTGTATGGAATATTTCGGTTATAATTCTGGTTTTGATTGTAAATTGGTCTTGGCGGTTGATAATTATTCTGATAATTATTTCCAGGCCTTTGGTTTATGTATGAAATATTCTCTTTTTGTTCCATTGTTAATTCAATACTGAGACAATCTTTTGTCAAATGTGGTCCTCCACACTGCTCACAACTAATTCGTATTGAGTGAATATCTTTAGCCATCTTTTCCATTCGTCTCTCGACAACATCTATCTTTGCGGAAATGGAATCTAAGTCATGGCTAGAATCGGCTCTAGCTTCTTTAGATGATCTAACGATATCTTTTTCTTGGTGCCACTCATGTGAGTGGGAAGCAGTGTTATCAATAATTTTGTAAGCATCAGTTTCGGTTTTCTTCATAATAGAACCACCAGCTGCTATATCTATGTCTTTCCTTGTAGTGATGTCGCATCCTTGGTAGAATATTTGTACTATTTGACAGGTGTCTAAACTATGTTGCGGACATCCTCTTAATAACTTTCCAAATCTTGTCCACGCCTCATATAGAGTTTCATTTGGTTTCTGTGTGAACGTAACAATTTCTCCTTGAAGTCTTACGGCTTTAGATGCCGGAAAGAATTGTTTAAGAAATTTTTTAACTAAAACGTCCCATGTATCAATCGCCCCTTCAGGTAACGATTCCAACAAATCTTTGGCTTCTCCCTTTAAAGTCCAGGGAAATAACATGAGATATATCTGTTCATCCTCAACTTCTCGGATTTTAAATAGTGTGCAGATCCTATTAAAGGTACGTAGATGTTCATTTGGATCTTCCTTCGGCGCACCACTAAATTGGCATTGATTAGTCACCATGTGTAGAATTTGTCCTTTGATTTCATAATCTGGCGCATTAATGTCTGGATGAGTAATTGGGTGACCTTGGCCAGTGCGTTTAGCTCTCATTCGGTCTTCCATACTTAAAGGTTCCAGATTCTCCATAATTGAATTTGTTGAATCGGAATCACTAGAGGATTCTGATTTAATGGTTCGTTCCTCAACAATCTCTGTTTGAATGATTGGTGGTTCCGGAGGAAAATTTAATGGTTCAGGATCTACGAATCGTTCCTGAATATTCTCCTGATTCTCAATTGTGAGGTCGGGTTCAAAAAACGGATTATCGGAAATTTGAACTGGAGTACTTGGTCGACTGGATGACGATTCTAAAGAAAAATCAACGGCAGTAATATTTGCTAAATGTCTTGATCTAGTTACAGGTGGTGAACGTACAAAAGGTGGTGAACGTCTTGCTCGGTGCATTCACTGAATATCCTATTAGTTTTTAAAAGGAAAGAAAAATTATAATAAGTTATCCAATCAATAGACTTTTCTGATTTTGCCCACGTTTCGAATAGCCAAAAGATGCAGTAGAGGGGCAGGATTCGTTTGGTCTCAATATAATTGAGGACTGTTTGGCTTCAATAACCCGGTCCACGTACAAATCCAACTATTACTACGAACCAGAAAATTTTGATGTCTATTAATTTAACCACTTAAAATAAATTTTCGTAATTTTAAGAAATTTAGATAAGAAGTAGAATAAAAATCTATGTCCTAAAACTAGAATAGCGAGAAATAAGAAAGAAAAAGAGTTCGTCGAAAAAGGTCGAAAAAGAAAAATGGTTGAAAAATAAAAGGTGACGGAAAAATAAAAGAAACTTATAAAACTTAAAAATACTTGACTAACCTAACCTTATTACTACAACTAACTTAAAATTATAATCGCAAATTGAGATTACTAATTGGAATGATAATTGATACATAGGTAAAAGTCGTCTAAAAATATTAAAGTTTACAGGAAAAACTAAATCCCAAATGGAAATAACTTAAAAAGAAACTAAAACTTAAAAAGACGTCGCAAAATTCTAAAGTACCTAAATCTTAGTCTAAAGAAAAAGCACTTAAGGAATTCTACGGCAAAGTCTAAAAATCTAGAAGTAAAAATAACTATGGCAAAAACTAAATTTAAAACTAAATATGAGCTAAAAATACAAAAGTTACGCTAAAACAATTAAAAAGGGACAAAATATAAAAATATACAAAAAGTTGTAAAAAGTACAATTTTTATAAAAATATTATTTTTATATTATTTATTTATTAAAACTATTAATTTTACAATTTAATTAAACTAATTTAACTAAAATATAAATTAAATAAAAAGTAAAACTAATTATAATAATAATAATTAATTAGGGTTAATAATAATAATAATTAATAATTACCCGTAATTAAATGCAGATTAGGGTTTCTGTCGGTGTCAGGGTAACTCCGCGAGTTGCGGTATTCCAAGCAGCAAACCCCGCGAGTCGCGGGGTTCCAAAATTCAACTCTGGTACAGTTTTAAATTTGACGCGTTTTTTTTTTTTTTTTTTTTTTTTTTTGTAATCTAAAATTTTTATATAATAAAAACTTATATTTTTAAAAACTAGAATAAATATAGAACTACTTTATAATTTTATAAATAAAAATCTTAAAGCTAGATTTATATATATATATATTTTTTTTCAGTTTTATATTTATAAAATATATTTATAAAATAAATTAAATAAAACTTATATTTTTACAAACTAAAGAAACTTTATAAAACTTAAATATTTATCAAACTCTTAAAAATATTTATATTTTTGTTTTTCTTTTAATATTTTGGAATATTTAAAACGTATTTTTATAAAAACGAATTTTAATAAAAGTAAACTAAAAATCCTTTTTTTTTATATTAGCGTTGCGCTTCCGGCTTTTAAGCGATTCCCCGGCAGCGGCGCCAAAAATAACTTGATGTCGTAGCGGAGGGGTATAAAATACTATTAAATTTTACAAGAAAATACTATTAAATACGATACAATTTTACACAAGATATTTATTTATTTAGAGAATGGATATACTTAAACCTTGCTACAACACTTATAGGCAGTGTACCTAATCGTACAGTAGTGTAGTTTTTAGTAAGTCTGGTTCATTCCACAGGGAAAATCTTTAAACAAAGCTTAACGCTATATTAGTTTACTTTTATAAAAATACAAATATATATATAAGTAATATTATTATTATAAAGGGGGGTTTTTACCGTTTAATGACCGGTTTGTCGATTTTAAAACTTTAGTCGCAGTTAAAACCAAATGTAAAATAATAAATAAATACAAGACTTAATTTAAAGCGTAAAGTAAATAACGATAATGAAATTGCGAATAATAAAAGTGCGATAAAATAAACTTGCGATAATTAAAAAGTACGATAATTAAAAGTGCAATTAAATACAATAACAATAAAAATGCGATAATTAGAAGTGCAATTAAATATAAAATAAAGGAAATTAAATATGAAATAAAAGAATTATGCTTATTTAAACTTCCGTAATCATGATGTTTGACGTGTTGATTTTAGTTTTATGCCCATGGGTTAATTGTCCTTTGTCTTGGATTATTTAATATGTCCGTCTGGTTTTTGTCTATAACAGTCCATCAGTCATAAATATAAAGTGCGAGTGTCCTCGTCAAATTATCCTTATACCCGAAGTTAAATATTCCAACTAATTGGGGACTTAAACTGTAACAAGATTTTAATACTTTGTTTAATAATTACACCAGGATGTCGACTGAGTGTAACCCAAGGTTTTAATATTTTGTTATCAATTATACCAAGTGTCCTTGTACATAATTTCACCCCTGTTTTAATTATTCTAGTGGCTATTAATCTATTCCCGTGTCCGGTTAAATGAACGATTATTCGTACATATAAATACCCCGCCCATCGTGTCCGATCGAGTGTATATGGTAATTTATAGGGACGCCCAATTGTAAATCTTTATATTAACATTAACAAACTATCATTTAGTTAAACAAATATAAAGCCCATTAATAGCCCATAGTCTAATTTCTACAAGTGTCGTTCTTTTGTCCAAACCCCAATTATGGTACAAAGCCCAATTACCCAATTTTAGTAATTAGCCCAACATCATGATTACTTCGGATTAAATAAGCATAATAATAACTTAGCTACGAGACATTAAATTAAAAAGGTTGAACATAACTTACAATGATTAAAAATAGCGTAGCGTTACACGGACAGAATTTTGACTTACACCCTTACAACATTCGCTAACATACCCTTATTATTAGGATTAAAATTAAAATTAAAATATAAATATAAATATTTACGTATAGATATAGAGAGGATGGATATATCATTGTTTTTGTGATCAGAATTCGTTTGCTTTTATAGGGAGTTTCAGTTTTTGGGGCTCCGCGACTCGCGGCATTTTTGCTCTTCAAACTCCGCGAGTCGCGGAGTTTGAAATTCCAGCTCACTCCAAATTGGATCTTAGTCTGCCGACGGTTTTAAATATTAATATAATATATATATATAATTTTTAAGAATTATTTATATATTATATTATATTCATGTGCATAGTTGACTTGTAATTTTTAGTCCGTTGCGTCGAGCGTTGAGAGTTGACTCTGGTCCCGGTTCCGGATTTTCGAACGTCCTTGCGTACAATTTTATATTTTGTACTTTGCGTTTTGAATCTTGTACTCTTGTAATTTCGAGACGTTTCTTATCAATAATTGGAACCTCTTTGATTGTATTTTGTACTTTTGAGCTTTTTGGTCGTTTGCGTCTTCAATTCGTCGAATCTGTCTTTTGTCTTCACCTTTTATTATTTAAACGAATATCACTTTTAAATAGAACAATTGCAACTAAAAGCTTATCTTTCTTGAGGAATAATGCTATGAAATATATGTTCGTTTTTAGCATTATCACAATTCATCCTGGAACAGATAAAATATACCAAGATTAGAAGGCATTTTACTGATGGCCAAATTTGAAAGCTGACATCGCTACTTATGTTGGAAAGTGTTTGACTTGCGCTAAAGTCAAAGCTGAACACCAGGAACCATCAGGGCTACTAACTCGACCAGAGATTCCCAGTGGAAATTTGAAGGTATTACAATGGACTTCATCATGAATTTGCCAAAGCCCGTGGGGGGGGGGGGGGTTATGACACCATTTGGGTTGTCGTGGATCGTCGCACTAAGTCTGCACACTTATTACCGATAAGAGGAAACTGATAAGATGGAAAAGATGGCTCAGGCTTATATCGAGGAAGTCGCCTCTAAGCATGGAGTGCCCATATCTATTGTATGAGTACCGCATATCATCCCCAGATAGATAGTCAAAGCGAACGGACTATTCAAACTCTTGAGGACATGTTGCGAGCAAGTGTCATCGATTTCGGAAATGGTTGGGATAAGTATTTACCATTAGCTGAATTCTCATACAACAACAACTACCATACGAACATTAAAGCTGCACCTTTCAAAGTGTTGTACGGGAGGAAAAGTAGATCTCCGTGTGTTGGAGCGAATTGAGAGATAATCAGTTGACATGTCTTGAAATTATTCAGGAGACAACGGAGAAGGTCATACAGATTCAAGAGCGATTGAAAATGGCTTGGAGTCGTCAAAAGAGTTATACCGATGTTAGGCGGAAAGATTTAGAATTCCAAGTTGGCGACAAAGTCATGCCTAAGGTATCACCCTGGAAGAGTATGGTACGGTTTGGGAAACGAGGTAAATTGAGTCCGAGATATGTTGGACCATTCGAGATAACTGAAAGAATTGGACCAGTGGCTTACAGATTGAAACTGCCACAAGCGCTCAGTGGAATACACGATACTTTCCATGTGTTCAACCTGAAGAAATGTCTAGCCGACGAGAACTTGGTGATTCCTTTAGAGGAACTGCGTATCGATGAAAAACTTCAATTCATTGAGGAACCTGTCGAGATCATGGACCGTGAGGTCAACCAGTTAAAGCAAAGTAGAATTCCTATTGTAAGGTTCGGTGGAACGCGAGAAGAGGACCAGAGTTCACGTGGGAGCGTGCAGATCAAATGAGACTGAAATACCCGCAACTGTTTTCAGAAGGAACTACTTCAACGAACGTTCACAAAAATTTCGGGACGAAATTTTTAATAACAGGTGGGTAATGTAACAACCCTGCTTTTTCTGTCACTTCAGTTAACTGTCCGTTAGTTGGTTTAATGGTGATTACTTGACTTTTTATGTATTTAGGTGTATTAAATGCATACGTGATCCTTGGAGGGCTATTTAAATTAATATGAGTTAATTTTAATCGATAAAAATATTTCGAATAAAAGAAATACGATGAAAACGTTACGATTTGAAAAACTGCTTTTCGAGCAACGAAACGCTCGGATTTATTTTAATAATTATTTTATTAATTATTAACTTTTTTTTTAAATATTTAGTTTATTGTGTTTTTAATAAATTAAAACGTTTGCTTGCGTTTTGACGATTGGTTTAGCGTTCCGGGCCTTCAGTACGTTTAAACGACACTTGAAACGAGCTATGAACACACGCTTTTGCAAAACACGAGCCCGGGAGCATCCCACTTGGGCCATTCAGCGGACCCCACTCCCTCACCCCCCTTTTATTTCTAATGTTGGGCTCATGGGTCATCAACTTGCTAATTTAGGGCCCTAGACTAATTAATTAATAAAACCTAAGGTGTAATCTCCCTCCCCACTCCAATTTTCAGTCGACACATCTCCATCCTCCCTCCCTTTTGCCGCCGTCGACTAACACACACACATACACAGTCAAAAACTCACTTTTTGATCAAGTCTTGTGCATCAAACTTGTTCCTTGCTTCGTCCTAAGTCTTGTTGTGTGCTTTAATCTTGCTTGAAATGTATAATTTTACAAACCCTAGCTCTAAAAATTCTGATTTGATAAAGTTTTATAGTTTATGTTGGTCAATTGCTAGATTCATCGCGTTTGTATGTTTTGTTAGTCGTTAATTTGATCGTATTGATTGTTTTATGTGAAAACCGAATTTGATATTGATGATACTGATATGATGGACTTGTTTTCTGTAAATAATTATTATCTAGATGGAAAGTAGTCGAAAAATCAATAACGTTAGTCTCAAGACTCAATTGATTTCGTTATCGTATGCTCTAGATATGTTAAATTGAAGTTTTTTTGTGATCTTGCCATGAATCCGAATTTTCTGAGTTGTTTGCTTTGTGAATTGTGTTATAACATGTTAACCATTGTATAAATGACTTAAAAACACTCAAGTTAGACTAGGATTTCATGCGATTTGAATTTGTATAGCTTCCGTTATGCTTAATTGAATGAACATGAAAAACTGATTTGCGCGATAACTTAAAATAAATGTTTAAGGCTATTTGAAGTGATATATATATATATATATATATATATATATATATATATATATATATATATATATATATATATATATATATATATATATATATATATATATATATATATTAGGTCTTTGCATATCTGGAAAATTTACTTTTTGTAGATAACTTTTCACCTAGGCCTTGCATCATTTGGATTTTTGAGGCTTGCGTAATGTGCGTTCGAACATAGTAACTTGTATGCTGTCCAAATCTGTAACGTATGCATCTTTTTCCCTATAAGTTGACTTGTGCATGCTTTGAGACCTTGGAATTTTGGATAATGAATCTTTACATGTTATGTGATATATATCTAGTTTATTTCAACCTTTGAAACTTGATACTTGTGCACACTAAGGCCATAGTTTTGGTAAATTCTGAATTGAGCTGAAACATAATGTCCAACTTGATTGAATAAACTGTACCAATTGGCTAAACCAAAGTTGCTCATTTTTGGATATGTGATAATTTGACTTCTCCTTGAACCATGTCCACTGACCTTGTGTTAATTGCATGTCCCTAGCTCCGGTTATAGCCAATACGAGATTGGTGCGCAGTCAGAAACTGATTTAGTGAACCATAAATGCGTCCTTTCTGCAACCCGACTTATAGACATTGTATTAGACCCTGCTATTACTTTTTGGAATTGATTTTGAGTCTACTTGTGATCAGGAGTTTGCCATGTTGCCATGAATTATGTGCTATGAGATAATATTCATTGTTTGCAACTTGTACATGAACGTTATGCATAATGATAAACTGTGATCGTGTATTTGACAAACTTTGATCTGAAACGTGTTAGTTGACTTAGGTTTGACACGTTGACCAACATTTGACATGAACCTACTGATGTTGACTTTAGTTGACCACCTTGACCAAGTTTGACTTTCGATTTTACTTTGGTTGACTTTGGTTGACTTGCATGAATTAGTTAACTTTTACCTTGAAACGAGTCGAGTCGAGCAATAAGACAACTTACTCTATGAAACTACTATGTTATAAGACATAAATAATGACCAAACTATATATGTATACTTAGGTTGCTTTACTCGGATATAAAACTATACAAGTTATTTGTTACGTTTGTTCAAGAGCTATCCAAAGGTGAGTCTACAGTCCCGCTTTTTACATATTTTCAGGGATGAGAATACACGCTTATTTCTTATACATTTTTTTATAAATGCTTTTTACGTTTGACACGAGTACTTATTATACATATTGAGTTGTGTCCAAAAAACCCCTAGCTTGAGTACTTTTATTACCTTCGGGTAAGCACAATTTAGATGGACGGATCCGTTAGGTTAGACAAACCTCACCCAAACAATATTAACCGTGGTGCATTTACTTTGAACATTTTATATGCTCGAACATGTGTAAACATTTTTATGGGGTAAAGGGAGTGTAGTGGCTTCTATACTCTAGTCACTGTTAGTATTCAGGTGCTCATGGATTATGTAACATTTTGCAACTTCGGGTTGTGCGTATTAAAAATCTTGTGGTCAATGAAATTAAACTATTTTTCTGATAACTATTTTTCAGATACTGTTAACTTATAAAACCTGTAGATTCACCAACATTATTGTTGACCTGTTTTTGCGTGTTTGTATTCTCAGTTCTTTAAGAGGTATATGCTTCCGTTGTGTTTGATGTTTTGGACTGGTCGATGAGTCAGCATGTTTTTATTAAGGACCATTATTACTTTCGAATTTAAACTTTTGCATATGTTTAATACTATTGCCTTGTGGTTACGATCACAATAGTATTCTTATTTTGGATTTATTAACTTATGTTTTGAAAGTCAACTTTATAATAAAATTAAATGCGATTGTTTTGAAACGTCTCATATGGAGGGCGGAACTGTTAACTGTGGGACCTATAATTAACACGCCGTCAGATGGGAAATTTGACGGGGTGTTAAATCTAAAGATGAGTAAGGTGGCCAAAACTCTTTAATAATTCAACAAATACTCAGAAAATTTTTAGAATTTGGTGAAATTTCAAAAATAAGTCCATGAGAATTTATCTTCTTCCAAAACAAGCAAGACTAATCTTCAAACACTAACAAATCTTAAAATAAAATCTTCCAAACAAAACACCCTTATGATCATGAACTTTCGAACTTTAAAAATACCAAATTGCTTCAAATGGATGGAATCAAGTTTTAAGGTGGGTGTGCCGTCCACAGTTGTCCTCGTGTTCAGGACAACGACACTACATGCAAATGTACCAACATCGGATACTCTTGTGATTTTGATTAGGGTGCACAAATGAGGATTATGGTTAAAGTCTCATGCGACTTGGTACGAACTACATGTACATGAGTTATCCACCAAAGTAGATGATCTCGAAGAAAAAGTTACAAACTAAGAAAGCAAAGCTATCACTCCTGCTCTAGTTGTTACCCTGGATAAACCTCCAGATTTACCCTCAACGGGATTGGTTCCATGATTATAGTCTCATGGGACTCTACTTCACAGAGAACTTAACATCGTACTAATGTCATTTGAATGTAATGTAGGTTAGGAAGATACTACATTACTTCCAGATATCATCGTTGAGCCATGAGTTTGCAGACTTCAATATGTTAAGGTATATGTATGCTAACTGCAGTCAGACATAGATGCATTGATCTTTATGAAGATCATCCATATAGCGATCCGATTAATCTATCGAAATAGTTTCATGGTGTCCTCCATTGTACGAAACAGATCCACCTCATGGTTAGGAAAATTCTGACCACCAGTCCCTGTTTGATGCTGAGGCGCAGGTGGATTTTCAGCCGATGATAAAGTGGACTTTTCAAGGCTTTTCGTCAACTCTAAAACTGGTCTGGACGTCGACTTATGACCTAAACCAGAAAGAAGCGTCTTTTCAGTAGACTTTACTTCATATAAATGTTATAAATTCTGAAGACTTTACTTCCTCTAAAGATGGGTAAGGTGGCCAAAACTCTAATAATTCAAGAGATACTCAGAAAATTTTTAGAATTTGATGAAATTTCGAAAAAAAGTCCATGAGAATTTATCTTCTTCCAAACTTAAGATCATGTAATGTTTTCACTTATATGAAATCATATAAAATAATAAATTCGAGAGGACAAAAGTGTAAGAGATAGAAAAACTCTCATTTTAAGCTATTTTCACAAGTACTTGTCAAATTGCATGTCAATCTTGTAAACTTCCGCATTGCCACACTTCACTTTTACAACTAAAATAAAAGAAACACAAAATATTTTTGGCCCTTTCAAATTCTTGCATTCGCAATTACACACCTTTTAATATTTTTTAATTTTTATCAATTTTTTTTTGTATTTTTAAGGATTTTCAAAAAGAAATTTTTTTTCCTTTTACAAATTTTTTAAAATAAAAAAATAAGAAAATATGCAAAAATAAAAAGGAAATTATCAAAAAGAAAATATGCAAACTTCTTGATTTTTTATTAACGAGTCGTTTTCTTGAATCGACCCGCATTTTAATGCCTAGTGGGGTAATCCTCCACCACACTTATCGGACGACATGTGAAATTAGTAGAAAAAGTTCCACGAATCAATAACGTAAGCCGATCATTAACCCCTCGGTGTCCCTATTTAACCTCACAATTACTTTAGCAAATTAATAGTTAATATCGTCAACGTCTAATTATACTAGTTTCCCTCATATAACTCAACAAATTCTAAGTTATTTTCCAATAATGTAGCAAAGTTCATTAATCAAATTGACTATCGTTAACTAACCAAGAAACTCACGATAAACATAATGACATGCATAAGTAACGGTGGTTCTTCAATTAAACATAATCACGAGCAATTAATCAACTATGTAAAATCATAAAAATAGCAATTTATCACCTAGGTTCAATCATCTAAGTAGATACATAAATATTTAGCTACTCATCATCATGCAAAAGATAGATAAATATAAAGATAAACAATTCATGACCCTTGTATTAATCAAAAGAGTAAATAATTATAAATATTACCTAATGATTACATGTGATCAAAATTGAATCCAATGTGTTAAAACTCTAATAACAATGTTGAAAAACCCCAAATTTGACTTTTAGAGATCCGAAATTTGTAATTAAAGTGATACCCAAATGAGGGGATTAAACATGGTATTTATACGGAAAATCTGACTTGCTGCATGATAATTCTCGATTTGTCTATGTTTTACCTCGCAATATCCCCATCGTTTCACTCGTTTATGAGGATTATTGAGCTTGAAAGATTGATGATTGTGTATATATGTTGGTTCAAGCCTAAAAGCTTATCTTTGTGCAAAATTGACCAAAATCTAGCCTAAATAGTGAACCAAAGCATGGCAAGTTGAAAGCACAAAGCGAAATTGAATGTTCAAGTTTAGATTGATAATTCTAAGTGTTTTGAAAGTACAATGCAATGGTGTGGCACACCTGACCTTAGGTACGACGCATCAATACAAAAGAAATGGAGAAAATCAGATCAGATGTCTAGGAAACAATTTCACGTATAATGGTGTGGCGCACCACCCTTCAGGTGCGCCGTACCTGTCTCATGGCAAATGGTGTGGTTCACCATTTAACTGGTGCGACTCACCTGTGCTATTTTGGGTCCAGAAATTTGCAACTTTAAAAAGGAAAAGATAGGTTTTGGAAAAATGAGAGTTGCAGTTTTAGATATCGAATTTCACCCAAAAATCATCATCTTCATCATTAAGGATTGGAAGGGCTATTTGATTGCTAGCTCAAGGATTCACTTGGATTTATCAAGATCTCCATCTTCTTCACCATTTCTAGTTGTTTTTAGATATCAATTTGATACAATCTTATCTAATTGTAATAATGATGTTTGTTTGCTCATTTACTACTTTGATTAGTGTTATTCTAGCCATGCTTGGCTAGATTTATTGTGTTTGCTTGTTTGTGAACCTCTTTGTATGGATTTGCCCTAGAATTAATGAAATATTGATGTTTGTGTAACATCCGCTAACCGGGCCTAGTTGAAATGACCATTTTGCCATTGTGTGCATTTATATTGTTATTTTATTAGTCGAATTTTTATAGTCGTTTGACTATTTGATTGAGACCAGTTCGTGACAAGGGTCACAAAACATGTTTGTTTAATTATTTTTAACCTCGTTAAGGTCATTTATCATGATACGTATGGTGTTAGATAACAGTTAAATACCCGTGTGATATGGGGTATGGGTTAACACCCATTTAAGTAAGTATTTTTGGACTCTTCTTACATCTTTACCTAACTAGACACACATACACCTACGCTCTCATCTTGTTACAAGTCTCAAACCCTAGCTCTTGATCTTGTTAAAATCAATTTAAATAAGTTGCGGATTCAGATTCCTGGTGATTTCATGATCAATACAAGGTAAGTAATTCACAGATTCATGTATTAATCTTGTTGCAAATTGGGTTTTTAGTGCAAAATGGGTTTTGGTTAGATTTTGCTTGAATCTTGATCTAAATGTGTTAGAAATGTTTGATTATTGTTAGAAATAGTTTTTATAGAATTTGTATGATGTTTTTGAAGTGGTTTTATGGTTAAAACAAGTAGAAATTGAGTTTTGGGTGTCAAAAACCCATAATGAGTGAATTTGTGATGTTCTTCAGCACCCACGCATTTGACAGCTCAATCATATGGTTAATCAATCGATTGAGGTCTGTACCACGGGGTTGAGGGCTCAACCATATGGTTGAGGGCTCAACCATATGGTTGAGGGCTCAACCTTGTCAGCCTATACTTAATGACATTTCAGCATTTTGTGAAGTTTGTTTTGGTCGTAACTTTCAATTTATAACTCCGTTTTTTATGAATCAAATATCGTTGGAATCGTAACGAAGAATACTTTCAATGATAAACTTGTATGAAGCTAGATAAAAATGTATTTGGATCGGAAAAAGAGATTTTAACGTCTATATCTTGTTTTGCACGCACTGTATGTCGTTATTGATTGAAGTCATGATGTAGACTTATAAAATTATGAATGTATGGTGTTATGACTTAGTTTATAGTTGAATCAATTATATTATTGATTAGAACACTATACTGACTTTGTTTATGATGTTTCCAGGTGATAAGGAGAAGTGAAGACTCAGAAATATAAGACCTCCGAGTTCTTCCCGTGCCGGTATTCGATGAGTGGGTTAATCTAGCTGTTAAGGCATATAGTGACATGACCTAGACCGTTGACCTAGTTGTTATGCTTTGAACCTATGTTGTTGTGTGTTGTGGACTTTGGCCTTGCGCGTTAGTTGGACCGACCTTGCTTCTGATCAGGTCGGGAGAGATCAACCTTGCTTCTAATCAGTTTTGGCTCACTGATGTTGTATGATCAGTATAACTCAGAATCAAGCATTCGTCGCGTGTTGAGGACGTATACTCGTGATACAGGGTTATGAGTTTTTGGTAGACTCTAGTCTGATCAACTGGGGTCATTTTCCCGGCCAGGCCGTCGAGTCTCTCAAGGGGTTGCTTCAGATTATCCAGGGTTACTTCAGATCACCCACATGGTTGTTTCTGATTGACCATTACTTATGGTTATCATGGTTGCTTTGGATTGACCGTTGCTTTGGATGTTTTTATGTTATGGTGGTCTTTGGATTTAGTTGATTGTTGGCTATTGTATGATATTGTGATTATATTGCTTTTGATGTTGTATGGTAATGGGTAGATTGCTCTGTTTCTGCATTTTCTAGTGGTTGTCTTATTAACTGTATGCCTGATTTGATGATGTGTGCTCTAGTGATTGTACTTGTGTGCTTTAGCTGTTAGATTAGTCCATTCACTTAGCTTCATGCTAACCCTTCCACCTTCCCCCTTGCAGGTGGTAGCTCTTTTGCTTTTGTGGACAAGGGAGAAGATGGGAGTGTTGGGTTGTGTTCGACAAGTCTAGAACTCTGATGTTGTCTATATGAAATCAGATATTAATGTAACACTAGTTGTTTGATAACAATGTATTTATGAATGAAGTTGTAATAATTATGTTTATGTTTGTACATAAGGGCATGTTTCGTAATTAAGACTTCCGCTGTGTTATTAAAAAAAAATACGGTGTTACAGTTTGAATGAATCATTGAGGTATATTGTTGAGCTTCATTGAAGAACCACAACTATATGTTTTTTAAGATTCCTTTGATCATATAAATTGTTAACCATTACTTAGTGATTTGAATTGGGATTGAATTTGTACTTCAATAAAAACAAGTGATCTAGACAACTAAGTTAGGGATTTCAGGTGATTGTGTCTTTGATTTGGTTGGTGATTCAAAGGGCTTTTAGTCAAAGCTATAGGAGTGCTAGTCATTTCAAGTGATTGATTTGATTAAAGAATTTTATGTGAATTCAATCCAAGATCATAGTTTTAACAACTGCTCAACTTAATTTGGTCATTCAAGGGAGTCTACGTGAGTTCATAACCTTAATTGATCAAAGTTTAGTGGTAACATTAAACACATAAGAGTTCATCATCATTGTGCAATAAAAGGGAAAAATGGGCTATCCAATGCTTAGAGGGGATCAATGCAAGTGAACATGTTTAGTTATTTGATATCTTATTTTGCTATTTGCTTCTATTGTAAGTGTTAGTTGTTAGTTAAAATTACTCAAAAACCCCAATCAAAACTTAGGACAATTGTTAGTTTTCGAATATCCGATTAAGCATACTCTCTTGGGATGAACTTGATTGATTATTTACTAATATGATGATCGAGTCATGTTTCTTGTACTTGTTTGTCTAATTGGTTAAGTTTTAGTGCATCGTTATAAATTAGAGTATTAACAAACATACATCAAAATTTTTGGCGCCACTGCCAGGAATTGTGCGTTAAATTGGAATTTGAAATACAACTAGTGACTGTTCGATCCTTTTGTGAGGATTTATTCTAAAAAGTTACTTTTATTGTTATATTGTTATGCGAAAAATATCTTGTGGTTGTTTTGTGATCAAGGTTAGGTGGTTGATGTTATGCGAGGTGTATATAAAATAGCTTAAATTTTTCAAGGAAATACTATTAAATACGATACAATTTTACACAAGATATTTATTTATTTATAGAATGGATATACTTAAACTTTGCTACAACACTTATAGGCAGTGTACCTAATCGTACAGTAGTGTAGTTTTTAGTAAGTCCGGTTCGTTCCACAGGGAAAAAAAATCTTTAAACAAAGCTTAACGCTATATTAGTTTTATTTTATAAAAATACAAATAAATATATAAGTAATATTATTATTATAAAGGGGGGTTTTTACCGTTTAATGACCGGTTTGTCAATTTTTAAAACTTTAGCCGCAGTTAAAACAAAATGTAAAATATTAAATAAATAAAAGACTTAATTTAAAGCGTAAAATAAATAACGATAATGAAATTTCGATAAATAAAAGTGCGATAATAAAAAATTACGATAATTAAAAGTGCAATTAAATACAATAACAATAAAATAAAGTGCGATAATTAGAAGTGCAATTAAATGTAAAATAAAGGAAATTAAATATGAAATAAAAGAATTATACTTATTTAAACTTCCGTAATCATGATGTTTGACGTGTTGATTTTAGTTTTATGCCCATGGGTTAATTTTCCTTTGTCCTGGATTATTTAATATGTCCGTCTGGTTTTTGTCCATAACAGTCCATCAGTCATAAATATAAAGTGCGAGTGTCCTCGTCAAATTATCCTTATACCCGAAGTTAAATATTCCAACTAATTGGGGACTTAAACTGTAACAAAATTTTAATACTTTGTTTAATAATTACACCAGGTTATCGACTGCGTGTAACCCAAGGTTTTAATACTTTGTTAACAATTATGCCAAGTGTCCTTGTACATAATTTCACCCCTGTTTTAATAATTCTAGTGGCTATTAATCCATTCCCGTGTCCGGTTAAATGAACGATTATTCGTACATATAAATATCCCGCCCATTGTGTCCGATTGAGTGTATATGGTTATTTATAGGGACGTCCAATTGTAAATCTTTATATTAAAATTAACAAACTATCATTTAGTTAAACAAATATAAAGCCCATTAATAGCCCATAGTCTAATTTCCACAAGTGTCATTCTTTTGTCCAAACTCCAATTATGGTACAAAGCCCAATTACCCAATTTTAGTAATTAGCCCAACATCATGATTACTTCGTTTTAAATAAGCATAATAATAACTTAGCTACGCGACATTAAATTAAAAAGGTTGAACATAACTTACAATGATTAAAAATAGCGTAGCGTTACACGGACAGAATTTCGACTTACACCCTTACAACATTCGCTAACATACCCTTATTATTATAAATTAAAATTAAAATTAAAATTAAAATATAAATATATATATATTACGTATATATTGAGAGAGAGATTAAAGGATATTAAAAATGATCGAACTGCGTTGGCTTTTATAGGGATTTTAGTCCAGGGAAGCTCCGCGACTCGCGGTCCATTTCTTCTTCAAACTCCGCAAGTCGCGGAGTTTTTTTTTACAGCTCACCAAACCTTGGCTCCTAGCTTGTCGACGGATTATATAAATAAATATAATATATAAATAATTTTAGTAATTATTTAAATATTATATTATATTTATGTGCATAGTTAACTTGTAATTTTTAGTCCGTTGCGTCGAGCGTTGAGAGTTGACTCTGGTCCCGGTTCCGGATTTTCGAACGTCCTTGCGTACAATTTAATATCTTGTACTTTGCGTTTTGAATCTTGTACTCTTGTAATTTTGAGACGTTTCTTATCAATAATTGGAACCTCTTTGATTGTATTTTGTACTTTTGAGCTTTTTGGTCGTTTGCGTCTTCAATTCGTCGAATCTGTCTTTTGTCTTCACCTTTTATTATTTAAACTAATATTACTTGTAAATAGAACAATTGCAACTAAAAGCTTGTCTTTCTTGAGGAATAATGCTATGAAATATATGTTCGTTTTTAGCATTATCAAATATTCCCACACTTGAGCGTTGCTTGTCCTCAAGCAATATAGTCTTGAAATACTAGAATCACTTCTTTATTCTTCACACTTTGTACATCAGTGATTTCTATACGGCAGTATAAACAATGGTAGTAACGATATGGTTTACAGTCCCACATGACTATAAAAATTTAGATCCATTAAGGAAATTGGATCTTTATGAAAACATTTGATCTTTTGAAAATTAAATCTAGCTTTTACCCTAGATAAGTTTTTCGGAATAACCCTTCACCGGTGTTTGCAAATTCTTTTTGTGGGTTTGGTGGGTTTTAGATTTAAAAATTTTGACTCAAAACTTATGGTTTTGTGTCACCCACTTGCTAACCTTGTATTAGGAAAGCAACACATCCAATATACTTGCTCCGTATATTACCTTTCGGTAAACTACCGTCCGGTTGTAAAGGAAAGCGTTGAACAAGCAACTGTTAAGGCAATGTCCCCTGACATGCTTTTGATTATGGTCTATAACATGTCAGACGTAATTACTATCCTTTGTAGGAGCAATAGTAAAGCTCACCCTTATAATTTGTCGGTCTGGCACAAGGTCCTGTCTTTGACCATGCTATGCAACCACCGTTCTTACGGTTGACACCCGATTTGGTTCAGGTGACCTAATGAATTCCAGGTGAATTCCTAGGATTTTACGTTCAATGGTAATGAACGCATTGAAAATAGGTTTTCAGAAAACAAATCGGTTTGTAATTTTTTATCAAAATATTTTCTCGTTCAAGCTCGAGTTTAGATATCATTGAATTCCATGAGTTTGAATTCTCAATCTTTAAGGTCAATCTCTAGGATTGAGTAATATCAGTCTTAAAAGCTGATTTTTGATCTTTAAAGTAGATTATCCTTTCTGGGGATCTGATTCATTTGTCTTATCAAGCTAATTTGCACGGTGCCCCCCATTGTACGAGATAAATCCTTCTCATGGTTAGGATAAATCTGACCACTTGGCGACCCTGTTTTATGCCGAGGTCCGTGGATTTCCTGCTGATTTTAGAGATGACTTTTCTAGATTTTTCGTCAACCTACAGCTGGTCTGGACGACAACTTCCTGACCTAAATCAAGAAGCGCGTTTATTTTTCGGAAGACTTTATTTCCTTTTAATGATGGAATTGATTCATCATGTATATCCATCTCTTCTTTTCTTTCATCGGGTAAAACAGTTTAGTTTAGTCCAAAGCAAAAGTATTTTCAGTTATTTGTTACAGAAATATGTGACATATGTTTAAAATAACTTGGTAAATTTTCCTACACTTGGCTTTTATTTTCCTTTTTATTGTCCTCTATTCCATTTTAAATGAATTCTAATACTTTGGTTTGTTTCTCAATTTATGTCCTTTCCGAGGTAACAATAATTTCGGTGTTAAAACCTAGTTTTATCATTCATAAATATGTATAAACATGATTTTGAGTTCATTTAATTGAAAATTTTGAAAAATTTTACTAGAATTGGGTAGTCAGTATATAAGACTAGGGCTGTTCTTTATTATCAGAGAGCACTAGATTCTAATACAACTACTGCTTTACTAGTATTTTTAATGGTGACCAAGTGTTTAAGATAAAATTTTTAAAAATCCGAAAGAATTTAACCCCTTCCCACACTTAAGATCTTGCAATGCCCTCATTTGCAAGAAATCAGTAACAATTTAAATTATTGAGGGTGATTAGCGTAGAAATTATTAAATTTTACCAAAGTTTCCAAACATATTGTTGTTTGTGTTGAATGATAAATGGTGCACATCATTTGTTCATTCCGTCTTGTTGTTATTTCACATATATTTTGCATCTTGTCGTCAAAATTAGTTGCTTTTGCTGAACTTATTGCCAGTCTTTGAAAATGCGTTGTTTTACCCTGTTGTGTACATAAGATAAACTGCAAACATATATACATATTTTTGAAGTTTGGTATATTACCACACATTCAAAAATTATTAAAATCTAATAATAAAAGTTAGAAAATTATAAAAACTATTACAATATTAACATAAGTATTAAATGTATCAACATTACAAATAATAAAATAAATAAAACTAAGTAGACTAGGGATGATACTGATACCAGTAGGGGTTCCATGCATAACCGTATGTGTTATAGAATGCTTCGGCTGGGTTATACGTAGGATACGGTGGTTGGATCTCTATAGACCAGGGAGGAAATACGGGCGATGGAGTAGGAATATAGTTTCTACCTACATGTTGGCAATGAGCTATGATTTGGTTTTGATGAACTTGCCAATCTTCAAATGCTCGATGTCTAGCATTTTCATACTCTTGTGAAGCTATAAACCTTTGCATTTCTGTCATTTCATTTCCCCCTCCCACATTACCTGGCTGTTGGTTTCTCTCAACCTGTGGATGTCTACCATGGTATTGTACTGCGACGTTATTTCGCCTCTTCAAAACCTTCGCACCATGGTATACATTTAAACCGATTGTATCGTGGGGTTCTGGTTCTTCGACTAATAATCCCCCCCGACTTATATCCACATTGAGATACTCAGCAATTAGTGTAATAAATATACCACCTCCTATTATACTGTGCGGTCTCATCCCCCTAACCATAGCTGATAAATAATAACCCACACAATAAGGTATACTTACAGCGCTTTGTGGGTCTCGAATACACATGTGGTAAAACAAATCCCGTTCATTTACCTTTTCCTTATTCTTACCTCGTTGTGTAATCGAATTGGCTAAAAACCTATGAATTACTTTTAACTCTGCTCTATCTATATCCAAATAAGAGTAATTTCTCCCTTTAAATCGGTGATGGCTAGTCATTTGAATCCATACACCATGCGTATCAAAATTTTCATCAATTTTCCTACCGTTCAATATCAACCCTCTACAATCGGCAGATGCTAACTCCTCAGGCGTATATATACGTAAAGCCTGAGCCATGTCTAGTAAAGACATGTGGCGCATCGAACCTCCTAACAAAAATCTAATAAAAGATCGATCGGTTAAACTAACTACTCGATCATTTATTTCTATACTATACAATAATTCTTCACACCATACTTTATATACAGGTCTACGCATGCTGAATAATCGTACCCAATCGTTAAAAGTAGAATTACCATACCTCTGTGTAAGTAATTCTCTAATTGGCCCGGCCAATTCTACAGCTTCTAATGGTCCCCATTCTATTACCCTAGGTACTTCAACAACTTTAGAATGAAGAGTATGCAAGCCCCTTTGGTATTTTGGATAATCTATCCAACGTCTGTCAAATCTCAAGTTCGGGTGCAAATCTTCCAAGTGCATATCTGAAAATGTCATAACTGGATGAGGTATATCTTGTTTATAATAGCTATCAACATCCTGTTGTTCCGCATTCTCAGGAGGAGCATTGCGAGCTTGGGATGAAGATTCACCCCTTTCAGTCTGCAAAACATATCAAACACAATTTTTGTGCATCATTAGTGTCAGTAAAATCATCAATCAAAATAATTACAATGACATGTCCAATTTATATCAAACTTATGCTCATTTTCATATTTTTATCAAATCTACACTTTTTCAAATAAGCATATACGAAAATGTTCGCCAAGTTCATAAGCATTCAACTCAAATAACATGTCAAAATAATCATTACTAGCAATTAAACAAGTTTCAAATGGCATTATCTCTCAAAAATCAAATTCATGAATTTTAGACTTGAAAAAGTCCACTTTAATTCTCAAAATCATGTTTAGGCTCAAAGTTTGGATCATTTAAATACCTAAACATGTTACACTACTCAATTTAGCAATAATTCATGACAAAAATCGGCCATAACCTGTTTATATCAAAAAGCCCCAAATTGCTCAAGAACACAAACCCTAGATTACTCAAAATTTGAAGTTTAAAGCTTCTAATCATGTTAAATAGCATCAATCTAGGTTATACAAGCATTATACATAAACAATTTAAGCATAATTACACTAAAAAGCATCAAAATCGAATTGGGTATAAAATTGCTCAAGAACACTAATTTTCGGATTAAATGGTGTTTAGGTGTAGAAATTTACCGTTTTTCTTGAGTAATTCCTTGATAGCATCCTTCTCAACATGATTTTAGTAAAAAATGTGATGATTTTTAGCGAAAAATTTCGATTTTTGGGAGTGTTTTTCGCTATTTTTCGCAGTTTTGTGGGTGTGGAGTGAGGGACTGATCTGTTTCCAGCGTTTTATTTTTTTCTGTATTTTTCAAACTCCGCGAGTCGCGGCGTTTGGTTTTTTTTTTTTTTTTTTTTTTTTTTAATAAGCCTTAACTTATAAAACAAATATAAAATAAATTTAAAATTTTGTTTTCCTTTGTTTTAAGATGAGGTCGTTTCGGATCGATGTCCTAGTCCGTCCCTCGATAAAATTTTAAAATTTGTCTTTTTCAAGCGATTGTTTTAAAAGCTTAGATTTTTGGGTTTTTTTTAATGTTTTTGGCATACTTTAATTCAATAAGATTAAAAATAATGATAATAAAAGTTCTCGTCCCTCCCTCGGGTAAAGCAATTTCGGTTCAAAGACCTAGTCTTCAACTTACGACGAATTTTAAAAATCATATTTTTAACTTAGCGACATAAAGTAAATTTTTGTTTTTAAATTTACACAACTTAAATTTAAAAATGCATAAAATTAAAAATTTACACCAAACTTAATTAAAAATGCATAATATTAAAAATTCACACCAAACTTATATTATATTTTTGTTTTTATACATACAAACTTATATTAAAAATATTAATTTTTCAAATATTCACAAACTTAAATATATTGATTTTACAGAGTTTACAATATTAATTTAAGATTTATATATTAATTTTAAAAATATGGTAAAAATAAAATTAAAAATCTTTTTGGCTTTTTATCCCACTTTAATCAATCAAATATTATCAAAAATATGCGCCCCTCTTTTCGGTAAAGTAATTTCGGTTCCATGACCTAATTTAACTCATGAGGAATTTTTGAAATATTTTGGGTTGATTGATTAAAGATATTTATACCTTAAGAATAAACGTTAAATTTCGCAGTGATGTAATAAATTTTTGAATGATATCAATAATTTCGGTCGCCAAACCTAGTTTCATCGAATACCAATTTAATACTTTATAGCGAACAAATTAGCGTTTATTATCAAAAGGTTAAAAATGAAAATAAAAAATAAAAACTGTACAGACTTACCTGTGAGATAGTATTCTTAGTGATATGATCTATCCCATTCATAAGATAGTCGGTTTAATTGATTTTCCATGGCTACATAGGCGTAACCTCGAGCATTCAGTGTTTTTCTTCTAAACATATGAACGGTCCGTCTCTGCATAACGTAACAAATTCGGTGTTTGAATAGGTTTGATTATTTGTGCATTTACCTCCATGTGACCATTTTCCGCATTTGTGACATCTTTCAAGGTGTCGTGCTCTTCTTTTCGCTGCGGATTTTGATTTTCCTTTACCAAATTGTAACTTATTATCTTCGCTTCTGGATTCTTTTCCTACTCTGTCCAATCTTTCTCTGATTACTGATACTAGTTCACTCGGAAGTGTGTCATTATTACGTTTAGTAATCAAAGCGTGTAGCATTAGACCATGGTTTAGTTCACAGGAAGTCTTCATTTCGTAAAAACCTAAAAAAATAAAAATTCAGAATGGGGGGAGAAGACTAGTTCTTTAGGGTCTGCTAGGGAAAGACCATTCGGGTTCCATTTTCGAGAACTACACGAAAACAGAAAATCTAACTCTAACATAAATACATAAATCTTTAAAGACTTGATTCTCCCCACACTTAGTTAGCTATAGTATCGAAATTGTGATTAACTTCGTTGTCGACTTCCATTGGACTATCTATGTAATGTTTAACTCTATGACCATTAACTTTAAATTCAATCCCATTTGAATTTATTAATTCTATCGTTCCGTATGGGAAAACTCTTTTGACTATGAATGGTCCAGACCATCTTGATTTCAATTTTCCAGGAAATAGCTTGAATCGTGAATTGAAAAGAAGAACTCTGTCTCCTTCTTTAAATTCTTTTGAACTTCTGATTCTTTTATCATGCCATTTCTTTGTTCTTTCTTTATAGATTAACGAATTTTCGTATGCTTCATGTCTTAATTCTTCTAATTCGTTTAGTTGACTTAACCGTAGACGTCCAGCTTCATGTAAATCAAAATTACATGTCTTCAAAGCCCAAAATGCTTTGTGTTCAATTTCTACTGGAAGATGACATGCTTTTCCATAAACGAGTCTAAAAGGTGTGGTTCCAGTTGGAGTTTTGTAGGCTGTTCTAAAAGCCCAGAGTGCATCCTCCAATTTAATGGACCATTCCTTCAGATTTGATCCTACGGTTTTCTCTAGAATACGTTTTAAAGCTCGGTTGGTATTTTCAACTTGTCCACTCGTTTGTGGATGATATGCGGTGGAGATTTTATGAGTTACTCCATATCTTTTAAGAACTTTCTCAAGTTTATTATTACAGAAATGAGTACCCCGATCACTTATTAAAGCTTTCGGTGTTCCAAACCTTGCAAAAAGACGTTTTAAAAAGTTGACTACAACTCGTGCATCGTTAGTTGGGAGAGCTTGTGCTTCCGCCCATTTAGATACATAATCAATGGCTACGAGAATGTATAGATTATTATGAGATTTTAGAAATGGACCCATAAAGTCAATACCCCAAATGTCAAATACTTCACATACTTGAATGACATTTTGTGGCATTTCATCACGTTGACTTATTTTTCCGGCCCTTTGACAAGCATGACAGGATTTGCAAAGAAGGTATGCGTCTTTGTAAATTGTAGGCCAATAGAATCCAGCATCATAAACTTTTCTTGCTGTTAGTTGAGGCCCATAATGCCCTCCTGTTGGTCCTGTGTGACAATGGTTTAAGATTTTACTAGCTTCATCTCCGAATACACATCGGCGTATTATTCCATCTGGACAACTTTTAAACAGATGTGGAACTTCCCAGAAATAGTGTTTTATATCACTAAAGAATGTCTTTCTTTTTTGGTACGATAATCCTTTTTCAAGGAATCCACATACTAAGTAGTTTCCATAGTCTGCAAACCATGGAATTTCATTATAATCTATCTTCAATAGATATTCATCAGGAAAGTTTTCTTGTATGGCCGATTCATTTAGAACTTCTAATTCGGGATTTTCAAGACGAGAAAGATGATCGGCGGCGAGATTTTCTGCTCCTCTTTTATCTCGGATTTCAATATCGAACTCTTGTAAGAGTAAGATCCAACGGATTAATCTTGGTTTAGCATCTTGTTTCGAAAATAGGTATCTAAGAGCAGAATGGTCGGTATAGACCACCGTTTTTGCTAGAACGAGATTTGAACGAAATTTGTCAAAAGCAAAGACAATAGCAAGGAGTTCTTTTTCAGTAGTTGTGTAATTTTTTTGTGCTCGTAACATCTTACTAGCATAATATATAGGTTGAAATCGTTTTTCAATCCTTTGTCCTAAAACGGCTCCCATTGCAAAATTACTTGCATCGCACATAAGTTCAAATGGTAGATTCCAATTTGGTGTTATCATGATCGGCGCATTAGTGAGTTTCTCTTTAAGAATATTAAAAGATTTGATGCATTCATCTGAAAAGATGAATTGAGCATCATTTTCTAGGAGTTTATTCATAGGAGTGGCAATTTTAGAAAAATCTTTTATGAAACGTCGGTAAAAACCGGCATGCCCTAGAACGATGTGGAAGTTTAGCAATTACATCTACTTTGGCTCTATCCACTTCAATTCCTTCCTTTGAAATTTTATGACCAAGAACGATGCCTTCTTTAACCATGAAATGGCATTTCTCCCAATTAAGAACTAGATTTGATTGTTCACATCTAATAAGCATTCGTTCAAGATTAGCTAGACATGATTCAAATGTATCACCGAAGACTAAAAAGTCATCCATGAAAACTTCCATGCATTCTTCTATCATGTCGTGAAAAATCGCCATCATGCACCTTTGAAAGGTTGCAGGGGCGTTGCAAAGTCCAAATGGCATGCGTTTGTAAGCAAAAGTACCATAAGGGCACGTGAATGTGGTTTTCTCTTGGTCCTCGGGTGCTATTGGAATTTGAAAATATCCGGAAAAACCATCAAGAAAACAATAGTAACTATTTCCAGCTAATCTTTCCAACATTTGATCAATAAAAGGTAAGGGAAAGTGATCTTTTCTGGTGGCGTCATTTAATTTTCTATAATCAATACATACACGCCATCCTGTTACAGTCCTAGTAGGAATAAGCTCATTTTTCTCATTTGTAATGACAGTTATGCCACCCTTCTTAGGCACGCATTGAACTGGGCTTACCCATGGACTATCAAAAATTGAATAAATTAAACCTGCATCTAGCAGTTTAATGATTTATTTTTTAACAACATCTTGCATATTAGGATTTAGTCTTCGTTGACGTTGCACATACGCTTTATGACCTTCTTCCATAAGGATTTTATGTGTGCAATACGAAGGACTTATTCCTTTGATATCATGAATCTTCCATGCAATAGCTGGTTTATGAGCTTTCAACACAGAAATGAGTTGTGATTTCTCATTTTCAGTAAGAGAAGACGATATTATTACAGGTAATTCAGATTCACCATGTAAATAAGCGTATTCCAAATGGTTTGGAAGTGGCTTTAACTCTAATTTCGGAGGTTCTTCTATCGATGATTTGTATCGATATCTGTCTTCTTCTTTTAGCATTTGAATTTCTTCTGTTGTTGGTTCATATCCATTAGCTATTAGTGTAGCTAACATTTCAACTTCATCAATTGGTTCAGTTCCTTCTCCTAAAGAACATTCTCCTGTTCCTTATAATTCTGGAAATTCTTCTAATAATTCTGCATGTGAATCTATAGTTTGAATATAATAACATGTATCATCTGCAGATTGCAGTTGTTGCATTGCATTATCATCTGAAAAGGTAACACTCTCGTCCTCTATACTTAGGGTCAGTTTCTTACCAAACACGTCTATCATTGCTTTAGCCGTGTTTAAGAATGGTCTTCCTAATATGAGAGGAACTTGAGAATCTTCTTCCATGTCCAGAACAACAAAATCTACTGGAAATACTAAAGTACTAACTTTAACTAGCTTGTTCTCCATTATCCCTCTAGGATATTTTATTGATCGATCGGCTAGTTGTATGCTTATTCTTGTTGGTTTCAATTCTCCAAGGTCTAGTTTAGCGTATAGTGAATACGGCATTAAATTTATACTAGCACCTAAGTCTGCCAATGCTTCTATTGAACTAAGACTACCCAGAAAACATGGAATTGTGAAACTTCCTGGATCAGATAGTTTTTCTGGTATCTTATTCAACAGCACTGCTGAACAATTAGCATTCATAGTAACAGCCGAGAGTTCTTCCATTTTCTTTCTATTTGTGATTAGATCTTTCAGAAATTTAGCATATCTAGGCATTCCTGAAATTACATCAATGAAAGGAAGATTTACATTTATTTGTTTAAACATATCCAAGAATTTGGATTGCTCGGCTTCAAGTTTCTCTTTTTTCATTTTACTCGGGTAAGGAAGTGGTGGTTGGTATGGTTTAACATAAGGTTTAGCCTTAACTGTGTTATCTTCATTAACCTTTTCAACTACCGGTTCTTTTTCCTTATCTTGTTCAGGTTGTGGTTCTTGTGGAGTAGGAATAGCTTCATCAGAAGTTACAGGTATTTCAGGTGGTTTAAGTGTTGTACCACTTCTTGTGGTAATGGCTTTAGCTGTTTCATTCCGGGGGTTTGCATTTGTATCACTAGGTAGACTTCCCGGTTTTCTTTTACCTATTAACCTTGCTAGGTTACTTACTTCTTGTTCCAAGTTTTGAATAGAAGCTTGTTGATTTCTAAATGCTTGAGCATTTTGTTCATTAGTTTGTTTTTGAGATGTGAAAAACTGACTTTGAGTTTCAACTAGCTTTGTCATCATATCTTCTAAATTCGGCTTTTTATCATCGGTTTGTGGTGGTTTGTTTTGAAAATTAGGTCTTTGCTGATTGTAAGTATTATTGGATACTTGTTGATTGCTAGGACCTTGTTGGTAATTGTATAGAATATTTCGTTTATAGTTCTGGTTTTGATTGTAAATCGGTCTTGGCGGTTGATAATTATTCTGATAATTATTTCCAGGCCTTTGGTTTATGTATGAAATATTCTCTCTTTGTTCCATTGTTAGTTCAATACTTAGACAATCTTTTGTCAAATGTGGTCCTCCACACTGCTCACAACTAATTCGTATTGAGTGGATATCTTTAGTCATCTTTTCCATTCGTCTCTCGACAGCATCTATCTTTGCGGAAATGGAATCTAAGTCATGGCTAGAATCGGCTCTAGCTGCTTTAGATGATCTAACGATATCTTTTTCTTGGTGCCACTCATGTGAGTGGGAAGCAGTGTTATCAATAATTTTATAAGCATCAGTTTCGGTTTTCTTCATAATAGAACCACCAGCTGCTATGTCTATGTCTTTTCTTGTAGTGATGTCGCATCCTTGGTAGAATATTTGTACTATTTGACAAGTGTCTAAACCATGTTGCGGACATCCTCTCAATAACTTTCCAAATCTTGTCCACGCCTCATATAGAGTTTCATTTGGTTTCTGTGTGAACGTAACAATTTCTCCTTGAAGTCTTACGGCTTTAGATGCCGGAAAGAATTGTTTAAGAAATTTTTCAACTAAAACGTCCCATGTATCAATCGCCCCTTCAGGTAACGATTCCAACCAATCTTTGGCTTCTCCCTTTAAAGTCTAAGGAAATAACATGAGATATATCTGTTCATCCTCAACTTCTCTTATTTTAAATAGTGTGCAGATCCTATTAAAGGTACGAAGATGTTCATTTGGATCTTCCTTCGGCGCACCACTAAATTGGCATTGATTAGTCACCATGTGTAGAATTTGTCCTTTGATTTCATAATCTGGCGCATTAATGTCAGGATGAGTAATTGCGTGACCTTGGCCAGTGCGTTTAGCTCTCATTCGGTCTTCCATACTTAAAGGTTCCGTTACTTCCATAATTGAATTTGTTGAATCTGAATCACTAGAGGATTCTGATTTAATGGTTCGTTCCTCAACAATCTCTGTTTGAATGATTGGTGGTTCCGGAGGAAAAATTAATGGTTCAGGATCTATGAATTGTCCCTGAATATTCTCCGGATTCTCAATTGTGAGGTCGGGTTCAAAAAATGGATTATCGGAAATTTGAATTGGAGTACTTGGTCGACTGGATGATGATTCTAAAGAAAAATCAACGGTGGTAATATTTGCTAAATGTCTTGATCTAGTTACAGGTGGTGAACGTACAAAAGGTGGTGAACGTCTTGCTCGGTGCATTCACTTAATTTCCTATTAGTTTTTAAAAGGAAAGAAAAATTATATAAGTTATCCAATTAATATAATTTTCTGATTTTGCCACGTTTCGAATAGCCAAAAGATGCAGCAGAGGGGCAGGATTCGTTTGGTCTCAATATAATTGAGGACTGTTTGGCTCCAATAACCCGGTCTACGTACAAATACAACTATTACTACGAACCAGAAAATTTTGATGTCTATCAATTTAACCACTTAAAATAAATTTTCGTAATTTTAAGAAATTTAGATAAGAAGTAGAATAAAAATCTATGTCCTAAAACTAGAATAGCGAGAAATAAGAAAGAAAAAGAGCGCGTCGAAAAAGGTCGAAAAAGAAAAGATCGAAAAATAAAAGGCTTCGAAAAATAAGAAATAATAAAAAAATGACTTATAGAACTTAAAAACACTGGACTAACCCAACCTTATTACTATCACTACTTAAAATTATAATCGCAAATTGAGATTACTAATTGGAGTGATAATTGATACATAGGTAAAAGGCGTCGAAAAATAAAAATAAGAAAGTAGCGCGTTGAAACTTAAAAATGCACTAAAAACTAAAAATTAAAAGTTTCTTATAAAAATATTAAAGCTTACAATTAAAACTATATCCCAAATGGCAATATCTTAAAAAGGAACTAAAACTTAAAAAGGCGTCGCAAAATTCTAAAGCACCTAAATCTTAGTTTAAAGAAAAAGCACTTAAGGAGTTTTACGGCAAAGCCTAAAAATCTAGAAATAAAAATAACTATGGCAAAAACTATGTTTAAAAACTAAATACGAGCGAAAAATACAAATATTACGCTAAAACAATTAAAAAGGGACAAAATATAAAAATATACTAAAAGTTGTAAAAAGTAAAATTTTTATAAAAATATTATTTTCATATTATTTATTTTATAAAACTATTAATTTTACAATTTAATTAAACTAAATAAACTAAATATATAAATTAAATAAATAACTAAACAATTAAATAAACTAAACTTAATTAATTAAAAAGTAAAACCTAATTAGGGTTTTTAATTATTAATAATAATAATTACACCGTAATTAATGCCTGATTAGGGTTCTGTGCACCCGTGTCAGGGTGGCTCCGCGAGTCGCGGTTCCACCTGGCAAAAATGTCCGCGAGTCACGGTGAATGAAAATTCAGATCAGGTGCAGTATTAAATTCGACGTTTTACTTTTTTTTTTTTTTTTTTTTTTTTAGCGTTGCGCTTCCGGCTTTTAAGAAAGAAATTGGGTTCCCCGGCAGCGGCGCCAAAAATACTTGATGTTATGCGAGGTGTATGTAAAATAGCTTAAATTTTTCAAGGAAATACTATTAAATACGATACAATTTTACACAAGATATTTATTTATTTATAGAATGGATATACTTAAACCTTGCTACAACACTTATAGGCAGTGTACCTAATCGTACAGTAGTGTAGTTTTTAGTAAGTCCGGTTCGTTCCACAGGGAAAAAAAATCTTTAAACAAAGCTTAACGCTATATTAGTTTTATTTTATAAAAATACAAATATATATATAAGTAATATTATTATTATAAAGGGGGGTTTTTACCGTTTAATGACCGGTTTGTCGATTTTTAAAACTTTAGTCGCAGTTAAAACAAAATGTAAAATATTAAATAAATAAAAGACTTAATTTAAAGCGTAAAATAAATAACGATAATGAAATTTCGATAAATAAAAGTGCGATAATTAAAAAGTACGATAATTAAAAGTGCAATTAAATACAATAACAATAAAATAAAGTGCGATAATTAGAAGTGCAATTAAATATAAAATAAAGGAAATTAAATATGAAATAAAAGAATTATGCTTATTTAAACTTCCGTAATCATGATGTTTGACGTGTTGATTTTAGTTTTATGCCCATGGGTTAATTGTCCTTTGTCCTGGATTATTTAATATGTCCATCTGGTTTTTATCCATAACAGTCCATCAGTCATAAATATAAAGTGCGAGTGTCCTCGTCAAATTATCCTTATACCTGAAGTTAAATATTCCAACTAATTGGGGACTTAAACTGTAACAAGATTTTAATACTTTGTTTAATAATTACAACAGGTTATCGACTGCGTGAAACCCAAGGTTTTAATACTTTGTTAACAATTATGCCAAGTGTCCTTGTACATAATTTCACCCCTGTTTTAATAATTCTAGTGGCTATTAATCCATTCCCGTGTCCGGTTAAATGAACGATTATTCGTACATATAAATATCCCGCCTATTGTGTCCGATTGAGTGTATATGGTTATTTATAGGGACGTCCAATTGTAAATCTTTATATTAAAATTAATAAACTATCATTTAGTTAAACAAATATAAAGCCCATTAATAGCCCATAGTCTAACTTCCACAAGTGTCGTTCTTTTGTCCAAACCCCAATTATGGTACAAAGCCCAATTACCCAATTTTAGTAATTAGCCCAACATCATGATTACTTCGTTTTAAATAAGCATAATAATAACTTAGCTACGAGACATTAAATTAAAAAGGTTGAACATAACTTACAATGATTAAAAATAGCGTAGCGTTACACGGACAGAATTTCGACTTACACCCTTACAACATTCGCTAACATACCCTTATTATTAGAAATTAAAATTAAAATTAAAATTAAAATATAATATATATATATATATATATATATATATATATATATATATATATATATATATATATATATATATATATTACGTATATATTGAGAGAGAGATTAAAGGATATTAAAAACGATCGAACTGCGTTGGCTTTTATAGGGATTTTAGTCCAGGGAAGCTCCGCGACTCGCGGTCCATTTCTTCTTCAAACTCCGTAAGTCGCGGAGTTTGTTTTTACAGCTCACCAAACCTTGGCTCCTAGCTTGTCGACGGATTATATAAATAAATATAATATATAAATAATTTTAGTAATTATATAAATATTATATTATATTTATGTGCATAGTTAACTTGTAATTTTTAGTCCGTTGCGTCGAGCGTTGAGAGTTGACTCTGGTCCCGGTTCTGGATTTTCGAACGTCCTTGCGTACAATTTAATATCTTGTACTTTGCGTTTTGAATCTTGTACTCTTGTAATTTTGAGACGTTTCTTATAAATAATTGGAACCTCTTTGATTGTATTTTGTACTTTTGAGATTTTTGGTCGTTTGCGTCTTCAATTCGTCGAATCTGTCTTTTATCTTCACCTTTTATTATTTAAACGAATATTACTTGTAAATAGAACAATTGTAACTAAAAGCTTGTCTTTCTTGAGGAATAATGCTATGAAATATTTGTTCATTTTTAGCATTATCAGTGGTGCATGAAATTGAGGTCTAACAAGGATCAAGATTGTGAGAATCCACTATCAGAGCCCGAGAAAGCAATACACGCTTAATATCGATCAAGGGACGATGGGGTTATAAGACAAAACTTTGAAGTATTACCTCTATATTTTTTCGACACGGAGGGCGGAAATCCAACCGGGGAAGGTCCTCTTCCTCAAGTTCCTCAAGTTCATCAAGTTCCACCACTGATGGCGGATCCAAATGATGTTCCTATGTGGAGTGCTAGACTTAGTGCACCACCAACAATTGCACCATCAATTGCTAGACCTCCAATTAAGGCCAAAAATCAGAAACTTTAAGGGAATTTTATGACAGTGTTGAAAGATGTTCAATTTGAAGGCAAAATGAACAATCCATATGAACACCTTGATGCTTTCAATGAACTTTGTGACATATACAAACACGAAGGGGTGACCAAAGATGCTTTCAAGCTTAGAGCATTTCCTTTCTCGGTAATGGGGGATGCTAAAGATTGGCTCAAAAACTTACCATCCGGTTCAATTACAACTTTTCAAGATTTGAGTGAGAAATTCTTTCACCCTTTCTATCTACCAATGAAGGTGGAACGTTTAAAGATGGAGATAAATACTTTTAGTCAAAGGAGTGGCGAATCTCTTCATGATGCTTGGGAGAGGTTAAAGAAATTGTCAAGAAATTGTCCTTAACACGGGTTGAATAAAAAGGATCAAATTCATGTGTTTTATCGGGGCATTAATGGGTAAACTAGATCTATTCTAGATTCCTCCGCAGGAGGTGTGCTCATGTACAAAATGTCAACCGAGGCGGAGAAGTTGTTGGAAGATATGGCCATTCATACCTTCTAATGGAACCCATTGGCAAGAGAGTATCCTAGGCAAAATGTTGCAAATGTTGATAGTGAATAGTACGGGGGAAAGATGAGACGGTTGTTGCAACAAATGGTTGTTGCAATGCAAGTGAGGTGTGAAAGATGAGACGATCCTCACCTTACAAAAGATTGTCATCAAGTTACTCAAGTCAACATAGATAATATACCGATGATGACGGAGGCTCAAGCAAACTTTTCGGGATATGTTAGGAAAGGTGATTTTACGCTTAGTGATATTCCGGGAAACCAAGGTTATCAAGGAAACACGGGTTTCCAAAGGGTTATTTCATCAGGCTACAACAAAAATTATCAAAACCAAGGTTACCAAGGAAGCCAAAAGAAAGTTTCCTTTAATTTCCAAGGGAACCGACCCCCCGGATTCAACAACCACAACCGAAACAACAATTTTACCCAAAACCAAGGTTACAATTAACAACCCTACTATTCGAACCAACAAAGTTACCCACAATCCAATCAACAACAATTTCACCAAAAGGTTATAACCAAAACCAACAAAACTACCAAAATCCCAACACATCCAACCAATATAAACCACCTATTCAACAACAAGTCAAGAAGAAAACACCTCTTGAGGATATGTTGATGAGCTACACGAAAAAGGCGGAAACCAATGAAGCATTGTTGAAACAAGAGAATGAATTAATCAAGCAACAAATGTGAAACCAACAAGCCTCAATTCAAAACCTAGAGAAAGATATGGGTCGTGATGCAAACCTTCTATCAGAGAGACCACCGGGAAGTTTACCATCAAATACCTAAACCAACCCCAACCATCCTTCAAACTATAACCAAGCTAGTTCATATAACACCACACCGAAAGACAAGAATCCTCAATATTCCGACTATGCTCAAGTGAATGCAATTTCTATCATTGAAGCGGAAGATCAAACCGAGTGTCCTTCCGTTTTTACATTTGGGTATGAAGATATGAAGTGTGACTTTAATGTTGAGAGTGAAGAGTTAGAGGTGGATGAAGGAATGAGTACCATCTCAATGGAGTTTGGTCTATTCAAGTTTTCCGATCTCTCTGATGTTGCAGACTATACTCCTCGTCGTGTGGAGGATATAATGATGATGGAGAGTACCGAGTTGAAATGTCCCGGTCATATCGATTATAAACGTTCCATATTAATTGATTTCGTTACGAGGTTTTGACCTCTATATGAGACGTTTTTCAAAGACTGCATTAGATTTTTTTAAAACAAACCATAACCTTTATTTTTATCAATAAAGGTTTAAAAATATTACGACGATTATCAAATATTGATAATAAAAAATATAGCATTTTCACACGACCATTACATAATGGTTTACAATAATATTACACAACAATATATGTCTTCGAATGCAGTTTTTAAACAACATTATACAAGCATGGACTCCAAATCTTGTCCTTAATTTAGTATGCAACAGCGGAAGCTCTTAACAATCACCTGAGAATAAACATGCTTTAAACGTCAATAAAAATGTTGGTGAGTTATAGGTTTAACCTATATATTTATCAATCGTAATAATAGACCACAAGATTTCATCTTTCAATAACATGCAATCGGCATAAAAATCATTCATATGATTGAACACCTGGTAACCAACATTAACAAAATGCATCTAGAATATCCCCATATATAAACATCGAAGTACTAAAGCAGTTCAAATTCTCTGACTGGGGCGTGTCAAAGCCCATAGATCTATCTTTAGGATTCGTGTCAATTGGTGGCGATTATAATAAACACCAATTCTTAGGTTACCAAGTTCAACAAGGGCGATATCCGGTATAATGATTCAACATAGAATTTAGTTTCAATTACTTGTGTCTATTTTTTAAATCATTTTCAAAATTGCATGTATTCTCATCCCAAAAATATTAGATAGTAAAAAAAGGGACTATAACTCACTTTCACAAATTTTCACTTCTTCAGAAAATAAGACTTGGCCACGGGTCGATTCACGAACCTATAACAAATATGTACATATATATCAAAGTATGATCGAAATATATTCACAACTTTTTTTTATTACATTTTAATGATTTAAGTTAGTTAAGTTAGCAGTCCAACGTTAGTAATTTACAACTAGTTGTCCACAGTTAGATGTACAGAAATAAATCAATATATATTATCTCGAATCAATCCACAACCCTGTATAGCTAACTCAAGCATTACTGCATATAGAGTGTCTATGGTTGTTCCAAAATAATATATATAGATGGGTCGATACGATATGTCAAAACATTGTATACGTGTCTATGGTATTCCAAGATTACATAAAATATGTTAGAATACATGTATAATACAATATAAGTTAGTTAAGCTATGATTTGTTACAAATTTCACGTAGCTACAACAAGCAAAATTATCCAATCTTGTTTTACCCATAACTTCTTCGTTTTAAATCCGTTTTGAGTGATTCAAGTTGCTATGGTTTCATAATGAGCTGAAATTTATGAAACTAAACAGAAAAAGTATAAGTTTATAGTCAGAAATATAGGTTACAAGTCAATACTGTAAGAGGTAGTCATTTCAGTCGAAAGAACGACGTCTTGATGACCATTTTGAAAAATATACTTCCACTTTGAGTTTAACCATGATTTTTGGATATAGTTTCATGTTAATAAGAAAAATTATTTTCCCAGAAGAACAACTTTTAAATCAAATTTTATCATAGTTTTTAATTATCAAACCCAAAATAGCCCGCGGTTTTACTACGACGGCGTATGTCCGGTTTTACGATGTTCATCGTGTTTCCAAGTTTTAAATCATTAAGTTAGCATATCATATAGATATAGAACATGTGTTTAGTTGATTTTAAAATTTAAGTTAGAAGGATTAACTTTGTTTGCTAATAAGTTTAGAATTACCTAAACTATGTTCTAGTAATTACATGTTCAAATCTTCGAATAAGATAGTTATATATATATATATATATATATATATATATATATATATATATATATATATGAATCGAATGATATTATGTACATCATTACTACCTTAAGTTTAGTAGGTAAACCTACTGAAAGTGACAAAAATTAACCTAGCTTCAAAGGATTCTTGGATGGCTTGAAAGTTCTAGAAGTAGAATCATGACACGAAAACAAGTTCAAGTAAGATTTCCACTCGAAATAAGATTGTTATAGTTATAGAAATTGAATCAAAGTTTGAATATGAGTATTACCTTGAATTAGAAAGATATCTTACTGAAAATAAGAAAGATTTCTTGAGATTGGATGATCACTTGAAATGGATTTGCAAGATTGGAAGTAAGCTAGTAAACTTGAAAGTGTTCTTGATGTGTTCTTGAGTAGTTGTTTTGTAAGTTGATCTAGGTTAGGATTTATGAGCTAGATTGAGCTAGATTATGAAGGAAATGATGAATAACACTTAGAACAATTGAAGAACACTTGAGAGAGAGAGTAATTTGATTCAAGAAAATTGCAAAGTGAATGTGTTTGTGAGTGCCATCTTTCACGTGAAATTAGTCTCCCCATATAGGCTCCATTAGTTTGTAATTTTGTGAGATATTTCATGCTAGATGTTAAATGATGGTTCCCACATGTTTAGATGACTCACAAGGGCTGCTAAGAGCTGATCATTAGAGTGTATATACCAATAGTAAATACATTTAGAAGCTGGGTATTGTACGAGTACGAATACAGGTGTATACGAGTAGAATTGTTGATGAAAATGAATGAGGATGTAATTGTAAGCATTTTTGTTAAGTAGAAGTACTTTGATATGTGTCATTAAGGCTTTCAAAAGTGTATCAATACATATTAATACAATACATATATATACATTTTAACTGAGTCGTTAAGTCATCGTTAGTCGTTACATGTAAGTGTTGTTTTGAAACCTTTAAGTTAACGATCTCATTTAATGTTGTTAACCCATTGTTTATTACATCTAATGAGATGTTAAATTATTACATTATCATGATATTATGATGTATGAATATATCTTAATATGATACATATACATTAAAATGTCGTTACAACGATAATCGTTACATATATGTCTCGTTTCGAATTTAATAAGTTAGTAGTCTTGTTTTACATATGTAGTTCATTGTTAACATACTTAATGATATATATAATTATCATTTTATCATATTAAATGTAGTGTAACAATATCTTAATATGATACATATGTATTTAGTAAGACTTTATTACAACGATAATCGTTATATATATCGATTCAAGTTTGTTAATTCAATAGTCTCATTTTTATGTATATAACCCGTTGTTAATATACCTAGTGAGATACTTACTTATCATAATATCATGTTAACTATATATATATATATATATATATATATATATATATATATATATATATATATATATATATATATATATATATATATATATATATCCATATATATGTCATCATATAGTTTTTACAATTTTTAACGTTCGTGAATCGCCGGTCAACTTGGGTGGTCAATTGTCTACATGAAACTCATTTTAAATAATCAAGTCTTAACAAGTTTGATTGCTTAACATGTTGGAAACATTTAATCATATAAATATAAAATTCATTATATATATATATATATATATATACACACACACACACACACATAAACATGGAAAAGTTCGGGTCACTACAGTACCTACCCGTTAAATAAATTTTGTCTCAAAATTTTTAAGCTGTTGGAGGTGTTGACGCATCTTCTGGAAAAGGGTGCGGGTATTTTAGATTCATTTGATCTTCACGCTCCTAGGTGAACTCGGGTCCTCTACGAGCATTCCATCGAACCTTAACGATTGGTATTTTATTTTGCTTAAGTCTTTTAACCTCACGATCCATTATTTCGACGGGTTCTTCAATGAATTGAAGTTTTTCATTGATTTGGATTTCGTCTAAAGGAATGGTGAGACCATCTTTAGTAAAACATTTCTTCAAATTCGAGACGTGGAAAGTATCATGTACCCCGACGAGTTGTTGAGGTAAGTCAAGTCGGTAAGCTACTGGTCCAACACGATCAATAATTTTGAATGGCCCAATGTATCTCGGGTTTAGTTTTCCCCGTTTTCCAAAACGAACAACGCCTTTCCAATTTGAAACCTTAAGCATGACCATCTCCCCAAACTCAAATTCTATATCTTTTCTCTTACTGTCCGTGTAGCTCTTCTGGCGACTTTGGGCGGTTTTCAATCGTTGTTGAATTTGAATGATTTTCTCTGTAGTTTCTTGGAGAATTTCTGGACCCGTAATTTGTCTATCCCCCACTTCACTCCAAAAATCGGAGAGCTGCACTTTCTACCATAAAGTGCCTTAAACGGTGTCATCTCAATACTCGAGTGGTAACTGTTGTTGTAGGAAAATTTTGCTAACGGTAGATGTCGATCCCAACTGTTTCCAAAATCTATAACACATGCTCGTAGCATGTCCTCAAGCGTTTGTATTGTCCTTTCGCTCTGCCCATCAGTTTGTGGGTGATAAGAAGTGCTCATGTCTAGACGAGTTCCCAATACTTGTTGCAACGTCTGCCAGAATCTTGAAACAAATCTGCCATCCCTATCAGAGATAATAGAGATTGGTATTCCATGTCTGGAGACAACTTCCTTCAAGTATAATCTCACCAACTTCTCCATTTTATCATCTTCTCTCATTGGCAAAAAATGTGCTGACTTGGTGAGACGATCGACTATTACCCAAATTGTATCATAACCACTTGCAGTCCTTGAC
This sequence comes from Rutidosis leptorrhynchoides, assembly GCF_046630445.1. Lineage (NCBI taxonomy): Eukaryota > Viridiplantae > Streptophyta > Magnoliopsida > Asterales > Asteraceae > Rutidosis > Rutidosis leptorrhynchoides. The sequence continues at coordinate 123,630,019 of NC_092339.1, forward strand.
AATTTAGTAATGATATCCATGGTAATGTTTTCCCATTTTCATTCCGGGATTTCGGGTTGTTGAAGTAGACCTGATAGTTTCTGATGTTAAGTTTTGACCTTAGAACACGTCAAACATTCTCCTATGTATCTAGCAATATCGGCTTTCATACCCGGCCACCAAAAGTGTTTCTTGAAATCTTTGTACATCTTCCCCGCTCCGGGACGTATTAAATATCTAGTTTTATGTGCTTCCTTAAGTACCATTTCTCTCATATCTCCAAACTTTGGTACCCAAATTCTTTCAGCCCTATACCGGGTTCCGTCTTCCCGAATATTTAGATGTTTCTCTAATCCTTTGAGTATTTCATTCCTCAACTTTCCTTCTTTTAAAACTCCCTGCTGTGCCTCCTTTATTTGAGTAGTAAAGTTAGTACGAATAACTATATTCATAGCTTTTACCCGCATAGGTTCTCTGTCCTTTCTACTCAGAGCGTCGGCTACCACATTCGCCTTCCCCGGGTGGTAACGAATCTCAAAATTGTAATAGTTCAATAGTTCGACCCACCTACGCTGCCTCATGTTCAGTTGTTTCTAATCAAATATGTGTTGGAGACTTTTGTGGTCGGTATATATAATACTTTTGACCCCATATAAGTAGTTCCTCTAAGTCTTTAATGCAAAAACAACCGCGCCTAATTCTAAATCATGTGTCGTATAATTCTGCTCGTGAATCTTCAATTGTCTAGACGCATAAGCAATTACCTTCATTCGTTGCATTAATACGCAACCGAGGCCTTGCTTTGAGGCGTCACAATCGTTCCCTTCAGGCAATGACAATATAGGTGCCGTAGTTAACTTTTTCTTCAACAATTGAAACGCTTTCTCCTGCTCATCCTTCCATTCAAATTTCTTCCCTTTATGCGTTAATGCAGTCAACGGTTTTGCTATTTTGGAAAAATCCTGGATGAACCTTCTGTAGTAAACAGCCAGTCCTAAAAATTGGCGTATATGCTTCGGAGTTTTCGGGGTTTCCCACTTTTCAACGGTTTCAATCTTTACCGAATCTACCTGAATACCTTCTTTGTTCACTATCTGATCGAGGAATTGAACTTCTTCCATCCAAAATGCACACTTTGAAAATTTTGCATACAGTTGTTCCTTCCTTAACAATTCTAGCACTTTTCTCAAATGTTCTTCGTGCTCTTGATCATTCTTTGAGTAAATGAGTATGTCATCGATGAAAACAATGACAAACTTGTCAAGATATGGCCCACACACTCGGTTCATGAGGTCCATGAACACAGCTGGTGTGTTAATCAATCCAAACGGCATAACCATAAACTCGTAATGACCGTAACGCGTTCTAAAAGCACTCTTCGGAATATCATCCTCCTTCACCCGCATTTGATGATACCCGAAGCGTAAATCGATCTTCGAATAAACTGACGAGCTTTGTAGTTGATCAAATAAGTCGTCAATTCTCGGGAGTGGATAACGGTTTTTGATGGTAAGTTTGTTCAACTCTCGGTAGTCGATACACAATCTGAATGTACCATCCTTCTTTTTGACAAACAAAACAGGAGCTCCCCACGGTGATGTGCTTGGTCGAATGAAACCACGTTCTAAGAGTTCTTGTAGTTGACTTTGTAATTCCTTCATTTCATTGGGTGCTAGTCTGTAAGGAGCACGAGCTATTGGTGCAGCTCCCGGTACAAGATCTATTTGAAATTCAATGGATCGATGTGGGGGTAGTCCCGGTAATTCTTTCGAAAATACATCGGGAAATTCTTTTGCGACGGGAACATCACTGATGTTCTTTTCCTTAGGTTTGACTTCTTCGATGTGTGTTAGAATGACATAGCAACCTTTTCTTATTAGTTTTTTTGCCTTCAAACTACTAATAAGATTTAACTTCGCGTTGTTCTTTTCTCCGTACACCATTAAAGGTTTTCCTTTTTCGCGCATATTGCGAATAACATTTTTGTAACAAACAACCTCTGCTCTCACCTTTTTCAACCAGTCCATATCAATTATTACGTCAAAACTCCCTAACTCGACTGGTATTAAGTCAATCTTAAACGTTTCGTCAACCAATTTAATTTCTCTATCCCGACATATTTTATCTTCTGTAATTAGTTTACCGTTTGCTAATTCGAGTAAAAATTTATTATCCAAAGGCATTAATGGACAATTTAATTTGGCATAAAAATCTTTACTCATATAACTTCTATCCGCACCCAAATCAAATAAAACATAAGCAGATTTATCATCAATAAGAAACATACTCGTAACAAGCTCCAGGTCTTCCTGCGCTTCTGTCGAATTAATGCTGAAGACTCATCCACGGCCTTGTCCATTATTATTCCCTTGATTAGGGCATGCTTTGCTGAAATAGCTCGGCTTTCCGCATCCATAACAAATAATGGAATTATTTGTTCTGTTATTTTTATAAGCCTTTGGTCCATAGACATCACACTTCGTTACCCTATGTCCGGTTCTGTTACACTTGGTACACACTACTATACAGAACTTATCTGGATGATACCCTCCACACCTTAGACATTTATTGTTCTGATTGTTGTTGCCATTGTTGTTATTGATTTGGTTGTTGTTGCGATTATTATTGTTGTTGAAACGGGTGTTGTAGTTGTTGTTATTGTTGGGACGTTTGTTGTAGTTATTGTTGGGATTGCGATTATTGTTGCAATGGGTGTTGCGGTTGTTATGGTTGATATTGTGATTATGATTGTGGTTGTTGTTGTTGTTCTTGTTGTTGTTGTATTGGTGACCCTTGTCACTGGTTTCTTCCCACTTTCTCTTGACTTGTTTCATATTGGCATCTTCGGCCGCCTGCTCTTTAATTCTCCCTCAATCTGATTTATGAGTTTACGAGCCATTCGTCTTGCCTTTTGTATGGAGGCGAGCTCGTGTGAACTCACATCTTCTTGAATCCTTGCTGGTAACCCTTTTACAAACGCGTCGATCTTCTCTTCTTCATCTTCGAACGCTCCTAGACACAATAGGCACAACTTTGTAAATCGTTGTTCGTATGTGGTAATATCAAATCCTTGTATTTGTAACCCTCTAAGCTCTACCTTGAGCTTATTGACCTCATTTTTGGGACGATACTGCTCATTCATCAAATGCTTGAATGCTGACCACGGTAGTGCGTAAGCAGTATCTTGTCCCACATGCTCGAGGTAGGTGTTCCACCATGTTAATGCAGTACCCGTGAAGGTATGCGTAGCGTACTTTACTTTGTCTTCTTCAGTACATTTACTTATGGAAAATACTGATTCAACCTTCTCGGTCCACCGTTTCAATCCGATTGGTCCTTCGGTTTCATCAAATTTCAAAGGTTTACAGGCAGTGAATTCTTTGTTAGAGCATCCTACACGATTTCTTGTGGAATTAGTTCCACTATTAGATCCGGAGTTATTGTTGTTATTTTGCATTACGACCTGCACTGCGGCTATATTCGCAGCAAGAAAGGTACGAAATTCTTCTTCGCTCATATTCATGGTGTGTCGAGTAGTTGGTGTCATTTCCTTCAAAAATAGCCAAAATAATTAAGTTAATCATATAGAATACTAAGAGCAGTTAATAGTATTTCGTAGCATAATATGAACTTATTTATAAAAGCTTTTGTGACAACCCGGAAATTTCCAACTAAATTTAAACTTTATCTTTATATTATTCCGACACGATAAGCAAAGTTTGTTAAGTTAAATCTCAAGAATTTTAAAATGTGTTCATACATTCATTATAACCTCGACCAAATTCCGACGATTCACGTACCGTTATATATAAATAGATATGTATATATATGTATATATATATTATAACTTGAGAATATTAATAAAGTATTAAACGTATAATACTTTACACGAACTTATTTGTTTCAATATGTTTATCAATGGAACTAGAAGATAATATCAAATGATTGATTTATCAGATACATTGTGATATGATTACGGGTCCATGTTAGGAGGTCCACTGTGATTTAAGAAATCTATTCTTTTTAACAACATTCGGAAAATGGTAAAGTGATTTATAAGTAAGAACGTGGAGTGTAAATAACTTAGATCTTGGATAACGACAAGTTAAGTAACTCGACATTTTTCATTAAGATGATTTCATACGTTTATTTAACCTTTGGACTTTATCTCATGCTTCACCAACAGACTGTAATTTAAAAACTTGAAACCTATTATGAATATATATGATTCTACTTTTCTAAAACGTTTTATGATATAACGATTTCCATTATTTTAACCTTTAAACAAAATGATTCTTAAATATATTTAGTTTTGGAAAAAAAAAATTATCATATTTATTTGATTTAGTTTCAAACGTACAAAAACGTTTTCAGTTTAAAAAGAACTTTATTATTAAAACGTATATAACTTTTATAAATATCTAGAACCACTTTTGACAACTCATTACTTAACCAGTATGATAAAGATAAAGATATTTATATTTATATTTTATTAAATATATATAACGATTTAAATTAATATTATATATATTTATATGCGTATTATACGTACATAGTTTTATACTTTTACTATACTTAAACTTTACCTTTAATTTATTTTTACTTTAATTTAACTTTAATAATTCATACTTTAATAATTCACTTTAATAATTCACTTTAATAATTCATACTTTAATAATTCAAAAATCTATTATAAATAGAATTCAATAGGTTTCATTATTTCATAAAAACTTGAAAATATTTTTCTCTAAACTCTCTCAATCGATTTACATATATATATATTTACTCCGTATTATTTCAAGATATTATTAGTATCCATAAAATATTACGACGGAGTGCTGTCCGAGTGATTTCGAAATTGTTTTTTGAACGGGATAGAGCTAAGGAAATTATGGGTTATAGCTATGGAGGTTATGGGTATGGTTTGGGAGTATTGCTCATGAGTCAAACTAGTGTTTATCATCCCCGTTGTGTCTACGTACTTTTCCTGCAATATTGAATCTCGATATTGATACGTGAGCCCTCATAACTTAACTTTTATATATTATTAGTGTATCCCTGACTAGTGCTCGAGTATATAGGTTTATGCATGCTTATACGTTCGCTATTGTCGTTAGATAGGTTATGTCGAATCTTGAATTAAATACATATGCTATTAAGATAAGGTATATGATATGCTTGTCGTTGGAAAGCTAGCGAAAAATTGAGAACTTTTCATTTAGATATCGAATGGTTTCGATGAACGGTTTAGAAGTTATAGTCAATTGAATTTTTGTAAAAATGATTATTATTATCGTCGTTATTATCGTCGTTATAATCTAATTATTATTATTATTATTATTATTATTATTATTATTATTATTATTATTATTATTATTATTATTATCATTTTCGTTATTAATAAAATATATTATTGTTATTTTTATTATTATTATTATTATTGTTATTATCGTTAAGGTTATTATTATTATTATTATTATTATTATTATTATTATTATTATTATTATTATTATCATTTAAATAGTTATTAGTATTATCATTAATATTATTATTATTAGTATTATTATAATTAAAACTAATATTAGTAACATCTAATTATTATGATTACTATTATTGTTATTATTATTAATATGAACGCGATATAAAAGATGATTAAAAGATATTAAATGAAGCGATTAGGAAATAATGAGTATGAGTATCACGATGAAATTAAGATATTGTAAGATATTGATTTAAAGGAAAAATATGGTTTTCATTATTTTACTATTATTATTATTAAAAGTATTATTAATATTAAAACTATCATTTTTACTAAAATTATTATTTTTAATAAAAATATCATTGTTAATATGAAACATCATTATTATTATCATTTTAGTACATTTATCATTTTATCATTTTTAGAAAATATAATTATTGTTATTTTTAATAGTAGAATAATAATAATTATTACAAAATAATACAACTTTAACTTATTATTATTATTATTATTATTATTATTATTATTATTATTATTATTATTATTATTATTATTATTATTATTATTATTATTATTAGCAATATTATTTTATCAAATAAATATGTGATACAAAGATATTTTACTACGTATAATATAATTACATTAATAATACCTATCATATTATTTTTATGATATTAAATGAACTTTATAAATTTTATTACTTAAGATATATAAAAGTATATTTTTATTATATAAATTTTAATATAAAATTTTATTTATTAATAAAAGAACTATATTATTTACTTTAATAAAATCTGTTAAAAATATTAAAATATATAAAACGACTATATTTAAACTATATAATAATCGTGTATAAATTTTGGAAGACATTTTGGTCAATATGACTTTTGTTGACTTTTGCATATTTAGTCTCGAGCATTAGGATTGTGATACACTACGACTTGACCTAAATTGTTAGACAGATATTGAGCAAACATATAAATATATATAATTAATATAGGTTCGTGAATCCAAGGCCAACCTTGCACTTGTTCAATGACGTCATATGTATTTTTACTACAAAATACAGTATTGTGAGTTTCATTTGCTCCCCTTTTAAATGCTTTTGCAATATATATTTTTGGGACTGAGATTACATGCACTGTTTTATCAATGTTTGACGAAATAGACACAAGTACTTAAAACTACATTGTATGGTTGGATTATTAAACCGAATATCTCCCCTTCAAGTCTGGTAACCTAAGAATTAGGGAAATGGCCCCTAATTGACGCGAATTCTAAAGATAGATCTATGGGCCTAACAAACCCCATTCTGGAATTTGGAATGCTTTAGTACTTCGATTTAAAAAGGTGATTGCGATTGCCGTTATATAGCATACTTGCGAGTATGCGGGGGATATTCTATATGCATTATGTTAATGTCGGTTACCAGGTGTTCATCATACGAATGATTTTTATTACACTTGCGAGTGTAATGTTATTTATGAAAAATGAGAATCTTGTGGTCTATTAAAATTATGGAATTGATGGATTATGATAAACTAATGAACTCACCAACCTTTTGGTTGACACTTTAAAGCATATTTATTCTCAGGTATTAAAGAAATCTTCCGCTGTGCATTAGCTCATTTTAAGGATATTACTTGGGGTCATTCATGGAATATTTCGAAAGACGTTGCATTCGAGTCATTGAGTTCATCAAGATTATTATTAAGTCAATTATAGTTGGATGTATTATGAAATGGTATGCATGCCGTTAACTTTAGATGTAAAGAAAGTTTGTCTTTTAAAAACGAATGCAATGTTTGTAAAATGTATCATATAGAGGTCAAATACCTCGCGATGTAATTGACTATTGTGAATCTTTTATATTGTATATGAACGGGTCCTTTCAGTTGGTATCAGAGCGGTGGTCTTAGCGAACCAGGTCTGCATTAGTGTATCTAACTGATAGTCTTTAGGATGCATTAGTGAGTCTGGACTTCGACCGTGTCTGCATGTCAAAAGTTTTGCTTATCACTTTTGTCGGAAATTGCATGCTTATCATTCTTAGTCTAGACACGTCTTACTGCATTGATTGCATGAATAGTGTATAGACAAAATTCATATCTTAGCGTATCTGTTACTGTAAACTTTGCCTGACATATCCCGTAAATTCCTCCGTAATCTACGAAATCTTTTGCGCTATATATATAGATATTCTATGTAATTAGAATACCACCCGATAGCCGGAAAATCATTTCATATCGAAAAATCCTTTATTCAATCGAATGAAATGGAATTCGTCATTAGTTCAAGTCCCTCGAATTCCAATATGGAATCCCACTCAAGCTCCGAAAGCAGTGTGACTCGAATGGATCAACCAATCAGCCATCATCTATTTTGGATGAATTGGGGATGGGTTCGTAGCCTCCTCAATCATTGGAGACAAGAAGAGGGCAATCCTTTCCATCCACCACATTGCCCTCTTGGCCAAGAACCTGAAGCACTTACCGGCTAACCTGTCCGAAACACCATTTTCTCTCTCATTTCCAGAGTATCTCGTCACGATTATATACTACATCAAATTCTAGATTTTATTTGTCCGCTCGTCCGAACCAACAATCACCCCGGTGTAATAGAAGAAGTCAACGAGCTTCGCGCTCGGGTAGTGGCTTTGGAGAATATGGTGCAAAGGTTACAAACACCAGCAGCAGCACCAGCAGCATAACCAGTACTACCATCATCAACGCCAACAGTACCATTACCACCCCCAACCACAACCGCATCGTAAACCTCAACTTTACAATCTGTCCCACGAGCACCAATGTCATACACCCTGTAGATACCAAGGAATACCAACAACAACAAACGATGAAGTGTTGATTCATAACTTCATTGGAGAAACACTCCGCGGCTATTATGTAATCTCTAAAGTCTTAGAGATTATCTATTCTAACCCTAACCATAAATCAGATGAGTGAATCAAAATGATAGAATGACGAAAAGAAATCCTGACAAGAATGATGCGTGATTTATAAGCTAGACTTGTTTTACCAACAGCATCAACAGTACCGTAGCATCACCATCACAGTCAGTGCCGTCAGTGTCATCAGAATCAGCAGCACCTATAACATCACAAACTCCGTCAGTTCAAGAATCACTGTGGACATCATTACGAATCAATAACGCGTATATTGTATCAACGAGTTATGAAGTATTAACTCACTCCCTCTGAAGAAATTATATGTATATTTTATATATATAAAAATTTTGGGATCAAAATAAATCTTTCCATACTAAGCTATTATGTGTGAATCTTAACTACTCGTTAATTCATATTACTAATATGCAATGAGGTACGTCCTTCGTCCGCAACTTAACCATCATTAACTACAATCTCTGTTTTAATTCAATGAATTTCATCTCATAATAAAACAAGTGTATTAATCAAATATATGTTTGATTTTACACTTTCATCATCGATGTACTCGAAACTTTTCCAAGAACATCATTCGTACCTTGCGAAGTTCACAAGAATTTCACAAAAACCAACATCATGCATCAACAAATAACAAAGTATTGATTCATAATATCATTGAAGAAATACTCCGTAAAAGTTATGTAATTTTTAAAGTTCAGGGATTACTCAATTCTAGTTTCAACCGTAAATCAAATTAGTTTAATTTTATATTAACTCATTAAATCTATGTTACGTCTAAAGAAAATATGTACATATATATTTTCATAAAGACTGTAATAAAATTCTTTTGTACAAAATATTAATTGTGAATTTTTTTTAACGGGTAGGTAATACCCGAGAGATATATAAATTCACAATTAATATGTTACATTCTTCGAATCTGATTCAATAATCATCAACTATACTCACTATTTTCTCAAAAATATGCATTCTTTCATAAAAATCAAAATAACCATACTCATTCAAATTCAATTACATATTCTGATTTTGAAATCGCAGAATTCAATTCAAGATATAACCGGTATCATCACTCTTAGATTCCTACATCTTTCAAAGTTATACTTTGACTTCAAAATTTTGCTAGAACATCATATGTATTTTAACGATTACAATTGGTGTTCAAACCCTCCGAAATTCCTGAAGACGCTTCAAATAATGAACAATCGAGATGATGATCCAACCACATATTAACCACAGTTATGTACCTGAAAAACTATCGAAACCAAAGTCATAGTTTAACACGTATCTGTGTTAGACTCTTTGGCATTTATTAGCTAAAATAACTTTTCAATTCCTCTCCAAAGTAGTCAATTTTGTAACAGCTCCAGCAAGTCAACTTCGACTTCTCAGTCAAAACAGTCTTATTATAACCTCGATATATACGTTGCCTTTTCGCCAACGTTACCGGAGAACCATTTATGTTCCATCACATTAGCAATAAACTTATCAACAACTTCACTGATCTTTGATTTTCCGAAAAATCATTATAATTATCAAAACCCCATCATTTACTTATCTGCATCTTGTAACGAGAATTGCCATACGAATCATTGGGAATTAGCAATCAGTATTTTAAAATCTCGCAGCATGTCGACGCCAACAGTTATACATATAACGTCTATCTCCTGGACTTACATACTGCGAATGTGAAGTTTCTGAAAAACACCCTAAACTGCGAACTAGTTCTTCGAAGTTTGGAAAATGCTGATGAAGCAGCAAAAACTCTAAACAACCTTAAAAGTAAAAAGTTTGATGATAAAGAATAGTGTGTTGGCGAAGCTCAGAAAAAGAGAAGGTTTGGAACTGAAAAACAGATTAACCAGACCATGAAGGAGGCTGTGGACAAATCACAAAGACTAAACCTGCCTTCAAAGAATCCAAATGATTCAGTGTCTGCTGAAGTTATTATCGAATACCTTGCTCCTTACTCTCAACTCTTGCGGACAATATTCTTCATCATCCTTTGATATTAGAAATTCTAAGATATCATCATATCTTTCATTATAAATGTCCTCCATATTTCTGAAGATATTTCCATAATTATTGTTATCCGAAATTATTTACCTCTTTGCGCTATCTGTAAAGAAACTATTTTAGTTTCTAAATTCTGAAACCTTCAAAGTTTAAAAATATGAATGCTTTTGAAGTAGTGTTGGGAACTGAAGCATGAGTTAGTATAATATAATGACACTTAATCAACGTGATTATATTACAGTAAGTCATGCTGAGTTTCTAAATGGAACATGATGATTCACAGATCAAAATATCATCATGTGCCATGTTACACGACTCTTTATTCTATTTAATCTCTAAAAATATCAAAACAATATTTTCTTGATGATTCGGTCTTTTCCGGATATTCTGGTAATTTGACAAATCAAGATCGTGCCATTACAATTCCCCTCTTAGAACATTAACTATGTTCATTTAAAAATCCATACCTACGAATTCTGGACCATTATTCGCTTGACTTGAAGTCGGGAAGAGAAAACAAAAGCATGATGTAAGAGAAAATATAAAGCCCAACAACAACAAAGGAATTACAAACCGTGTATATCAATACGTATTGCAACGTAAAGACACGGGAGAATTAAAAACATTATAACCTCAAGGTAATAGTAAAAGTAAATAAAATCCTCCGATGGTAGATGAAAGAGAAGAATGACAGATATGAAAGTTAGGAGTATATCAAGAATCAGTACTGGATGGAGCATATTGATGAATGCTTTAAAGCATGAGTTGAGAGAGAAAGAATAGAAGATGTGAGTTGTAAGGGAACGAAGGAGGTGGATTTATAGTAAAATATCTGACGAAGAAATCGAGATGGATTATCGCATTAAATCGAAGAAGATCATAATCTCCATAATCGCCGAAAAATCAAATCCTATATAGATTACAAAGATTTTCTTTAAACCGAAAATCAACTGTGATGACGTCAAAAGATAAGGCAAATCTCTATTTTCTCATTTCACTCTTTTACGATAGCTTCACTCATACTCTTCAAGAAATCGAATTATTTTATCTGTATTTCTTAATCATGATAAAAATCTATGTATCAGCTTATATTCGTCATAATAACATTCTTACTATTAGTCATGACGACCTCGATCAAATTTCAGGGACGAAATTTCTTTAACGGGTAGGTACTGTGACAACCCGGAAATTTTCAACCAAATTTAAACTTTATCTTTATATTATTCCGACACGATAAGCAAAGTTTGTTAAGTTAAATCTCAAGATTTTTAAACTGTGTTCATACATTCATTATAACCTCGACCAAATTCCGACGATTCACAAACCGTTATATATAAATAGATATGTATATATATATATATATTATAACTTGAGAATATTAATAAAGTATTAAACGTATAATACTTTACACAAACGTATTTGTTTCAATATGTTTATCAATGGAATTAGAAGATAATATCAAATGATTGATTTATCAGATACATTGTGATATGATTACGGGTCCATGTTAGGAAGTCTACTGTGATTTAAGAAATCTATTCTTTTTGACAACATTTGGAAAATGGTAAAGTGATTTATAAGTAAGAACGTGGAGTGTAAATAACTTAGATGTTGGATAACGACAAGTTAAGTAACTCGACATTTTTCATTAAGATGATTTCATACGTTTATTTAACCTTTGGACTTTATCTCATGCTTCACCAACAGACTATAATTTAAAAACTTGAAACCTATTATGAATATATATGATTCTACTTTTCTAAAATATTTTATGATATAACGATTTCCATTAATTTAACCTTTAAACAAAATGATTCTTAAATATATTTAGTTTTGAAAAATAAAATTATCATATTTATTTGATTTAGTTTCAAACGTACAAAAACGTTTTCAGTTTAAAAAGAACTTTATTATTAAAACGTATATAACTTTTATAAATATCTAGAACCACTTTTGACAACTCATTACTTAACCAGTATGATAAAGATAACAATATTTATATTTTATTTTATTAAATATATATAACGATTTAAATTAATATTATATATATTTATACGCGTATTATACGTACATAGTTTTATACTTTTACTATACTTAAACTTACCTTTATTTTTACTTTACTTTAACTTTAATAATTCATACTTTAATAATTCACTTTAATAATTCATACTTTAATAATTCACTTTAATAATTCACTCTAATAATTCATACTTTAATAATTCACTTTAATAATTCAAAAATATATTATAAATACAATTCAATAGGTTTAATTATTTCATAGAAACTTGAAAATATTTTTCTCTAAACTCTCTCAATCGATTTACATATATATATTTACTCCGTATTATTTCAAGATATTATTAGTATACATAAAATATTACGACGGAGTGCTGTCCGAGTGATTTCGAAATTGTTTTTCGAACAGGATAGAGCTAAGGAAATTATGGGTTATAGCTATGGAGGTTATGGGTATGATTTGGGAGTATTGCTCGTGAGTTAAACTAGTGTTTATCATCCCCGTTGCGTCTACGTACTTTTCCTGCAATATTGAATCTCAATATTGATACGTGAGCCCTCATAACTTAACTTTTATATATTATTAGTGTATCCCTGACTAATGCTTGAGTATATAGGTTTATACATGCTTATACATTCGTTATTGTCGTTAGATAGGTTATGTCGAATCTTGAATTAAATACATATGCTATTAAGATAAGGTATATGATATGCATGTCGTTGGAAAGCTAGCGAAAAATTGAGAACTTTTCATTTAGATATCGAATGTTTTCGATGAACGGTTTAGAATTTATAGTCAATTGAATTTTTGTAAAAATGATTATTATTATCGTCGTTATTATCGTCGTTATAATCTAATTATTATTATTATTATTATTATTATTATTATTATTATTATTATTATTATTATTATTATTATTATTATTATTATTATTATTATTATTATTATTATTATTATTATTATTATTATCATTGTCGTTATTAATAAAGGATATTATTGTTATTTTTATTATTATTATTATTATCATTATTATCGTTAAGGTTATAATTAGTATTATTATTATTATTATTATTATTATTATTATTATTATTATTATCATTCAAATAGTTATTAGTATTTTCATTAATATTATTATCATTAGTATTATTATAATTAAAAATAATATTAGTAACATCTAATTATTATGATTACTATTATTATTATTAATATGAAAGCGATATAAAAGACGATTAAAAGCTATTAAACGAAGCGATTAGGAAATAATGAGTATGAGTATCATGATGAAATTAAGATATTGTAAGATATTGATTTAAAAAAAAATATCGTTTTCATTATTTTACTATTATTATTATTATTATTAAAAGTATTATTAATATTAAATCTATCATTTTTACTAAAATTATTATTTTTAATAAAAATATCATTGTTAATATGAAACATCATTATTATTATCATTTTAGTACTATTATCATTTTATCATTTTTAGAAAATATAATTATTGTTATTTTTATTAGTAGAATAATAATAATTATTACAAAATAATACAACTTTAACTTATTATTATTATTATTATTTTCAATATTATTTTATCAAATAAATATGTGATACAAAGATATTTTACTACGTATAATATAATTACATTAATAATACCTATCATATTGTTTTTATGATATTAAATGAACTTTATAAATTTTATTACTTAAGATATATAAAAGTATATTTTTATTATATAAATTTTAATATAAAATTTTATTTATTAATAAAAGAACTATATTATTTACTTTAATAAAATCTGTTAAAAATATTTAAATATATAAAATGACTATATTTAAACTATATAATAATCATGTATAAATTTTGAAAGACATTTTGGTCAATATGACTTTTGTTGACTTTTGCATATTTAGTCTCGGGCATTAGAATTGTGATACACTACGACCTGACATAAATTATTAGACAGATATTGATCAAACATATAAATATATATAATTAATATAGGTTCGTGAATCCAAGGCCAACCTTGCACTTGTTCAATGACGTCATATGTATTTTTATTACAAAATACAGTATTGTGAGTTTCATTTGCTCCCTTTTTAAATTCTTTTGCAATATATATTTTTGGGACTGAGAATACATGCGATGTTTTATCAATGTTTGACGAAATAGACACAAGTACTTAAAACTACATTGTATGGTTGGATTATTAAACCGAATAACGCCCCTTCAAGTCTGGTAACTTAAGAACTAGGGAAATGGCCCCTAATTGACGCGAATCCTAAAGATAGATCTATGGGCCTAACAAACCCCATTCTGGAATTTGGAATGCTTTAGTACATCGATTTAAAAAGGTGATTACGATTGCCGTTATATAGCATACTTGCGAGTATGCGGGGGATATTCTATATGCATTATGTTAATGTCAGTTACCAGGTGTTCATCATACGAATGATTTTTATTACACTTGCGAGTGTAATGTTATTTATGAAAAAAGAGAATCTTGTGGTCTATTAAAAGTATGGAATTGATGGATTATGATAAACAAATGAACTCACCAACCTTTTGGTTGACACTTTAAAGCATGTTTATTCTCAGGCATTAAATAAATCTTTCGCTGTGCATTAGCTCATTTTAAGTATATTACTTGGAGTCATTCATGGCATATTTTGAAAGACGTTGCATTCGAGTCATTGAGTTCATCAAGAATATTATTAAGTCAATTATACTTGGATGTATTATGAAATGGTATGCATGCCGTCAACTTTAAATGTAAAGAAAGTTTTTCTTTTAAAAACGAATGCAATGTTTGTAAAATATATCATATAGAGGTCAAATACCTCACGATGTAATCAACTATTGTGAATCGTTTATAATGTATATGAATGGGTCCTTTCAGCTTTTTCTTCTTATTAGCGTTTTATAAATTTTAATTCGGGTACTACCTACCCGTTAAGTTCATACTTAGTAGCTAATATATAATTCAACTACTACAATTCTATATGAAAAACTGATCATAATATTTCGCGTTCCAACTTTTATACAATTTTACAAACTTACAATACCGCTATTTTACATATAGCATGAAATATAGCATACAATAACTTTGGTAGTTGTGAAGACAGTTCTAGTTAATATGCAAGTCGTTCAGCAAAGGTAATAAAGACACGTAATTCATAGGACTAGAAACAAGTCATGCATTCTGGTTTTATTAATACTATCTCCTATCCTTGGTCTTGTGGAACATAACCGTTGTGGCCATTGACAAGACAACATGTAGTAATGTTTTTAAAAGGATGGGGGTTACGTAATGCCCAACAGCCCCGTAATAATCTAAAAACCTTATTTCTCACCCCAACTACTGAATCCGTCACTTGTGGGAATGTTTTATTTAGTAGTTGCAATCCTATGTTCTTTTTCTCGATTTGGTGAGAAGCGAACATTACTAACCCGTAGACATAACATGCTTCTTTATGTTGCATGTTTGAAGCTCTTTCTAAAGAATGAAGTCCTATGTTGGGATAGGTAGAGTAAAAATAGGTTCTCAACCCGTAGCGTAAAATTGCATCTGGGTTCCCCGCATTCAATGCTTTAAAGAAAACACGGCGTAACTTATGGTCTCCCCAATGTGATATACCCCATCTATCAAAGGAAAGCCTTTTATTAATTAAGGCATTCCTGGAACGTCTTTCAAATGTTTGACAAACTAATTTCGCCATAAATAGTTGTGCCGATGAATTCTGACTGACTCTAGACAAGATTTTATCAATCATATCCCCTGGTAGGTCTTCTAAAATTGTTGGTTGTCTATCCTTAATATTGTGTGTTTTATACTGTAAAATAGACAAGGATTATATTTGTAAAAGATAATTAACAAACAATACAAGCAATTTTTACATATAACATAAAAATACAAGCACGCTACAATACATATATTACACAACATGATTACAACTCTTTATTCTGACTCACTCGTTTCTTCCTCCTCGGACTTGGTTCGTTTTGCTAACTTCCTAGGGATATATGGCACTCCTTTAATACGAGCCGTCGTTTTCACAAATGGTTTAGAAAAACCTGGTGGCTTAGATGTTCCCGGGTTATAGTGAAAGTTTAAGAAATACGGGTGTTTACGGTATACCCCATCAGGGTATTTCATGTTAACGTAGAGTTCATCGGGGTTGGAATTAGGTTTCTCTATTTTGATGCCTTTTCCCTTATTATTTTCTTTTGCTTTTTCAAATTGGGTCGAGGTAATTTCTATAACATCATCGGGATCCGATTCATAAGAAAATTGGTAATTTTCCCAATATTTTACTTCCTAGGCGGAAACACCATTGACCATTTTTAACTTTGGTCCATTGGTTGAGGATTTTCTTTTATTTAACCATTTTTCTGTAGTTATTAATATTTCTTCCTCTGGAACCTCTTCTTCTTCCGGTTCCTCTTCTTCCGGTTCCTCCTCTTCCGGTTCCTCCTCTTCCGGTTCCTCCTCGGGAATTTGTGAATCTTCCCAAAATATGTTCGACTCTTCATTATTATTAGGTGAGTCGATGGGATTTGTACTAGAGGTAGACATCTATCACACAATATCAAACACGTTAAGAGATTAATATATCACATAATATTTACATGTTAATAATATATAGTTTCCAACAAAAAGTGTTAAGCAATCGTTTTTAAAGTAAACACGGTCAAATTCCAGACTCACTAATGCATCCTAACAAACTCGATTAGACACACTAATGCAAATTTCTGGTTCTCTTAGACCAACACTCTGATACCAACTGAAATGACCCGTTCATATCGATTATAAACATTTCATATTAATTGATTTCGTTGCGAGGTTTTGACCTCTATATGAGACGTTTATCAAAGACTGCATTCGTTTTTAAAACAAACCATTACCTTTATTTTATCGATAAAGGTTTAAAACCATAACGTAGATTATCAAGTAATGATAATCTAAAAGATAACGTTTTACACACGACCATTACATAATGGTTTACAATAATATTACACAAAAATATATGTCTTCGAATGCAGTTTTTAAACAACATTATACAAGCATGGACTCCAAATCTTGTCCTTAATTTAGTATGCAACAGCGGAAGCTCTTAACAATCACCTGAGAATAAACATGCTTTAAACATCAACAAAAATGTTGGTGAGTTATAGGTTTAACCTATATATTTATCAATTGTAATAATAAACCACAAGATTTCATCTTTCAATAACATGAAATCTGCATAAAAATCATTCATATGATTGAACACCTGGTAACGGATATTAACAAAATGCATCTAGAATATCCCCATATATAAACATCGAAGTACTAAAGCAGTTCAAATTCTCTGACTGGGGCGTGTCAAAGCCCATAGATCTATCTTTAGGATTCGCTTCAATTGGTGGCAATTATAATAAACACCAATTCTTAGGTTACCAAGTTCAACAAGCACGATATCCGGTATAACGATTCAACATAGAATGTAGTTTCAATTACTTGTGTCTATTTTGTAAATCATTTTCAAAACTGCATGTATTCTCATCCCAAAAATATTAGATAGTAAAAAATGGGACTATAACTCACTTTCACAAATTTTCACTTCGTCGGAAAATAAGACTTGGCCACGGGTCGATTCACGAACCTATAACAAATATGTACATATATATCAAAGTATGATCGAAATATATTCACAACATTTTTTTTATTACGTTTTAATGATTTAAGTTTGTAAAGTTAGCAGTCCAACGTTAGTAATTTACAACTAGTTGTCCACACTTAGATGTACAGAAATAAATCAATATATATTATCTCGAATCAATCCACGACCCAGTGTATACAAGTCTCAGGCTAGAACACAACTCAAAGTATATATATTATTTTGGAATCAATCTCAACCCTGTATAGGTAACTCAAGCATTACTGCATATAGAGTGTCTATGGTTGTTCCCGAATAATATATATAGATGGGTCGATATGATATGTCAAAATATTGTATACGTGTCTATGGTATCCCAAGGTTACATAATATATGTTAGAATATATGTATAATATAATATAAGTTAGTTAAGTTATGATTTGTTACAAATTTCATGTAGCTACAACAAGCAAAATTATCCAATCTTGTTTTACCCATAACTTCTTCGTTTTAAATCCGTTTTGAGTGATTCAAGTTGCTATGGTTTCATAATGAACTGAAATTTATGAAACTAAATAGAAAAAGTATAAGTTTATAGTCGGAAATATAGGTTACAAGTCAATATTGTAAGAGGTAGTCATTTCAGTCGAAAGAACGACGTCTTGATGACCATTTTGAAAAATATACTTCCACTTTGAGTTTAACCATGATTTTTGGATATAGTTTCATGTTAATAAGAAAAATCATTTTTCCAGAAGAAAAACTTTTAAATCAAAGTTTATCATAGTTTTTAATTATCAAACCCAAAACAGGCCGCAGTTTTACTACGACGGCGTATGTCCGGTTTTACGGTGTTCATCGTGTTTCTAGGTTTTAAATCATTAAGTTAACATATCATATAGATATAGAACATTTGTTTAGTTGATTTTAAAAGTTAAGTTAGAAGGATTAACTTTGTTTGCGAACAAGTTTAGAATTAATTAAACTATGTTTTAGTGATTACATGTTCAAATCTTCGAATAAGATAGTTATATATGAATCGAATGATGTTATGAACATCATTACTACTTTAAGTTTAGTAGGTAAACCTACTGGAAGTGACAAAAATTGATCTAGCTTCAAAGGATTTTTGGATGGCTTGAAAGTTCTTGAAGTAGAATCATGACATGAAAACAAGTTCAAGTAATATTTCCACTCGAAATAAGATTGTTATAGTTATAGAAATTGAATCAAAGTTTGAATATGAGTATTACCTTTAATTAGAAAAATTTCTTACTATAAATAAGAAAGATTTCTTGAGATTGGATGATCACTTGAAATGGATTTTCAAGATTAGAAGTAAGCTAGTAAACTTGAAAGTGTTCTTGATGTGTTCTTGAGTAGTTATTTTGTAAGTTGATCTAGGTTAGGATTTATAAGCTAGATTGAGCTAGATTATGAAGGAAATGATGAAGAACACTTAGAACAATGGAAGAACACTTGAGAGAGAGTAATTTGATTCAATAAAATTCAAAGTGAATGTGTTTGTGAGTGCCATCTTTCACGTGAAATTAGTCTCCCCATATAGGCTCCAATAGTTTGTAATTTTGTGAGATATTTCATGCTAGATGTTAAATGATGGTTCCACATGTTTAGGTGACTCACAAGGGCTACTAAAAGCTGATCATTGGAGTGTATATACCAATAGTAAATACATTTAGAAGCTTTGTATTGTACAAGTGCGAATACGGGTGTATACGAGTAGAATTGTTGATGAAAATGAATGAGGATGTAATTGTAAGCATTTTTGTTAAGTAGAAGTACTTTGATATGTGTCATTAAGGCTTTCAAAAGTGTATCAATACATATTAATACAATACATATATATACATTTTAACTGAGTCGTTAAGTCATCGTTAGTCGTTACATGTAAGTGTTGTTTTGAAACCTTTAAGTTAACGAACTCATTTAATGTTGTTAACCCATTATTTATTACATCTAATGAGATGTTAAATTATTACATTATCATGATATTATGATGTATGAATATATCTTAATATGATATATATACATTAAAATGTCGTTACAATGATAATCGTTACATATATGTCCCGTTTCGAATTTCTTAAGTTAGTAGTCTTGTTTTACATATGTAGTTCATTGTTAACATACTTAATGATATATATAATTATCATTTTATCATGTTAAATGTAGTGTAACAATATCTTAATATGATACATATGTATTTAGTAAGACATTGTTACAACGATAATCGTTATATATATCGATTCAAGTTTCTTAATTCAATAGTCTCATTTTTATGTATATAACTCGTTGTTAATATACCTAGTGAGATACTTACTTATCATAATATCATGTTAACTATATATATCCATATATATGTCATCATATAGTTTTTACAATTTTTAAGGTTCGTGAATCGCCGGTCAACTTGGGTGGTCAATTGTCTACATGAAACTCATTTCAAATAATCAAGTCTTAACAAGTTTGATTGCTTAACATGTTGGAAACATTTAATCATATAAATATCAAATTCATTTAATATATATATATATATATATATATATATATATATATATATATATATATATATATATATATATATATATATATATATATATGAACATGAAAAAGTTCGGGTCACTACACGAGTCCCCAAGGGTGATGCTAGAAGATGAAGTGAAGGGAGTTTAATCAAGTAAAGTAGAAAATGA
Source organism: Rutidosis leptorrhynchoides (assembly GCF_046630445.1). Taxonomy (NCBI): domain Eukaryota; kingdom Viridiplantae; phylum Streptophyta; class Magnoliopsida; order Asterales; family Asteraceae; genus Rutidosis; species Rutidosis leptorrhynchoides. The sequence continues at coordinate 123,650,777 of NC_092339.1, forward strand.
GTTGAAGAAGAATGAGCAAAAGGTCGAGGTTGAGGGGCATACTACACCAAAGTTGAGTGAATACAAGACGCCTATCCCGTATCCACAAGATCTACTTCTAAAACACACAAAGGAGGTTGTTTGTAAGTCTCATAAAATTGAAAATGAAAATATTTGTGTGAATGTTCCTTTGGTTGAAGTGCTCGCGAATATGCCCCATTATGGTAAATTCTTAAAGACACTCATGACCAAAAAGGGCGAGTTTGAACAAGCTTCCACTGCCTTCCTAAAAAGGGAGTGTGATGGAATTTCGAGAAAGAGGGAATACCACCTAAATTGGGCGATCCCGGGCCCTTCCTAATCCCTTATCATATAAACGGGTCGGAAATGCTAAACTCTTTAGCCTACTCAGAGGCAAACATAAACTTCATGCCCTACTCCTTGTATATAAGGTTAGGCCTTGGTGATATTACACTAACTAAAACGGAAGTCAAATTAATTGACCAATCTGTTAGTCAACCTTTGGGGATCACCAAAAACTTGGTTGTAAAATTCGGAGAAATGGAGTTTTCGGCCGATTTTTTGATTGTTGATACCAAAGAGGACCCGGTTGTACCCCTCGTATTGGGTAGACCTTTCTTAGAAACTGCAGGTTCATTGTTTGACTTAAGGGCCAGAAAGTTGACCTTAAGACACCGATGTAAAAGCATTATCTTCCAAAGCAAATGCACCATTTTGCCACCAACGACCAAATCCACACCAAATATGGTTGCTACTGTATAACGCACTAAAAGCACAAACTAAGTTGGTTCACCGACTAAGTGTGGGGGCAAATTAGTAAAAGAAATCCAAAGACAACTCAATGATGAAAATGAGCTCATTGACAAATCAATGAGGAAGTTATATGGGCGGGTTAAACGGGCTAATTCTAAGAGAGACGAAAATGTGAGACACCAGTTGGTGTCTAACTTGTCTAAGCAAGAAAAAGCTAAGCTAAAAGTGTTGATCTTGGAGTCAAAAGCAATGGATGATTGTTCGTTGTCTATGTTCGGGAGTGGTTCTCCAAGTGGAAGTTTCCCTAGATCGAAGGAGGGGGAGCCTACCACCCCGTCAGTAGTTGGTCTTAGATGTTCATGCGAGTTGGGTGATAGACTCGTTAATCAATTTCTACAAAAGTTGTACATAGATCATTTTAGGTTGCATGTGTATTTAGCTTGTATGATATTGTTTTTGATAGTTGCATTTGCATATAGTTGCATCACATGCATTTTTAAATCAAAAACCCAATAAGATTGTTTTTTGTAAGTTCTAGTGTTTGTTGAGCTGAAAAATGGCTAAGTGTTGAACTTAATGCTGGAAAAAAAACTAAGTGTTTGAAGCCAAAGGCTTATGGTGAGGCGCACATGACCTCTAAACTGCCGTACCAATACACTAAAAATGAGAATTTCAAAATCAGTAGCTCACCGGTGTAATGGTGTGCTGCACCTTTCATTAGGTGTGGTGCACCTGCATGCAAAATAGTGCGACACATCATATGCTTGTTTTTGAAAAAATTGAAATCAGTTTACTCAACCATTTTCCCATGTGTAATGGTGCGGCACACCTTGAATTTGGTGCGATGCACCTGTCTTAAGTACAATGGAGCAGCACACCAGTTATGAGGTGTGGCGCACCTAGCTGGTATAAGATCGAAATTGTTGTACTTTTTCTCACTTATCACACACCCACTCACTCATACTTCTCTAAATGGATGCACCTTCTTCCCATTCAACCCTAATAACTACAAAACTTCAAATAACTTAATTTTCTTGCATCTAAATCGTCATTTAACCTGGCCAAAGTAAGAATATTTCATTATTCTTTCATGATTTATATGATTTTGGCATAAATTGTGTTCTTGATGCTTATGCTATGTTTTTAGATTTTGGTTGATTGAGGGTGTAAACACTCGAATTTGTGATGTTTTTCTTGTATATTGTTGATTCTTAACATGAATTGCATGCTAGTTTCCAACGATTTTGACTTTGGAAAATTAGGGTTTATCACAATTTGGGGGTTTTTGGACTTTAGTCAAATTGAGTTGTAATTGAGTTTGTTCATGCGTAATTGGTTGTCAAATGTTTGTTTCTTACCAATGAACCTTTAGTTAAGTGTATTTATGTTTGGAACTTGAAAATTAGGGTTCTTGAGCTAGGATTTGACTCTCATTGACTTTTAGGGTTTGTGATTATTGTTGTTATGATTGAGTGGGTATGATAAATGTTTTAACATGACCAATTGAAAGGCTATGATTTACACCTTAGGTCTTATGCAAATTACTAATTGTGCGTTGACTTGAGTTGACTTTATTGCAATTGGGTCATGTTGACCAAGTATGACTATTTGATTTGAAGCTAAGTGATAAAGCGTGATCCTTGATGAAAATTATTTCTGTTGGTATTATTGCAAGAGTTAGTTTTACACAAGTTAGATGAAGTCTTTGAATGAAGTTTGATGGTTGGCCTTGTTTAACTCGCATGCTTTTTTTTTTTAGTTGGTGCATGTGGTATGAGAGCAAGTTGGTAAACAATTGTCCATGAATGTATTATCTAACGCTAACGGTGGTTGCTTGTTGTTTTTGCTTTTATTTCTTTGGTGCAGGATAATCAACCAAATGCCACTCATAGTCCATCACAACAACCCACTAAAAGGAAACGTGTCATCGTGTTCCATTATGGCTTATCATCCGAGGAGGGTGGTGTAAGTAACTAGAGAGGGGTGAATAGTTACTTGATACGTTTTATAAAACTTTTTCGATTAATCAAGTATTTTGATCGTTTTGACTAATCACTTTAACTCAAACTTTGATGTGTGTTGTGTTTATGTTCAAGAGTATGTAAGTTGTAAAGTAAAGAACATAACACAAAGATTTATAGTGGTTCGGGTGGATGTTAACTAATCCACCTTAATCCACTCCCCGATTCACTAATCGGGATTTCGCTTTACTAAAGCTTCGTTCTTCAAATCCGGTGAAGAATCCGTTACAAGCCTTGTACTTATACCTTGACAACAAGTCTAATCTTTTAGTCCCTTCAAAAGATTAATCCTAACTTAGATCAACTCGTCTTCACCTTGGAAAAGTATTAATCTCCAATGAGATTAATCAACTTCCTAGTTCCCGTTAAGGAAGATGATAGCTAAGCTAGTGTATGCTTCTCGTTACAAGTACAAAACCTACACTAGTAATGTTAATGATCCTAAGACATTTCTAAGGACATTACAATACTAAGTAAACTTACAAGATATGAAAGTGTTTAGTAAGTTTACAAATTGAATTCTATATCTCTAAGATTATAGAATCATCTCTTGCTTGATCACAATATGATTGTAGTTTAAGAGCTTTGTGATCACTGGGATAAGGGCTTTGAAGTGTGCAAGAGGGCCAAGTTCAAATGATCTCCAAGACTTACTATTTATAGGGAAATTCAAAATATAACCGTTAGTCCTGCGGTCGTGGTCACGGTCGACCGCCCTTCGAACGCGCGTGCTCCAGTCCAAAAATTCTATTTGTTGTATAGTCATTTGACTCAGTTCAAAACTTGCTTCTTTGGACATATTACTTCTTTGATAACCTGCAAAAGATACCTAGCATCCTATACAAGTCTAGCATGCAATAAATGGAAGTAATTTTGGTTCCATTCACTTGAAAGTGACTTGACACTCTCAAAGTGGTAAACCAAACATTCTTGGAGAAGTGTCTTGATTGTCATTTGAGGCAATCTCAGATTTTTCATAAGAGTTTGGTTGTATTCAACACACATGGGTGATTTCTAATTGGCTAGTCAACACTACATTAACTTCTCTCATTCAATTGACCACTTAATCAATGTTTAATCCTTCAATTCAAATTTAAGTATCAATTAATTGAATGTAAGTGTGATGTCTTATCTAGTTAAGCATATTAATCATGTTAGGTACATTAAGACATCAAATAAGTAAGTATTAAACCATGTTGCTTGACTTTAGCCATTTTGCATTTTATAGCTCAATTATGTGTGTTAGAGGGTTTTGCATATCAAGTAACCAAATACACTTATGACCAAATGACACTTGAGAAGTATGAACTACTTGGACCATTTGAACTTTAAATCATGTTTAACATATCAAAACATATAACAAGAACACAAAGCATGTTAAGTATGTTTATCATATTAAACAAGTTTCACAAAGCACATTAAACATGTTAGAACAAATAAACATATAACAAGAACACAAAACATGTTAAGTTTGTTTATTATGTATGAACAAGTTTTACTAGTGACCTTTATCATGTTGGAATAAGTAAACATATAACAAGAACACAAAGCATGTTAAATATGTTTATCATGTTAGCACAAGTCACATTTATTATATTGATGAGTATTAGGCAATTAGCATGTAGACAAGTAATACTCACATTTGATCATGGCAAGAGTTGTTCAAAGATCAAATAAATGCAAGTGTGCACAACAACTAGAACAAAGCTTTCATAAACTTGATTCTAGCGTGTCACATTGCTTTGATTAATGTATAAGCATACATTAATGTCCAACATATGTACAAGGGCTGAGCAACTCTAGATTGGGACTTGGTGACCATCTTAAGTATATCTAAATGTGATTTAGGTGCATAAGTCTTCATTGGTTGATTTTGTCAAAATGTCACTTAACTAGTCATATAGTGTAATTAGTGCTCTAGTGACATAACCCTACATGTGTTACTACTTGTTGATCTTCCTAAGTATGTTAATATAGATTTCAAGATCACAAGTTAACATATAACATTTATGTGTTATTGCTAATTACGGTTAAAACATCATTAATGTGTCATTAGGTGTGATTAACCGATTTTAGCGCTCTTATGACCAAACCTCTTTTGGATATGAAAACGGCACTAATTCTAAGTATGTTGAACTATGTTTCATGAATTATAGATGCCCGGAAGTGGGAGATCTTTATTGGGATGAAATCCTTAACAGCAAGATTTGCAGTTCCCACCATGGTTGACTGTGAGCTTGACCGTGCAACTGGATTTCATAAAACATCATTGCAATCTTGCTGAGGGTCCTATGGTCGATACTGCGGTCAGCCGTGCTTCGACTGCGCGTATTCTAATCTAATTTTATTTGCAATTTATTTTGGTCATTTGCAAGATCAAGCATGGATTAGTGAACTTGCGTGTTTTATGTTAAGATATCTAACATCACTTAAGTCAATGTGTCATCATCAAAACATCGTTATTGATTAAGTGTAATATTGTCGTTTAGTTCTTAACCTGATATTCAACCAACAGGTGGAACCCCACAACCACTCGAAATGAGCCTCACAACTTTAGCACAGACCCACCAACAATGGTTGCAAGCCATCCTTCGGGAGGAGTTATTTAGGTCCCGAATGATCAACATAATCCACATGCCTATGAATTCGGCTAAATACATAGACTGGGCACCGTTAGAAGCGGCTGGGATGATTGATGAGATTAGAGACGCTTTCAGGGTTAAATACTATCACATGCCTATGTGCCATTGGGAACCTTTTTTGACATCTACGAGGATGTCTGATAGTGCTCCAAACGAACATATATTTCATAGCATTATCCTTCAAGAAAGACAAGCTTTTAGTTGCGATTGTTCTAATTTCAAGTAATTATCGTTTAAATAATAAAAGGTGATGACAAAAGACAGATTTGACGATTTGAAGACGCAAATGATCAAAACGCTAAAAAGTACAAAGTACAATCCAAGTGGCTCAATTTATTGATGAGAAACGTCTAAAAATTACAAGAGTACAAGCCGTGAAATGCAAAGTACAAGATATTAAATCGTACGAAAGGACGTTCAAAAATTCAGAATCGGGACATGAACCAACTATCAATGCGCGATGCAACGGACCTAAAATTACAAATCAACTATGCACATAAATATAATATAATATATAATTAATTATGTAAATTATATATATATATATATATATATATATATATATATATATATATATATATATATATATATATATATTATATTTATATATTAAATAAATAAATGTCGGCAAGCTAGGATCGAAACTTTGTGTGAGCTGGAAATGGAAGCTCCGCAGTCTCGGAGCTGTGTGGCACAAAACCTCAGCAGTCGCGGAGCACACCAGGACCTAAATCCCACTATAAAAGGACATGCAATTCGACGATCATATTACACCATTTCTTTCTTTCTTCCTTCTGTAAAGATATATATATATATATATATATATATATATATATATATATATATATATATATATATATATATATATATATTTTAATTATAATTTTAATATTAAGTTAATAATAATAATAAGGTTATAGTAGCGAATGTTTTAAGGTTTGTAAGTCGAAACTCTGTCCGTGTAACACTACGCGATTAATACTCATTGTAAGTTATGTTCAACCTTTTTAAATTAATGTCTCGTAGCTAAGTTATTATTAAGCTTATTTAAACCGAAGTAATCGTGATGTTGGACTAAATATTAAGACTGGGTTATTGGGCTTTGGACCATAATTGAGGTTTGGACAAAAGACCGACACTTGTGGAAATTGGACTATGGGCTATTAATGGGCTTTATATTAATTAAATGATATTTCGTTGATTTAATATAGAGATTTATAATTTGACGTATTTATATATAACCACATACGCTTGACTGGGTACGGTGAGCGGGATATTTATAAATACTAATAATTATTCATTTGACCGGATACGGGGATGGATTAATAGTCACTGGACTCATTAAAACAGGGGTGGATTACATTCAAGGGTAATTGGTGTAATTGTTAACAAAGTATTAAAACCTTAGATTACACGCAGTCGATAACCTGGTGTATTCATTAAACAAAGTATTAAGACCTTGTTACAATTTGAATCCCCAATTAGTTGGAAAATTTGACTTCGGGTATAAGGTTAATTTGGCGAAAACTCTCGCACTTTATAATTATGACCGATGGACTATTATGGACAAAACCAGATGGACATATCAAATAATCCAGGACAAAGAACAATTAACCCATGGTAATAAATTAAAATCAACACGTCAAAAATCATGATTTCAGAAGTTTAAATAAGCATAATTCCTTTATTTTATATCTCATCGCACTTTTATTTATCGTCATTTTAGTTATCGTACTTTAAATTATTGCACTTTTAATTATCGTACTTTTATTTTATCGAATTTTTATTTATCGTCATTTACTTTACGCTTTAAATTAAGTTAATATTTTGCATTAGGACTTAAAATCGACAAACCGGTCATTAAACGGTAAAACCCCTTTTTTATAATAATAATAGTACTACTTATATATATATATATATATATATATATATATATATATATATATATATATATATATATATATATATATATATATATATATATATATATATATATATATATATATATATAGTTTAAAATAAATATAGCATTAAACTCAGTTGTATCCCTTTGGAATGAACCGGACTTACTAAAAACTATACTACTCTACGATTAGGTACACTGCCTATAAGTGTTGTAGCAAGGTTTATGTATATCCCATTCTATAAATAAATAAATAACTTGTGTTAAATTGTATCGTATTTAATATTATTTCGTAATAAAATTAATAGTATTTCGTACTACACTTCGCACACATCATAGTATTTTTGGGGCCACTGCCGGGGAAAAATCATGCCGAAGCGAAACGCTATATAAAAAAAATTAGTTTTAAGGTATTTTTGTAAAAATATATTTTTATAAGTTTTAAATATTAGAATACAAAAACAGAAAATTAAAAAAGTTTTTTTAAGTGTTTAAATTAAAAAGTTTTTATTTTTTTAGTTATACAAACTAATAAGTAATTTTTAAAATATAAGTTTTATTTAAATTATATTTTATATAAATTAAAAATCAGAAATAGAGTTAAAACAGAAAATTAAAAAAAAAAATTATATCTGAAACTGCCCGAATTTGAACCTGCAATCAATCTGAGTCTGCAAACTCCACAGTCGCGGAGCTTTTCTGGCACAAACATCCGCAGTCGCGGAGCAGTATCTGACAGGCTGAACCTAGTACTACATTAATTACGCTTAGGGTTTTTAATTAATAATTATTGTTAATTAGGGTTTAGTTATAATATTAATTAGTTTATTCTAGTTTTAATTTATATTTAATAATATTAAGTTCTAATATTATTATTAAATATATAGAATAATATTTTTATAAAATAATAATATAAAAATAATATTTTTTTATATCAACTTAGCTTCTTTTTATTAAATTGTATATTTTTATCGTTTAATTCGTAAATTGTATATTTATCGTTCGTAATTAATTTTAAGTTTAGTTTTTGCCGTAGTATTTTATACTTCTAGATTCTTAAGCTTTGCCGTAAAATCCCTTAAGTGCTTTTTCTTTAGATTAAGATTTAGGCACTTTAGAATTTTACGACGTCGCTTATCGCTTTAATTTTAAATAAATTTTAGTGCCGTTTTAAGTTATTGCCGTTTTGGATATAGAATTCCTTTAAGCTTTAATACCTTTAGACACAAGTTTTAATATTTTGTTTTTAGACTTTTAAGTTTCGACGCTTTACTTTCTTATTTTTATTTTTTGACTTTTTGTTTTTCGACGTTTGTTTCTCGACTCTTATTTTTCGACGCACTCTTTTTCTTTCTCATTTCAACGCTCTAGATTTTAGGACATAGATTTTTTATCTTCTTCAAAATTTTGACGAAAAATTATTTTAAGCGGTTAAATTGATAGACATCCAAAATTTTCTGGTTCGTAGTAATAGTTGGATTTGTTAGTTGCGAGTTGTGGGCTTCCGATTTAAAGGGTCCTGGTCACCTGCTGCATCTATTGGCTATTCGAAACGTGGGCAAAATCAAGATAGTCTATTAATTTGATAACTTTAATAATTTTTATCTTTATAACTAATAGGATATTCAGTGAATGCACCGAGCAAAACGTTCACCACCTTTCATACGTTCACCACTTATAACTCGATCAAGACATCTAGCCAATATCATCGCCGTTGATTTTTCTTTAGAATCATCATCTAGTCGACCGATTACTCCAATTCAAATTTCCGTTAATCCATTTTTTGAACCCGACCTCAAAATTGAGAACCCGGAGGATATTCAAGAACAATTCCAAGATCCAGAACCACTAATCATTCCTCCTGAACCACAAACCGTTAAATCAGAATCCTCTAGTGATTCGTATTCAACAAATTCAATTATAGAAGTAACGGAACCTCAAAGTATGGAAGACCGAATAAGAGCCACACGCACGGGCCAAGGTCATGCCATTACTCTACCATATATTAATGCGCCAGATTATGAAATCAAAGGACAAATCCTACACATGGTAACTAATCAATGCCAATTTAGTGGTACGCCAAAAGAAGATCCAAACGAACATCTTCGAACCTTTAATAGGATTTGTAATCTATTTAAAATCAGAGAAGTTGATGATGAACAGATCTATCTCATGTTGTTTCCCTGGACTTTAAAGGGAGAAGCCAAAGATTGGTTAGAATCGTTACCTGAAGGAGCGATTGATACATGGGATGTTTTAGTTGAGAAATTTCTTAAAAGATTCTTTCCGGCATCTAAAGCCGTGAGACTTCATGGAGAAATTGTTACGTTCGCACAAAAGCCAAATGAAACTCTATATGAGGCGTGGACAAGATTCGGAAAGTTGTTGAGAGGATGTCCTCAACACGGTTTAGATACTTATCAAATAGTGCAAATATTCTACCAAGGATGCGATGTTGCTACACGGAAAGACATCGACACAGCAGCTGGTGGTTCCGTTATGAAGAAAACCGCAACTGAAGCTCACAAAATTATTGATAACACAGCCTCCACTCACATGAGTGGCATCAAGAAAAAGATATTTTTCGTTCATCTAAAGCGGCTAGAGCCGATTCTAGCCATGACTTCGATTCCATTTCCGTAAAGTTAGATGCTTTCGAGAGACGTGGAAAAGATGACTAAAGATATTCACGCAATTCGAATTAGTTGTGAGCAGTGTGGAGGACCACATTTGACAAAAGATTGTCTCAGTATTGAACAAACAATGGAACAAAGAGAGAATGTTTCATACATGAATCAAAGGCCTGTAAATCATTATCAAAATAATTATCAACCGCCAAGACCAAACTACAATCAAAATCAGAATTATAATCGAAATGTTCCATACAACAACCAACAAGGTCCTAGCAATCAACAAGTATCCAATAATACTTACAATCAGCAAAGACCTATTTTTCCAAATAAACCACCACAAACCGATGATAAAAATTCAAATTTAGAAGATATGATGTCAAAGCTAATTGAATCTCAAACGCAGTTTTTCACATCTCAGAAACAAACTAATGAACAAAATGCTCAAGCATTTAGAAATCAACAAGCTTCTATTCAAAATCTAGAACAAGAAGTAAGTAACCTAGCAAGGTTGATAGGTGAAAGAAAATCGGAGAGTCTACCTAGCGATACAAATGCAAACCCCCTAAATGAAATAGCTAAAGCCATTACCACAAGAAGTGGTATTACACTTAAACCACCTGAAATACCTGTAATTTTTGATGACTCTATTCCTACTACACAGATACCACAATCTGAGCAAGAAAAGGAAATAGAACCGGTAGTTGAAAAGGTTAATGAAGATAACACAGTTAAGGCAAAGCCTTATGTTAAACCATACCAACCACCGCTTTCTTACCCTAGTAAAATGAGAAAAGAAAGACTTAAAGCCGAGCAATCCAAATTCTTGGATATGTTTAAACAAATAAATGTCAACCTTCCTTTCATTGATGTGATTTCAGGAATGCCAAGATATGATAAATTCCTGAAAGATCTAATCACAAATAGAAAGAAAATGGAAGAACTCTCGGCTGTTACGATGAATGCTAATTGTTCTGCAGTGTTGTTGAATAAACTACCAAAAAAATTATCAGATCCAGGAAGTTTCACAATTCCATGTTTTCTGAGTAGTCTTAGTTCAATAGAAGGATTGGCAGAATTAGGTGCTAGTATAAATTTAATGCCATATTCATTATATGCTAAACTAGATCTTGGAGAATTGAAACCAACATGAATAAGCATACAACTAGCAGATCGATTAGTAAAATATCCTAGAGGGATAATGAAAAATATGCTAGTTAAAGTTGGTACTTTAGTATTTCCAGTAGACTTTGTTATTCTGGACATGGAAGAAGATTCTCGAGTTCCTCTCATATTAGGAAGAACATTCTTAAACACGGCTAAAGCAATAATAGACGTGTTTGGTAAGAAACTGACCCTAAGTATAGAGGACGAGAGTGTTACCTTTTCTATTAATAGAGCCATGCAAAAACCGCAATCTGCAGATGATACATGTTATTATATTCAAACTATAGATTCACATGCAGAATTGTTACAAGAATTTCCATAATTACAAGGAACAGGAGAATGTTCTTTAGGAGAAGGAACTGAACCAATTGATGAAGCTGAAATGTTAGCCACACTTATGGCTAATGAATACGAACCAACAAAACAAGAACTTAAAATGCTGAAAGAAGAAGACAGATATCGATACAAATCATCGATAGAAGAACCACCGATAGTAGAGTTAAAGCCACTTCCAACCCATTTGGAATACGCTTATTTACATGGTGAATCTGAATTACCTGTAATAATCTCGTCTTCTCTTACGGAAAATGAAAAATCTCAACTCATTTCTATGCTAAAAGCTCATAAACCAGCTATTGCATGGAAGATTCATGACATTAAAGGCATAAGTCCTTCGTATTGCACACATAAAATCCTTATAGAAGAAGGTCATAAAACATATGTACAACGCCAACGAAGACTAAATCTAAATATGCAAGATGTTGTTAAGAAAGAAATTATTAAACTGCTCGATGCATGTTTAATTTATCCAATCTCTGATAGTCCATGGGTAAGCCCAGTTCAATGTGTACCTAAGAAGGGTGGCATGACTGTCATCACAAATGAAAAAGATGAGCTTATTCCTACTAGGACTGTAACGGGATGGCGTATTTGTATTGATTATAGAAAACTAAATGATGCCATCAGAAAAGATCACTTTCCCTTACCTTTCATTGATCAAATGTTGGAAAGATTAGCTGGGAATAGTTACTATTGTTTTCTTGAAGGTTTCTCCGGATACTTTCAAATTCCAATCGCACCCGAGGACCAAGAGAAAACCACGTTCACGTGCCCTTATGGTACTTTTGCTTACAAACACATGCCATTTGGACTTTGCAACGCCCCTACAACCTTTCAAAGGTGCATGATGGCGATTTTTCACGACATGATAGAAGATTGCATGGAAGTTTTCATGGATGACTTTTCAGTCTTCGGTGATACTTTTGAAACATGTCTAGTTAATCTTGAACGAATGCTTATTAGATGCGAACAATCAAATCTAGTACTTAATTGGGAGAAATGTCATTTTATGGTTAAAGAAGGCATCGTTCTTGGTCATAAAATTTCAAAGGAAGGAATTTAAGTGGATAGAGCTAAAGTAGATGTAATTGCTAAACTTCCACATCCCACCAATGTTAGAGGAGTTAGGAGTTTTCTAGGGCATGCCGGTTTTTACTGACGTTTCATAAAAGACTTTTCTAAAATTGTCACTCCTATGAATAAACTCCTAGAAAAAGATGCTCCATTCATCTTTTCGGATGAATGCATCAAATCTTTTAATATTTTTAAAGAAAAACCCACTAATGTGCCGATCATGATAACTCCAAATTGGAATCTACCATTTGAACTCTTGTGTGATGCAAGTGATTTTGCAATGGGAGCCGTTTTAGGTCAAAGAATTGAAAACGATTTCAACCTATTTATTACGCTAGTAAGACGTTACAAGGAGCACAAATGAATTACACAACTACTGAAAAAGAACTCCTTGCTATTGTCTTTGCTTTTGACAAATTTCGTTCATATCTCGTTCTAACTAAAACGGTGGTCTATACTGATCATTCTGCTCTTAGATACCTATTTTCAAAACAAGATGCCAAACCACGATTAATCTGTTGGATCTTACTCTTACAAGAGTTCGATATCGAAATCCGAGACAAAAAGGGAGCAGAAAATCTCGCAGCTGATCATCTTTCTCGCCTTGAAAATCATGTATTAGAAGTTCTAAATGAATCGGCCATACAAGATAACTTTCCTAATGAATATCTATTGAAGATCGATTATAATGAAATTCCATGGTTTGCAGACTTTGCAAACTACTTAGTATGTGGATTCCTTGAAAAAGGGTTGTCGTACCAAAAATGAAAGAAATTCTTTAGTGATATAAAACACTATTTCTGGGAAGATCCACATTTATTCAAAAGATGTCCTGATGGAATAATACGCCTATGCGTATTCGGAGATGAAGCTAGTCAAATCTTAAACCATTGTCACACAGGACCAACAGGAGGGCATTATGGGCCTCAACTCACAGCAAGAAAAGTCTATGATGCTGGATTCTATTGGCCTACAATTTTCAAAGACGCACACCTTCTCTGTAAATCCTGTGATGCTTGTCAAAGGGCCGGAAAAATAAGTCAACATGATGAAATGCCACAAAACGTCATTCAAGTATGTGAAGTATTCGACGTTTGGGGTATTGACTTTATGGGTCCATTTCCAAAATCTCATAATAATCTCTACATTCTCGTTGCCATTGATTATGTATCTAAATGGGCAGAAGCACAAGCTCTCCCAACTAACGATGCACGAGTTGTAGTCAACTTTTTAAAACGTCTTTTTGCAAGGTTCGGAACACCGAAAGCTTTAATAAGCGATCGGGGTACTCATTTCTGTAATAATCAACTTGAGAAAGTTCTCAAAAGATATGGAGTAACTCATAAAATCTCCACCGCTTATCATCCACAAATAAGTGGACAAGTTAAAAATACCAACCGAGCATTAAAACGTATTCTAGAGAAAACCGTAGGATCAAATCCGAAGGAATGGTCCATGAAATTGGAGGATGCACTCTGGGCTTTTCGAACAGCCTACAAAACTCCAATTGAAACCACACCTTTTAAATTCTTTTACGAAAAAGCATGTCACCTTCCAGTAGAAATTGAGCACAAAGCATTTTGGGCTTTGAAGGCATGTAATCTTGATTTACATGAAGCCGGACGTCTACGATTACGTCAACTAAACGAATTAGAAGAATTAAGACATGATGCATATGAAAATTCGTTAATCTATAAGGAAAGAACGAAGAAATGGCATGATAAAAGAATCAGAAGTTCAAAAGAATTTAAGGAAGGAGACCGAGTTCTTCTTTTCAATTCAAGATTCAAGCTATTTCCTGGAAAATTGAAATCAAGATGGTCTGGACCATTCATAGTCAAAAGAGTTTTCCCATACGGAACAATAGAGTTAATAAATTCAAATGGGATTAAATTTAAAGTTAATGGTCACAGAGTTAAACACTATATTCATGGTCCGATGGAAGTTAACAATGAAGTTAATCACAATTTCGACGCCACAGCTAACTAAGTGTGGGGAGATTCAAATATTTTAAAGGATAATATAATGCTGTCTAGAGTTAGATTTTATGTTTTTGTGTAGTTCTCGAGAATGGAATCCGAATGGTCTTTCCTAGCAGACCCTAAAGAACTAGTCTTCTCCCTCCATTCTGAATTTTTGTGTTTTTAGGTTTTACGAGATGAAGAATTCCTTTGATCTGAACCATGGTCTACTACTACACGCCATGATTACTAAACGTAATAATAACACCTTCCTGAGTGAACTGGTTTCATTCATAAGAGGCAAAATGGATAAACTGAGGAAAGAACTCAGGAAAGATCATAATAAGATACATTTTGGTAAAGGAAAATCAAAATTCACAACAAAAAGAAGAGCACGACACCTTGAAAGATGTCATAAATGCGGAAAATGGCCACACGATGGAAAATGTTCGAACAATCAAACACATTCCAATTCTGAATTCGTTACTTTATGCAGAGAAGGACCGTTCATATGTTTAGAAGAAAAGTTATTGAAAAATCGAGGTTACGCTTATGTAGCAATGGAAAACCAAATCGAACAACTCTCTTATGAGTCAACTAAAGCAGGACTCTGAGAATTCAATCTCATAGGTAAGTATGTACTGTTTTTATTTTTATTTTTATTTATTGCTTTTAACCTTTTGATAATAAATGCTGAATCATTCGCTATAAAGTATTAAATTGATATTCAATAAAATTATGTATAATAAACCGAAATTATTGATATCATACAAAAATTTATTACATCACTGCGAAATTTACCTTTTATTCATAAGGTATAAATATCTTTAATCAATCAATCAAAAATATTTCAAAAATTCGTCAGGAGTAAAACTAGGTAATATAGCCGAAATTACTTTACCCAAAAGAGGGACGTATATTTTTGTTAATATTTGATTGATTAAAGTGGGATAAAAGACCAAAAAGATTTTTATTTTTACCTTGTTTTTAAAATTAATATATAACTATATTATTTTAAATATAAGTTTTGTAAAAGTAATATAAATACTAATAATATTTATATGAAATTTTATGCATTTTAAATTTAAGTTTGGTGTGAATTTAAAAACAAAAATTTACTTTACTTCATTAAGTTAAAAATTTGATTTCTAAAATTCATCGTGAGTTGAAGACTAGGTCGTTGAACCGAAATTGCTTTACCCGAGGGCGGGACGAGAAATTTTATTATCATTATTTTTAATTTTATTGATCTAAAGTATGCCAAAAATATTAAAAAAATCCAAAAATCTTTGCTTTTAAAACAATCACTTTAAAATGACAATTTTTAAATTTTGTCAAGGGACGAACTAGGTAAAAGTACCGAAACAACCTCAACCCAAAGAAAGGAACAAAATTTTAAAAATTACTCCATTAATTGTTTTATTAATAAAGGTTTTTATAAAATAAAAAAAAAGATCACCGCAATCGCGGAGCTCCTGAGGGGAAATAGCACTGCAGTCGCGGAGCAACTAAATTCCAGATCAAGATAACAGGTTGACAGACCAGTCCCCAAGCACACACTCTAATATTTTTCTGCGAAAAATACCCAAAAAACACACACAAAATCGCATTTTTACACCATTTTTCATCAAATCTTTCATAAAATCATGATGAGAAGAATCCTACCAAAAAGCTTTTCAAGAAGAACGGTAAATTTCTACACCAAACACTCTTTAATTCGTATTTATAGTGTTCTTGAGCATATTTTAACCTAATTTGACGAATTCTAGCCTAATTGTGCTTAAATTGTTTGTATATTATGATTGTATAACCTAGATTGATGCTATTTAGTATGATTAGAAGCCTTAAACTTTAAATTTTTAACAATCTAGGGTTTGTGTTCCTGAGCAAAATTGGGGCTTTTTGATATAAACGGGTTATGGCCGAATTTTGTTGTTAGTTCATGCTTAATTAAGTAGTGTAACATGTTTAGGTTGCTAAATGATCCAAACTTTGATCCTAAACATGATTTTGAGCATTAAAATGGACTTTTTAAGTCTAAAATACATGAACTTGATTAATTTGATATGAATGCCATTTGAAACTTGTTTAATTGCTATAATGATTATTTTTGACATGTTTTAGAAGATGAATGCTTAGAAACATTGTATACATTATCATATATGTTTATTTGTAAAAGTGTAGAATTGTTAATTTTATGAAATTATGTATAAGTTTAATATTATTTAAACATGTCATTATGATTGTTTTGATTTATGATTTTGCTAACACTAATGCATATTTGGATGCAAAAAAATTGTGTTTAATGTGTTTTGCAGACTGAAAGGGGTGAATCTTCATCCACTTCCCAGGCTCACAATGCTCCTCCTGAGAATGCAGACGAACAGGAGATTAACGACCAATACAGACAAAATCTACTGCATCAATTCATTTCATATTCAAATATACAAGTGGAAGATTTACACCCTAATTTAAGATTTAACAGACATTGGATAGATTATCCAAAATATCAGAGGAACTTACACATTCTTCAGTCTAAGGATGTTGAAGTGCCCAGGGTGATAGATTGGGAACCGTTAGAAACAGTGGGATTAGTCGAACGAATCAGGGAATTACTTTACCAAAGGTATGGTAATTCTACTTTTAATGATTGAGAACATTTATTCACTATACGTAGGCCTGTATATAGGGAATGGTGTGTGGAATTATTAAGTACAGTTGAAATAAATGATCAGGTAGCTAGCTTAACTGATCAGAGTTTTATTAGATTTTTGTTAGGAGGTGTGATGCGCCATATGTCTTTATTAGATATGGCTCGGGCCTTTCATATATATACGCCTAAGGAATTAGTATCTAATGATTGTCAAAGGTTGATAATTAATGGTAGAAGGGTTGATGAAAATTTTGATATGAATGGAATATGGAGTAGAATGACTAGCCATAACAGATTTTGTGGGGATCTTACTCTTATACTGATATTAATAGAGCTGAGCTAAGAGTGATCCATAGTTTTTTAACAAAATCGATTACATAACGAGGTAGGAATAAAGAAAAGGTAAATGAAAATGATCTATTTTACCTCATGTGTATTCGAGACCCACAGAGTGTTGTGAACATACCTTATTGTGTGGGTTATTACTTATCGGTAATGGTAAGGGGTATGCGAAATAATAGTATAATAGGAGGTGGAATTTTCATTACTTTAATTGCTGAGTATCTCAATGTGGATAGAAGTCAGGGAGGATTATTAGTTGCAGTACCAGAACCCCGTGATAGAATTGATTTACGCGTGTATCATGGTGCAAAGGTTTTAAAGAAACGACATAACGCTGCAGTACCATATGATGGCACGCATCCACAGGTAGAATGAGATCAGGAGCAAGGTAATGCAGGTGGAGGAAACCAAATGACAGATATAGAAAGAATAATGGCCCAAAGTGCATACAATCAGGCTATGCAACGTGAGTTTCAGGCTTGGCAATATCATCAAGAATATATCAAAGCCCATTTAGCATCTCAAGGTAGGAACTACATTCCTACTGAACCTGCCTATTTTCCTCCATGGACCGACGATACACAACCACCTTTTCCTACATATGACCCATTCCAAGCGTATCAAAACATATACCACGAACATTAGAACCCCTTCTGGTACAATCAGAATCAACCTTAGTCTTATTTATTTTATTATTTGTAATGTTACTACTTTTAATATTTATTTTTGTATTGTAATAGTTTTTATAATTTTCTAACGTTTTAAATATTAGATTTTATAAATTTTTGAACGTGGGGTGATATACCCAACTTCAAAATATATATATATATATATATATATATATATATATATATATATATATATATATATATATATATATATATATATATATATATATATATATATATGTTTGTAGTTTATCTTATGTACAAAACAGGGTAAAACAACACACTTTCAAAGACTGACATTAAGTTAAGAAAAAGCTATTCATTTTGACGACAAGACGAAAAACAAATGTGATATAACAACTGCAGGAATGACCAAATGATGTGCACTATTTATCATTCAAACAAAGAACAATATGTTTTGAAACTTTGGTAAATCTTAATCATTTTTCTACGCTAATCACCCTCAATAATTTAAATTGTTACTGATTTCTTGCAAATGAGGGCATTCCAAGATCTTAAGTGTGAGAAGGATTAAATTCTTTCGGTTTTAAAAAAAATTTGACTTATACACTTGGTTTAATAGCCACCGTTAAATTTTTACTAGTAAAGCAGTAGTTGTATTAGAATCTAGTGCTCTCTGATAATAAAGAACAGCCCTAGTCTTATATACTGACTACCCACTTCTAGTAAAAATTTTAAATTTTTTTAACTAAATGAACTCAAAATCATGTTTATACATATTTATGAACGATAAAACTAGGTGTTAACACCGAAATTATTGTTATCTCGGAAAGGACATAAATTGAGAAACAACTCAAAACGCTTGAATTCATTTAAAATGGAATAGAAGAGAATAAAAAGGCAAAGAAAGAAAAATAAAAGCCAAGTGTGGAAAAATTTACCAAGTTATTTAAAAAACATATCACATATTTTTGTACAAAAATTGAAGATACTTTTGTTTTAGACGATATTAATCAGTTTTACCCAATTTATTGTAATATAAATGAAATGTAAAAGGAAGTAAAGTCTTCCGAGAAAAAGACACGCGCTTCTTGATTTAGGTCAGGAAGTTGTCGTCCAGACCAGTTGTAGAGTCTACGAAAAACCTTGAAAAGTTTTCTCGAAAATCAGCTGGAAATCCACGGACCTCAGCATCAAACAGGGTCGCCATGTGGTCATACTTATCCTATCCATGAGAGGATCTGTCTCGTACAATGGGGGCACCGTGCAAATTAGCTTATAAGACTAATGAATCAGATCCCCAGAAAGGATAATCTCCTTAAAGATCAAAAATCAGCTTTTAAGACTATTATTACTCAATCCTTAAGATTGACCTTAAAGATTGAGAATTCAAACTCATGAAGTTCAATGATATCTAAACTCGAGCTTGAACGAGAAAATATTTTGATCAAATTAAAACCGATTTGTTTTCTGAAAACCTATTTTTAATGCGTTCATTACCATTGAACGTAAAATCCTAGGAATTCACTTGGAATTCATTAGGTCACCTGAATAAAATCGGGTGTCAACCGTAAGAAACGGTGGTTGCATAGCATGGTCGAAGACAGGACCTTGTGCCAGACCGAAAAACTATAGGGTAATCTTTACTATTGCTCCTACAAAGGATAGTAATTGCATCCGATACGTTATGAACCATGAACATATGCATGTCATTAGACATTGCCTTAACAGTGTGACGACCCGGAGATTTTTGACCAAAATTAAACTTTATTCTTATATGAATTCGACACGATAAGCAAAGTCTATAATGTTGAGTCTAAAAGTGTTTGAAACTGTTTACATGAATGCAATTAACCTTTGACCATTCCCGACGATTCACGAATAATGGTGTGTAGATAAATACATATGTATATATACATATATAAATGTAAATATATATAATCATTGGAAATAATAAAATTTAATCATTTGAATTAAGAATTAATATTATTAAGTATTGACATTAAGAATTATTATTATTATTATTATTATTGTTATAAATATATCATATAATTAATAACATGTAATGTTAATATCTAAAATAATAAAATTTAATTATAAGCTAAAATATAATTGTTATAATAATAATATTATTACCTTCAATATTAACATATATAATGGTATTATTAATACTATTATGAAAATGGATATAAATATAATTTGTTATATTAGTATTGCTAATATTATTGTAATTAGTATCATTGTTAGTATCATTAATAATATTACTATCATCATCATTAATATTATAGTTATCCTTGTTATTATTAAGTAAGACAAATTATTATTAATAATAGTATTAATATTAACATCATTATTATTAAGTATTATTAAACTTATCTTTTTTATTAATATTGCCATAGCAGTATCATTATTTCTCTTTATTATTTTGATATTATAATTAGTATTACTTTGATATTATTATTATTATTATTATTATTAATTTTATTATTGTTATTATTAGTATTAGTATTCTTATTAATAATAATATTATTATTTAGTATTACTATGGATATTATTATTAATGAATATTACCAACAATTTCATTAAAAATTTTATTTTTATGACTTGTTATTATTATTACTCCTGTTATTATTATTAATGATATTATTGTATTTAAATTATTATTATTATAATTATTAATTATTAATAATAATTATATATATAAAAAAAATCATATAAGAAATTTTGGAATCCAATTCCGTTTCCCATCACATTCAACTTTCTTTAAATTTGATTTCTTTGTCTCTGAATCTGTATGTAATCGAATCCAAACACAAGAGTAACTCCAAATACAGTTAGCCTTTATTTTCAATTTTGTTTTTATATATCTATTTCGATTCCTGTTTGATTTTTCTGTCAACCTTAATAACTCCACAAATCAATTTGAGTGTCCTTCTAAATCCTTTACAATAAATTATAATCTAACATCAATCATACAGCATAATTTATTCACTGCAAATCGAAAATAAAACAGAAAAATTAAAGAACAGACCCGACGGCCCTGTTCTTGACAACTTTTAATTCAAAATTCAATTTTGTAATAATTTTCAAAATCTATAAATGGTGTTGTGTTGGAAATCACCCACTTAAACAATCTATAAGTTTTCAGCCTTCAAATTTTTCTATTGAACTCAAATTTTAAGGTCAAAGTTTCAAATTAAAAAAAGTCAACGAGTGTTCTTCATTAAAATTCTAATTTTTGGTTATGATTCAGAGGCAATTGATGGTACAAACAGTTTCTAAAAATGATTTGCAATCTTTTTCATTTTGAAACCTTTATCCAAAACTATCCACAAATCAAAGAGTCAAATTTTTTTTTTCTTTCATTACGAACAGCACAGCAGCAGTTGCTGTTTTCATTTTTTTTTTTTATTTTATTTAATATAAGCATTGATATTACTGTATTATTAATATCTGAAGAAAAAAATATATAATTGTATCGATTTGTTAAACCCGTCTGTTTGATTTTAGATTGTAACCTAAGAAGAAGAAGATAAACAAACAGTTATACGGGCTATATATAATTCGAGTGGGTTTTAAAATAGATAAAATAAATGGAGCAGATGATTAGGTGTTGGTGCGTGTGTTCGAGAGGTCTCAGGTTCAAACTCGTCTTGGTGCAATTCTTTTTGACAAGGCTTTAGAAGGTAGTTTATATTTTTAAAAATTATTATTATTATTATTATTATTATTATTATTATTATTATTATTATTATTATTATTATTATTATTATTATTATTATTATTGCTATTGTTATTAATATTGTCATTGTTATTATTATGGTTATCGTTATTGTTATTGTTATTATTAGTGTTACAATTATTATTATTATTAGTATCATAGTTATAAGTATTAAAGTTATCATTATTATTATTATTATTATAAGTATTACTAATTACTAATGTTATTATTATTATTTTTATAATTTTAGTATTAATATCATTATTATGATTACGATTAGTATTATTATGAACCTAATAAAATTCATTATCATATTGATTAATATTAAAACTAGTATCATTATAAATATTAGAATTATTATTATAAACATAAGTATTATTAGTAATATCATTAGTAGTAATAAGATGGTTAAAATTATTATTATTATTATTATTAAGTATTAAGTATCATTATAAAAATGATCATTTCCTACATTACTAAATTTTTCATTTTATTAAAAACTACTATAATTATCATTATTATAAGATTTAGTATTAAAACTATCGTTAACATAAAATATTAATATTTTTATAGTTATTATTATACCATTACATTTATCACTAAGATTATTAATATTTTTATTTTTATTAGTAATATTAAGTATTATCATTTTTACCATTACAAATATTAATTTAGCATTATTACAATTACTAGTTTCAACAAACAAATAATATATATATATATATATATATATATAAATATATTTAGCAAACATAACTTAACTATATTAATGCTTTTTATATACAAAAAGAATACATTTAATGAAATAATGAAAAATATATATAAGTTAATAATATAAAATTTTGATCACTAATAATAATATACATATATATATTGTTCGATTGCGATTATATGATTTAATAGATATACAATTAATATAGGTTCATGAATCTGAGGCCAAACCTTACACTTGTTCATTGTCGTCATACGTATTTTTACGACAAAATACATTAGGTGAGTTTCATTTGCTCCCTTTTTAAATGCTTTTGCAATATATATATTTTTGGGACTAAGAATACATGCGCCGCTTTTATAAATGCTTTACGAAATAGACACAAGTGATCGAAACTACATTCTTTGGTTGGATTATCGAACCAAATATGCCCCTTTTTAGCTTGGTAGCCTAAGAATTGGTGTTTATTATAATTGCCACCAATTGACGCGAATCCTAAAGATAGATCTATGGGCACTAACAAGCCCCAGTCAGAGAATTTGAACTGCTTTAGTACTTCTATTTATCATGTCCGATGAGAGTCCCGGAATGATGGGGATATTCTATATGCATCCTGTTAAGGTCGGTTACCAGGTGTTCAATCCATATGAATGAATTTTAATTCGAGAGTTACGCGTGACAATATATGAAATCTCGTGTTCTATTAAAATGATGGAAATGAATGTTTATGATAAACTAATGAGCTCACCAACCTTTTGGTTGACACTTGAAATCATGTTTATTCTCAGGTATGAAAGAAATCTTCCGCTGTGCATTTGCTCATTTTAGAGATATTACTTGAAGTCATTCATGACATATTTCAAAAGACGTTGCATTCGAGTCGTTGAGTTCATCAAGGATATTATTAAGTCATTCATAGTTTGGATATATTATGAGATAGCATGCATGCCTGTCAACTTTCGTTGTAATGAAAGTTTGTCTTTTAAAAACGAATGCAATGTTTGTAAAATGTATCATATAGAGGTCAAGTACCTCGCGATGTAATCATATGTTATTGTATTCGTTCTTATAGATTAGGACGGGTCATCTCATGTGGTATCAGAGCTGTGGTCTTAGCGAACCAGGTCTTGCATTAGTGTGTCTAACTGATAGTTGTTTAGATGCATTAGTGGGTCTGGACTTCGACTGTGTCTGCATGTCAAACGTTTTTCTTATCATTTTTGTCAAAAATTACCTGCCTATCATCTTAAGTCTAAACGTGTCTTACTGCATTCATTGCATAGATAGTGTATAGACAAAATTCATATCTTAGAGTATCTGCTAAATCATATCTTAGCGTATCTGTTACTGTAAGCTTTGCCTGATATATTCCGTAAATTCCTCCGTATTCTACGAAATCTTTTGTTCTATATATATAGATATTCTATGTAATTAGAATACCATCCGATAGCCGAAAATGATTTCATACCGAAAAACCCTTTACTCAATCGTACGAAATGGAACTCGCAACTAGTTTAAGTCCCTCAAATTTCGATAACTATTCCGACATGGATGTTCACCATAGCTCCGAAAGCAGCGTCACCAGAATGAATCAACCAATTCATCTGATGGGTTCGTAGTATACTAAATCAATGGAGACACGAAGAAGGCGATCCTTTCCACCAATCGAATTCCCTTCTTGGTGAAGAACCTGAAGCACTTACCGGCGAACCTGTTCATAATACCATATTCTCTCTCATTTCCAGAGTAGCTCGACACGATTATACTCTACCCACAATTCTAGATCTTATTCATCCGCTTGTTCCAACCGCCAATCATCCCGGAATAATAGAAGAAGTTAACGAACTTCGCGCTCGAGTAATCAATTTGGAAAACGTGGTACAAAACCTACCAGCTTCAGCAACAGCACCGGCAACACCAGTACCACCAACAACAACATTCGCAGCACAAGCCTCAACACTACACGCCTCAAACTCACAGTCTGTACCTCCAGCATAATCATCATACTACATGATGTCCTACATCGATTATCTTCGTTCTACATAACGTTCTACATCATTTATCTTCGTTCGACATAGCGATTATGTAATCTCTAATGTTTTAGAGATTATATATTCTTGTTCTAACGGTAAATCAAATGAGTCTAATATCATATTAACTCATTAGATCCATGATTGTATCTGAAGAAAATATTTATATGTATATATGTTTTCATAAAGATTGTAATTAAAAATTCTTTTGTACAAATTGTTGATGGTGAAAATATTTTAACGAGTAGGTAATACCCGAGGAATATTTAGATTTCACATTAATAAGTTACAATGTACATTCTTCGAATCTGATTCAACAGTCATTTACTATCCTACTTACATCCACAGTTATACGAATCCGTTCACCACAGAATAACCAGTTTCAATCATTTTCATATTTGGATTTTGATCTATCAGAATTCAACAAGTGGCATAATGAAGAAAACATTGGACAAAATAAAATTTGATAGAAACAAACAAATTAACTACGAAAAATTTTGTTAAGAATCCACGCTAACTGTTTCCAGCTAACTGTTCCTAGCTAACTGATTACATTTTATTTATCGCAGTTTATTTATCGCAATTTAATTATCGCAATTTTATTTATCGTCATTTAATTTCTGTTATTTACTTTACGTACTTTATTTATCGTCATTTAATTTCTGTTATTTATTTTACGCACTTTAAATATCGGGACACGTATACAAGGTTTTGACATATCATATCGATGCATCTATATATATTATTTGGAATAACCATAGACACTCTATATGCAGTAATGCTGAAGTTAGCTATACAGGGTTGAGGTTGATTCTACAATAATATATATACTTTGAGTTGTGATCGAGTCTGAGACATGTACACGGGTCACGATACGTATTAATTAATTTGTATATTATATATTAAACTATATATGAATTATTGGACTGTTACTGTGGACTATCGACTGTGGACTAATAACATTGGACAATTAAAATGAATTAAAATATTGATTATAACATATGAAACTAAACATTTCTTCAAGTTTGCCACTTGATCTCATCTTAAACCTCATTTGTATCTTGACAATTACAATCTGCGTTCAAACCTTTCATAATTCTTGAAAACACCTCAATCGAGAGGATGAACCAACCGCACTTCATCTACGGAAGGAAAGATCGATGCATATAGTTATGCACCTGAAAACTCTCAAAAACTGAGTAAACGTTTAACGCATAGCTGTGCTAATTCCTTTAGCGTTATTATTACCGAAAATAACTTTGCAATCTCTTTCCAAATTAGCCAATTTTGTCACAGCTCCAACAAGTTAACTTCGATTTTTTGTTTGAAACAACCTTATTATAACCTTGATATATATGCGTGCTCTTTTATCATTACCGGAGAACCTTTTATATTCTGCCACATTAGCAGTAAACTTACCAGCAACTTCATTACTCATTGGCTTAAGTATCTTCGAAGAACCATTATATTTGTTCATTAAAACCTTATCATATATTCGTCTACATCTTGTAACGAGTATTGCCATACCAATTACCGGAAATCAGCAATTAGTATTTTGCATCTCGCAATAATTCTACAACAACAGTTATAGGTATACATATAACCTTTATCTCTTAGAATTATGACCTTCCATTCTGAAATTTTGAAAAGCACCCAGTCTACGAATCAATACTCGGAATGTTGAAAAAGCTGAATGAAGCAGTAAAAACTGTAAACGATCTTAACAGCCAGAAGTTTGATAATAAAGAATAGTATGTTAGAAAAGCTCAGAAAAGTTGGAATTGGAAAACGGATTGAGCTAACCACGAAGGAGGCCAAGGACAAATACAAGGACCAAACCCTATATTCAAAGAATCCAGATAATTCTGTATCCAATGAAATCTTTAGAGAAAACCTTGCTCTATTCTCATATTAAATCTTGTGGAAAATCTTTCTTCATCAACCTTCGATCTTAGAAATTCTGAAAATATCATCATAAATATCTTCGATATTTCTGAGGATATTTTCATAACTCTTCTTATCCGAAATTAGTTATCTCTTCATGCTATCTGTGTTACATCATAAAAGAAACTATTTTAGTTTCTAAATTCTAAAACCTTCGAGTTTAAAATATGAATGATTTTGAAGTAGTGTTGGGAACTGAAGCATGAGTTAGTATAATATAATGACACTTGATCAACGTGATTATATTACAGTAAGTCATGCTGAGTTTTTAATGGGACGTGATGATTCACAGATCATAACGTCATCATGTGCCATGTTACATAACTCTTTCATTCTGCTTAACTTCTGAACACATCAAGATAGTATATTCTTGATAGTTCTATTCTCAGTGATTCAGGTAATTTGACAAATCAAATCGTGCCATTACGTTCTTTCTTGTTTAGAACATTAAGTTCATTCAAAGTTCCATACTTACGAATTCTAGACCGTTACTCGCTTTACTAAAGATCGAGAAGATAATAAAAAGGCAAAGAGCTCCAAGATATAAGAGAAAATATAAAGCCCAATAACAACACAGAGGTTACAAACCGTGTATATTAATACGAATAGCAATATAAAGACACGATAGAATTAAGAATAGTATCACCCCAAGGTAATAGTAGAAGTAAACAGATTTTTCTGGTGGAAGATTGAAAAGAAGGATAACAGAAAAGATAATTAGGAAAATATCAAGGATTAGAATGGGATTAAGCATTTTCATAATCTTTTGGATGTATGAACTAAGAAAGAAAGTATAGGAATGGTGAGAATAATGGAACGAAAGAGTTTAATTTATAATGGAAATATCAGACAGAGTAATTGAGGCAGATCACCGTATTTAATTATAGGGATCTTAATATCCTTATTCGCCGAAGAATCAAAACTTTTAGATTTTGAAGATTTTCTTTAAATCCCTTGAATTCCGGAATTCAACAAAGACAACTTCAAAAGTTAAGACGCACCTTATTTTCTAAATTCAACCAAGACAACGTCAAAAGTTAAGACGAAACTTTATTTCTATAGTTCACTCTTTTGTGATAGCTTCATTCGTGCTCTTCAAATAATCGAATTGTTTTATCCATATTACTCAATGATGATAAAACTCTAATTATCAACTCATATTCGTCATGAAAACATTTTTATTGTTAGCCATGACCACCTCACTCAAATTTCGGGATGAAATTTTCTTTAACGGGTAGGTACTGTGACGACCCGGAGATTTTCGACCAAAATTAAACTTTATTCTTATATGAATTCGACATGATAAGCAAAGTCTATAATGTTGAGTCTAAAAGTGTTTGAAACTGTTTACATGAATGCAATTAACCTTTGACCATTCCCGACGATTCACGAACAATGGTGTGTAGATAAATACATATGTATATATACATATATAAATGTATATATATATAATCATTGGAAATAATAAAATTTAATCATTTGAATTAAGAATTAATATTATTAAGTATTGACATTAAGAATTATTATTATTATTATTATTGTTATTATAAATATATCATATAATTAATAACATGTAATGTTATTATCTAAAATAATAAATTTAATTATAAGCTAAAATATAATTGTTATAATAATATTATTATTACCTTCAATATTAACATATATAATGGTATTATTAATACTATTATGAAAATGGATATAAATATAATTTGTTATATTAGTATTGCTAATATTATTGTAATTAGTATCATTGTTAGTATCATTAATAATATTACTATCATCATCATTAATATTATAGTTATCCTTATTATTATTAAGTAAGACAAATTATTATTAATAATAGTATTAATATTAACATCATTATTATTATGTATTATTAAACTTATCTTTTTATTAATATTGCCATAGCAGTATCATTATTTCTCTTTATTATTTTGATATTATAATTAGTATTACTTTGATATTATTATTATTATTAATAATTTTGTTATTGTTATTATTAGTATTAGTATTCTTATTATTAATAGTATTATTATTTAGTATTACTATGGATATTATTATTAATGAATATTACCAACAATTTCATTAAAAATTTTATTTTTATGACTTGTTATTATTATTACTCCTTTTATTATTATTAATGATATTATTGTATTTAAATTATTAATATTATAATTATTAATTATTAATAATAATTATATAAAAAAAAATCATATAAGTAATTTTGGAATCCAATTTCGTTTCCCATCACATTCAACTTTCTTTAAATTTGATTTCTTTGTCTCTGAATCTGTATGTAATCGAATCCAAACACAAGAGTAACTCCAAATACAGTTAGCCTTTATTTTCAATTTTTTTTATATATCTATTTCGATTCCTGTTTGATTTTTCTGTCGACCTTAATAACTCCACAAATCAATTTGAGTGTCCTTCTAAATCCTTTACAATCAATTATAATCCAACATCAATCATACAACATACTTCATTCACTGCAAATCGAAAATAAAATAGAAAAATTGAAGAATAGACCCGACGGCCCTGTTCTTGACAACTTTTAATTCAAAATTCAATTTTGTAATAATTTTAAAAATCTATAAATAGTGTTGTGTTGGAAATCACCCACTTAAACAATCTGTAAGTTTTCAGCCTTCAAATTCTTCTATTGAACTCAAATTTTATGGTCAAAGTTTCAAATTAAAAAAAGTCAACGAGTGTTCTTTATTAAAATTCGAATTTTTGGTTATGATTCAGAGGCATTTGATGGTACAAAAAGTTTCTAAAAATGATTTGCAATCTTTTTCATTTTGAAACCTTTATCCAAAACGATCCACAAATCAAAGAGTCAAATTTTTTTTTCTTTCATTACGAACAGCACAGCAGCAGTTGCTGTTTTCATTTTTTTTTATTTTTTTATTTAATATAAGCATTGATATTACTGTATTATTAATATCTGAAGAAAAAAAAATATAATTGTATCGATTAGTTAAACCCGTCTGTTTGATTTTAGATTGTAACCTAAGAAGAAGAAGATAAACAAAGAGTTATACGGGCTATATATAATTCGAGTGGGTTTTAAAACAAATAAATTAAATGGACCAGATGGTTAGGTGTTGGTGCGTGTGTTCGAGAGGTCTCGGGTTCATACCCGTCTTGGTGCAATTGTTTTTGATAAGGCTTTAGAAGGTAGTTTATATTTTTTAAAATCATTATTATTATTATTATTATTATTATTATTATTATTATTATTATTATTATTATTATTATTATTATTATTATTATTATTATTATTATTATTATTATTATTTTTATTATTATTATTATTATTATTATTATTATTATTATTGTTGCTATTGTTATTAATATTTTCATTGTTATTATTATGGTTATTGTTATTGTTATTATTAGTGTTACAATTATTATTATTAGTATCATAGTTATAAGTATTAAAGTTATCATTATTATTATTATTATAAGTATTACTAATTACTAATGTTATTATTATTATTTTTATAATTTTAGTATTAATATCATTATTATGATTACGATTAGTATTATTATGAACCTAATAAAATTCATTATCATATTGATTAATATTAAAACTAGTATCATTATAAATATTAGAATTATTCTTATAAACATAAGTATTATTAGTAATATCATTAGTAGTAATAAGATGGTTAAAATTATTATTATTATTATTAAGTATTAAGTATCATTATAAAAATGATCATTTCCTACATTACTAAATTTTTCATTTTATTAAAAACTACTATAATTATCATTATTATAAGATTTAGTATTAAAACTATCGTTAACAGAAAAGATTAATATTTTTATAGTTATTATTATACCGTTACATTTATCACTAAGATTATTAATATTATTTTTTTATTAGTAATATTAAGTATTATCATTTTTACCATTACAAATATTAATTTAGTATTATTGCAATTACTAGTTTCAACAAACAAATAATATATATATAAATATATTTAGCAAACATAACTTAACTATATTAATGCTTTTTATATACAAAAAGAATACATTTAATGAAATAATGAAAAATATATATAAGTTAATAATATAAAAATTTGTTCATTAATAATAATATACATATATATTGTTCGATTACGATTATATGATTTAATAGATATACAATTAATATAGGTTCGTGAATCCGAGGCCAAACCTACACTTGTTCATTGTCGTCATATGTATTTTTACTACAAAATACATTAGGTGAGTTTCATTTGCTCCCTTTTTAAATGCTTTTGCAATATATATTTTTTTGGGACTGAGAATACATGCGCCGCTTTTATAAATGCTTTACGAAATAGACACAAGTGATCGAAACTACATTCTATGGTTGGATTATCGAACCGAATATGCCCCTTTTTAGCTTGGTAGCCTAAGAATTGGTGTTTATTATAATGGCCACCAATTGACGCGAATCCTAAAGATAGATCTATGGGCACTAACAAGCCCCAGTCAGAGAATTTGAACTGCTTTATTACTTCTATTTATCATGTCCGATGAGAGTCCCGGAATGATGGGGATATTCTATATGCATCCTGTTAAGGTCGGTTACCAGGTGTTCAATCCATATGAATGAATTTTAATTCGCGAGTTACGCGTGACAATATATGAAATCTTGTGGTCTATTAAAATGATGGAAATGAATGTTTATGATAAACTAATGAGCTCACCAACCTTTTGGTTGACACTTGAAAGCATGTTTATTCTCAGGTTTGAAAGAAATCTTCCGCTGTGCATTTGCTCATTTTAGAGATATTACTTGGAGTCATTCATGACATATTTCAAAAGACGTTGCATTCGAGTAGTTGAGTTCATCAAGGATATTATTAAGTCATTCATAGTTTGGATATATTATGAGATAGCATGCATGCCTGTCAACTTTCGTTGTAATGAAAGTTTGTCTTTTAAAAACGAATGCAATGTTTGTAAAATGTATCATATAGAGGTCAAGTAACTCGCGATGTAATCATATGTTATTGTATTCGTCCTTATGGATTAGGACGGGTCATCTCAAACAGTTGCTTGTTCAACGCTTTCCTTTACAACCGGACGGTAGTTTACCGAAAGGTAATATACGGAACAAGTATACTGGACGTGTTTCTTTCCTAATATAAGGTTAGCAAGTGGGTGACACAAAATCGTAAGTTTTGAGCTAAAATTTTCAAATCTGAAACCCACAAAACCCACAAAAATATTTTGCAAACACCGGTGAAGGGTTATTCTGAAAAACTTATCTAGGATAAAAGCTAGATTGAATTTTCAAAAGATCAAATATTTTCATAAAGATCCAATTTCCTTAAAGGATCTAAATTTTCATAGTCATGTGAGACTGTAAACCACATCGTTACTATCATTATTCATACCGTTGTATCAAAATCACTGATGTACAAAGTGTGAAGAATAAAGAAGTGATTCAAGTATGTTTTTATTTCAAGTTCTATTTTGCTTGAGGACAAGCAACGCTCAAGTGTGAGAATATTTGATAGTGCTCTAAACGAACATATATTTCATAGCATTATCCTTCAAGAAAGACAAGCTTTTAGTTGCAATTGTTCTAATTTCAAGTAATTATCGTTTAAATAATAAAAGGTGAAGACAAAAGACAGATTCGACGATTTGAAGATGCAAATGACCAAAATGCTAAAAAGTACAAAGTACAATCCAAGTAGTTCAATTTATTGATGAGAAACGTCTAAAAATTACAAGAGTACAAGCTGTGAAACACAAAGTACAAGATATTAAATCGTACGAAAGGACGTTCGAAAATCCGGAACCGGGACATGAACTAACTATCAACGCGCGACGCAACGGACCTAAAATTATAAATCAACTATGCACATAAATATAATATAATATATAATTAATTATGTAAATTATATATATAAATATATATATATATATATATATATATATATATATTATATTTATATATTAAATAAATAAACGTCGGTAAGCTAGGATCCAAACTTTGTGTGAGCTAGAAATGGAAGCTCCGCAGTCGCGGAGCTGTGAGGCACAAAACCTTAGCAGTCGCGGAGCACACCAGGACCCAAATCCCACTATAAAAGGACATGCAATTCGACGATCATATTACACCATTTCTTTCTTTCTTCCTTCTGTAAAGATATATATATATATATATATATATATATATATATATATATATATATATATATATATATATATATATATATATATATATATATATATATATATATATATATATATTAATTATAATTTTAATATTAGTTAATAATAATAATAAGGTTATAGTAGCGAATGTTTTAAGGTTTGTAAGTCGAAACTCTGTCCGTGTAACACTACGCGATTAATACTCATTGTAAGTTATGTTCAACCTTTTTAAATTAATGTCTCGTAGCTAAGTTATTATTATGCTTATTTAAACCGAAGTAATCGTGATGTTGGACTAAATATTAAGACTGGGTTATTGGGCTTTGGACCATAATTGGGGTTTGGACAAAAGACTGACACTTGTGGAAATTGGACTATGGGCTATTAAAGGGCTTTATATTAATTAAATGATATCTCGTTGATTTAATATAGAGATTTATAATTTGACGTATTTATATAAAACCACATACTCTTGACTGGGTACGGTGGGCGAGATATTTATAAATACTAATAATTATTCATTTGACCGGAGACGGGGATGGATTAATAGTCACTGGACTCATTAAAACAGGGGTGGATTACATTCAAGGGTAATTGGTGTAATTGTTAACAAAGTATTAAAACCTTGGATTACACGCAGTCGATAACCTGGTGTATTCATTAAATAAAGTATTAAGACCTTATTACAGTTTGAATCCTCAATTAGTTGGAATATTTGACTTCGGGTATAAGGTTAATTTGGTGAAGACTCTCGCACTTTATAATTATGATCGATGGACTATTATGGATAAAACCAGATGGACATATCAAATAATCCAGGACAAAGGATAATTAACCCATGGTAATAAATTAAAATCAACACGTCAAACATCATGATTACGGAAGTTTAAATAAACATAATTCCTTTATTTTATATCTCATCGCACTTTTATTTATCGTCATTTTATTTATCGTACTTTAAATTATTGCACTTTTAATTGTCGTACTTTTATTTTATCGCATTTTTATTTATCGTCATTTACTTTACGCTTTAAATTAAGTTAATATTTTGTATTAGGACTTAAAATCGACAAACCGGTCATTAAACGGTAAAACCCCTTTTTTATAATAATAATAATAGTACTACTTATATATATATTTATATACAAATATAGTTTAAAATAAATATAGCATTAAACTCAGTTGTATCCCTGTGGAACAAACCGGACTTACTAAAAACTGCACTACTCTACGATTAGGTACACTGCCTATAAGTGTTGTAGCAAGGTTTAGGTATATCCCATTCTATAAATAAATAAATAACTTGTGTTAAATTGTATCGTATTTAATATTATTTCGTAATAAAATTAATAGTATTTCGTACTACACCTCGC
This sequence comes from Rutidosis leptorrhynchoides, assembly GCF_046630445.1. Classification (NCBI taxonomy): domain Eukaryota; kingdom Viridiplantae; phylum Streptophyta; class Magnoliopsida; order Asterales; family Asteraceae; genus Rutidosis; species Rutidosis leptorrhynchoides. The sequence continues at coordinate 123,684,839 of NC_092339.1, forward strand.
ACACATCAATGTCTACCCTTTGTTAACCTGTGACTTCTTGACCAAATTGAAGGTAAACTTCCATGTTTATTCTCTAATGCTTGAAAACTACATCACCTTTCAGCTAGCAATGGAGGAAAGGCAACTGAGCATGTATCAATTTATGAAGTGTCTAGGTCTCTCTAAAGGTTTTTCCCCCGAAATTATTTTTATGTACATAGTCAATTGTGAGCCTTATAACCCTAATGAGTTTGATCATCAAAGAATTTGGTATAAAATAAGTAGGACAAAGTTCACACCCGCCATGCAAGTGTCCAACACACTCAAAATCCATACACTTAAGTGCATCCACCGGTTCATTGCAAATACAGTGAATTACCGTAAGGAGAACAATGAAAAGATGATGAAGCTCGATATTTGATTGGTTGTCCCTAACATCATCGCGAGTTACCTCTATGATGCGGAAGGTGACAAATCCATGCTCCCAAGTGTTGGAGGCACTTCGTGACTCGAATTTCCAGAATTTGAAAATCAATTTGAATGGTCTGGAGAAGATTTCAATGACTCGGTTTAGTTATGATGATTACAAAGAGGGTCATATCTTGATGAAGAATTCAAACAACTTATTTGTGCGTTGGGAAGCGCATACCCAATGCAGTAGTGATGAAGAGGAAGAGCAAGGAAACCCATCCTGTAATTGGTAATTGGTACTTCATCTTAGTCATGGTTTGTTTAAGTAAGTTAATGACGTGGCATGTTTTAATACTTGTGGTTTTATGTTGAGATATTTTCATGATTATGTGTGTGAAACTTTATTTGTTCGTTTGATTTGGTGCGAGGTAGCATGCTTGTGTTGCTACTCTCGTACGCTTAAACAATTTGATTTGTAATAACTATCATGCTTCGATGATTATAATTTGATGTTTGTTGGTAACTCTTTGCATAGATTGTGGATGTTTGCCGTGTTTGTGTTTTGTGGTTTGATTCTTAATGGCATGGAATGTGATGTTGATGATGGATCCAAGCCTGGCATTAAGTTCAGGCGTCAAGCAAAACAACTTGCATATCTTGGCAGCCATTTTTGATTTTCATGACAACCGAAGATAATTTGATCTCTAAATAGGTCCCAAATTCTATTCTTTTCTCATTTGTTTTTCATTTTCCCTTCAAATTGTTTAATATTTACAACCACATGTAATAGGGACATTACATGAATTCGAGTGTAGGGGGAGAAAACAATTTTTGAGATAATGTCTAAATTTAGAAATGTTGCATAAGCTAAAATTTGAATCAATTGCAAGTTGTATAATTTTGAAACAAGTTATTTGCCATGGCATTTCAAAGAAACAAATACTAAGTGATTAATTGATGAATAACTTGTGTTATAGGGAAGTAAAGTCTTCCACTTTTTGCAAGTCAAAGCGGTTAACATTTCAATTCAAAACTATAAGGTTAACACTTAAATTGAAGATGAATTCCCTTCATCTAAAAGGAAGCAAAGTCTTCCTCAAAACCCAAGTGTTTAAAGTTTCAAACTTTAACACTTTCGAATGATTCAAGACCATCCATTAAGGAAGTTAAGTCTTCTGAATTGTGTTTCACTTAGTGTAGGAGACTTCCTAATCTTCACCATTTCATACTCACATCATTTCAAGATGTATGGTACCGTGGGAAGAGGAGCCTTGAGCTTCACAATGTGCTGTCTTTTTCAAGAGCAATGGCTTCGTGCTAGCGTTTGCTTAGACAACGCATGCCACGGCCAAAAGCCATGGTACTTCTTTCAAATTATGGAAATGTAGTAACTACTTCTTACATTTTCTTAAAATAGCATAAAAGCTAGATGCGTGGGAAGTGGAGTCCAAGGACCTAAAAAAACCAAGTGTTTAAAGTTTCAAACTTTAACAATTTAGGGTGAATCAAGTCCACCCATTTAAGGAAGTCAAGTATTTCGAGTTGCGATTTACTTGGCATTGGATCTTCCTAATCTATACCATTTCATACTAAGCATCCTTTCATGATGTGATAGTACCGAAGGAAGAGAAAGTCTCGAACTTTCAACCCGAATATAGGATTAGTAGGGCAAATCCAATCCCTTGTGGCCTTCCCATATTGATCGTTCAACATCGGAGTTCTTGTAAAGGTTAGTCACTTGTACCGTTCCGTTGATTATTACCAAATCGACCGTGGAAGGCACCTAAACAACCACCTAAGGCAATTGTGTTCCCACCGCTATCGAACCGAATAGTTTGTTTACGGAGTTGGCAATTGCTCGTGCGGTCTTCCCACCACCGGGATGGCTTGTATGCACATAACCTTATGAACCCAAGACAATTGTTTTATTATCGCCTCTAAACCGGGAGGTAGTTCATCCTAGATGATATACCGGGATGACAATTGTCCGTGCTGTCATTCCAAAACTGGGATGGCTTTGAATGCACAAAGCCTTAAAAACCAAAAATTGCGGAAAACTTGTCTTCTGTAAAAACTTGAGTTGTTTTCCCGTTATTAAAGATGAAAAAATGGTTTTCAAAAGGCCTTGTATTTCCTAAGGCCAAACAATTTTGGATGATCTTAGACTTGGTGTTCTTGATACCAATTGTGAAGCATTTTTGCAATCCTACATTGTTGATGAGGAGAGGATGATTATGGAAGAGAAGTTTGTTTAGAGGTATTGAAGATGCTCCTAGAAAGATTTTCACTAAAGAATTTGATTATTGGTTGATTTGAACTAAATGTGATGTTTTTTGTGGATATTGTTGATCTAAAGCCTTTCTAGGTAGCAAGTTTGTGTTGGATTGTGTATATTGTTGTGATGTGTGAAAGGAGTAGTTTAGGCTTGAACTTGGAAGTTTTTGAGGATGATCGTGGAGGTTAGAAGTTTTGTGCGGTTGTCATTGAACATGAAGACAACAAGTGGCTTGGCACGCCATCTCTTGAGTCCCGCTCTATTTAGCAACTTTGAACGATATTTGAAGCCAAGTCCTTGGTGGTTAGTGAAGTTTTGAGGGAAGCGTTATTGTGTGAAGTTGCAGAGTTTGAAGATTTAAAGTCTTGATTAAGTTAGATTAAGGTTATTCTTGAGGTTTAGATTGAAAATTGTTGTGAGGGTTTCCACGAGTTGTTTCCATGAATGTGTGATGAAGATTGGTTAAAGACGGGTCCTTGAATGAAACTACCGACTTGAAGTCTTGAAATTTAAAGTCGAGTTTGATGGAGGATGCTTGACATTGTGGATTGCAAGTTTTTGGAGATCATTTGGGCCTTTGAAGTTGCATGCTCATTAAGGTAAATCTTTGAGTTGCGATATGTTCCGATTCTTGCTTGGTATGATCTTGTTATTCCATTTTGGGTTTTGAGGCTTTGTCTCCATAGTTTGTTGATTTGAGTTTGCTTGAGGACATGCATGACATGAACTGTGGGGGATTAGATATTGCTCAATTTTTAGATGTTTTACCTCGCAATATTTCCCTCGTTTCACTCGTTTATGAGGATTAATGAGCTTGAAAGATGGATATTTGTGTATATATGTTGGTTCAAGGCTAAATGGTTATCTTGGTTCAAAATTGACCAAAATCTAGCCTAAATAGTGAATCAAAGTGCAGGGAAAGTTGAAAGCACAAAGCAAAATTGAATGTGCAAGTTTAGATTGAGAATTCTAAGTGTTTTGAAAGTACAATGCAATGGTGCGGCGCACCAATACAAAGGAAATGGAGAAAAATAGATATGAAGTTTGGGCATCACTTTCACGTATAATGGTGCGGCACACCACTCTTCAGGTGCGGCGCACCAGTCTCTTAGCAAATGGTGTGGCACACCATTTAACTGATGCGGCGCACCTGCGCTGTTTTGGGTCCAGAATTTTGCAAATATAAAAGGGAAAAGATAGAGTTTGGGAAAAAAGAGAGTTTCAGTTTTTCATCTCGAATTTCACCCAAAAAATCATCATATTCATCATAAATTAAGCATTGGAGAGGCTATTTGATTGCTAGCTCAAGGATTCACTTGGATTTATCAAGATCTTCATCTTCTTCACCATTTTTAATTGTTTTTAGATCTCAATTTGGTACAATCTTATCTAATTGTAATAATGATGTTTGTTTGCTCATTTACTACTTTGATTAGTGTTATTATAGTCATGCTTGGCTAGATTTATTGTGTTTTCTTATTTTGTGAACCTCTTTGTACGAATTTGTCATAGATTAATGAAATATTGATGTTTGAATGAATCATTGAGTTATTTGATATCTTATTTCGCTATTTACTTTTGTTGCAAGTGTTAGCTGTTAGTCAAAATTACGCAAAACCCCTAATCAAAACTTAGGACAATTGTTAGTTTTCGAATATCCGGTTAAGCATACTCTCTTGGGACGAACTTGCGTGAATACTTGCTAATATGATGATCGAGTCAACGTTTCTTGTAATTGTTTGTCTAATGGGTTAAGTTTTAGTGCATCGTTATAAATTAGAGTATTGACAAACACACATCACTGAATACTCTAGTTTTCGCGACCGCAATTTAAACCTTGCATCCGCGAGTTTTACGATTCTTCATTCTTGCGACCGTATTAAATTTATCGCGATCGCAATTCTTGATTTTTCTGACTTTCGCGATAGCAACTAAATTCTCGCGACCGTAACTTTTTCAGCTTTTCCAAGTTGATCTTTTGTGATGTTATATGTGACAGGAACTCAAAATGTTGCGACCATAACGATTTTTCACGACCGCGAAAATACAATTTCGGTTGCGAGGTTTCATCGATCTTGTTTGTTTGCAGAACTCCAAAATAAAACATCTTTTGCACCAAAATACTTGCTGAAATCAAACGTAATGCACAACTAATTCACTTTATCTTTCAAATCATCATTTTGAGCAAATACCCACTGAAAGATATTCAAAACCACTCGAAAATATATTGTCGGAAACCAATATCACGAATATAAATATCTATAAATGGATCGATGTCAACAAGCATGAACGCAATACAACAACTAACATACACATACTTAAAGAAAGATAGTGATAGAGAAGATAATGTTCTTGTCAGTTTCGTGCATGTTTGAGGCAAAAAAGATAATGTACTTTTAGATTGTGAACCGTGGAAGATTTCCATTTGTGATTATATTCTTCGACCGGTGACTTAATCATCGATCCTTTCCGCTTCCGCTATATTTTAGGTATGTCTTGAATCTATACCTTTTTCATTATTGTTATCAAAGCTATGAGGTTTACTTCCTGGTTAAATACTGATTTTTTATATTGCATGACTTGTATGTATATATTTGTTATTATGAGTTACTCGATTGTATGCAACAAACTGAAAGTAAGGACTAACATAAGTGATATATAAATATGGAGAGGGTTTACTTCAGTTTGTTAATATGGCTACATAATCATTTTGGTTATTTGGTATTTTGACGAATGCATATTGTAACAATTCTTGCTTTTTGTATCTAGTAATGTGTTAATATTTCATATTATGATATGATCATTTGTAGTGAGTAATTACATGGATTAGTCATTGCCATTGATTAAATAATTGAACTACTTTTAGAGTTATAAACCATGTATCTATATTATTTGTTAGTTGATGTAAGATGAGTATACTTAATTTTAATGACATGCAGTACTTTGCGTATATGGATTCATATTTCGTTAGTATGAGATGCATGTGTCAATATGTTAATATGTTTCTTCATAGAGTGGGTTCAAAAGTAGTTTTAGTACTATGTATGTATATATGTTTTTTTTTTTTTTTTTTTTTTTTTTTTGTAAATATATAATCGAGATGATAATTATGTTTCGTAGCTAATGGTAGTGATTGCTTAATCATGAATGTGGATATGAAAGTAAAATTATATAGTGTGAATTGTATATATGAGTTATACAAAAAGCCATTATGGTGTCTGTGTTATACTTTGAGTTTTTGTGACTCTCATGGATTAAAGAATTATTAATGTCATAATAACACATTAATTCATGCATTATTGGTATTCATAATTATATAAACATAATGAGTAAAATGTTGTTTCATTATTAGTATATTGAATTATATCTTTTCTTGAGTTTTTAAATTCCTACATTTGATATAAAAATTTTGATTGAGAAAAAGAAAAAAAAAATCATTTAGAATTAAATTAAATGATTCACAATATTGCATACCAGTTTTGCATGAGAAAATGAACAACAATATATTAGTTTGCCGTGAATACGTTTTCATATTTAAAATAAATTTTAATGAAATTATGTTTCATTTATGAAAATAAATATACTCCTAAAAAAGTTTGTAACTCTCATTCGTATTTATATCCATATCAATATAGTTATGTGACTATGTACATTTATTTTATAATAATTTATGTGTATTTGAGGTGAATCATTAAACAGACTTTGAAACGGTGCAAATATTACTTTTGGTCCAATAATTTATGTTTACGAAAATTGTTATTGTAACATTGTCCATTTTTTTTAAATCACAGTAAAAGTTATCAATTATAAACCACATTATATATAATATTAAAATTCCCGTTAATATTACAAACATCTTAAACAAGTGTTACATTTATTAAAACATTATTAAACATAAAATAACATCAGAGTGCGTGCGTCGGTGTCAAACATGTCTTCAGTCAGCAACCTCCCGAGTATATGTTCATATATGATTATTTTTAATTGCGTGCTAGCAATTATTTGATGGTTTAGTTATATTCGTTTTGTGACAAGGATCTGAGTACATGTTTATTTATTTAATTTGAACACCGTTGGACCGCCTAACGAAGTACATTAGATAGCAGATAACTGGTAAATACCATGTGTCATGGGGTATAGATTTAGTACTCTTTTATGTGAAGAGTCTCAACACTTCTTTACATTTTCTCCAAATTGAGAGATGATGTTGTAATACCACACCAAAATCTATTGTACTAAAGTAAACGGTTTTATCACACGAATCAGACAACTATTCCTTATCAATGCAGTAAAGTATTTAGCAAGTTCAGATTCGTCCACAGAGAGCAGTTGTTCATAATTTAATCAACTATAATTCGTCCTACAGTGTTGTAAAAAATTCGATTACTCGCAGATTAATCCTCAATTAATTTTTTTTAAGAATAATACGTTCCAATTATTCAAATCCGTTTAATTAATCGGCTAACGTAAATTGATCGGCCAAAGTCAAAGTCGGTCAACATTTTAACATGAGTTTAAACTAGAATTTTATAGTTTTTGAACAAAATAAACAATTGTTAGACAATTAATTATCTTAAAGTTTATGTTTATATCTATAGTTTTCTTTTTGTTTTTTTTTTTAAATCTATAGTTTTCTTCTATATTTACGCATATAATTTCTGAAATTTAATATTTAAGTGTATAAAGTACAATCCAATTAATCTCCGATTTGTCGATTAATCCTTTCAATGTCTCGACCGATTAATCCCTGAATGGCGAATTTTGAAACCTTATATATATATATATATATATATATATATATATATATATATATATATATATATATATATATATATATATATATATATATATATATATATATAGGGGCATGATCAATGGAGAAGTAACCAATCGGGGAGAAGCGGGGGAAGCAAATTTTTTTTTTTCATTTTTTTGGAATTTTTTTCCAGGCATTAAGATCACACGAAAATATGAACATTTAAAAAAGATACTTCGTGATGAATGTTATTATTTAGGCAAGAAACGATCGACAAAAATAACATTCAAGATAATATTGATCGTTAAGAATGTTAACGTTTTTTTTTTCTTCATATTTTGTGAAGTAAAATTTAGCCCGATTTAGAGTTTAGGGTTTTGGGTTTAGTCCCTAAACCCAAAACCTAAACTCTAAACCATTCGTGTTAAAAACTCAATCCAAATCCTAAATCTAAACCCTAAACCCTAAATTTCTAAACCCTAATATCTAAACCATAAGATCTAAAACCTCAACATACGCTCGAAAAATACGATAATTGTTATCTAGTAATTATTCGAGCATTTTCCTGCCAAAATAAAAACATTTATAACAAAGTGTCTTTATTAAATGTTCATATTTTCATCCAATCTATAATGTTTGTGAATAAAGTTTTTTCAAAAAACGAAAAGAAAAAAATTTTTTACTTCTCCCGCTTCTCCCCGATTGCTTACTTCCCCTTTGGCCCTTGATCCTACCATTATATATATATATATATATATATATATATATATATATATATATATATATATATATATATATATATATATATATATATATATATATATATAGGGTCATAATCAACAGGGAAGCACTTTTTTGGGGGGAAGGGGGAAGCAAATTATTATTTTTTTTCGTTTTTTGAAAAAACTTTGTTCACGAACATTATAGATTAGATGAAAATATGAACATTTAAAAAAGACACTTTGTGATGAATGTCATTATTTTGGCGGGAAAACGCTCGAAGAAAAAAATAAAAACATTCAATGCATTGAATGTTTTGCTGCTGAGTTTATTTGCATCGTTTTGTTTTCATCTTGTGTGAAGTGTTTTTTTCGAATTTAGCCCGATTTAGAGTTTAGGGTTTTGGGTTTTGGGTTTTGGGTTTTCGGGTTTACTCAGTAAACCCTCAACCCAAAACCCTAAACCCTAAACCCTAAACTCTAAACCGTTCGTGTTAAAATATTCAATCTAAACCCTAATTTCTAAACCCTAAATCCTAATTTCTAAATCCAAAACCCTAATTTTTAAACCCTAATAGCTGAACCCTAATTTATAACCCCCTAATTTCTAAACCCTAATTTCTAACCCCTTAAAAAAAACTCAGCAGGAAAACATTCAATACATTGAATGTTTTTATTTTTTTCTTCGAGGGTTTTCCAGCCAAAATAATGACATTCATCACAAAGCGTCTTTTTAAATGTTCATATTTTCATCTAATCTATAATGTTCGTGAACAAAGTTTTTTCAAAAAAAACAAAAAAAATAACTTCCCCTCACTTCCCACTACTAAAAAACTGAGCATTACCGACGGCACAATCTGTCGGTAATCCGTCTCAAACAGCCTTTTCCGACGGATTTCCGACGGATTCGAGCGGACCCTAAAATCGCCCTCGGTAATATTTACCGACGGATTTTGGGACGGCCCCTAATTTTAGCGACAGATTCGCGACGGCATTTGTTCCAACGGATTTCTTTCGGATTTGCGTTGAGTTTTATCGACAGATTTGGGACGGCTAATTTACCGACGGCCCCATGTACCGATGGATTTCCGACGGACGTTTGGGACGGATTAGTGACGGTATAGTTTACGACGGATTTGGGACATCCTTTTACCAATGGATTACCGACGGATTTTACCGACGGATTTTAGACGGCCCTCTAGGAAAGTTTCCGACGGAATTTCTGTCACCAATCTGTCGCTAATTTTATTATTTCATTTAGAGTTTTTTCCTAAAAATTGCATTTTCCAGAATCCTGCCTATTTTATTAAATTTTATAAGCTGCACATTAAATCAAAATTTCCTAAAAAGAAGTTCTTTCATTAAGCATCATAAATAGCAAAGTAATTCACATTGCTTACCCAAAAACAAAGTAGGATACCTAAAAAACTTAACGCTTACAAACAACAAAACCAAGTAGAAAAATTCAAGGATTAGATAAGTATTTCAAGCATCGGGGTTTGGTAGACGCTTCAAAATTTCAGCCCACTTCTCATTCATTTCATTCATTTCTCTCCTAACTGCTTCCGTCGCAGCTTTACTATCCTCAACTTCCTTTCGAAGACGCTCCTCACGTTCTTCCATCTCGCTTCTTGTTTTCTCATGTTCTTCACACATCTTCTCCATTGTTTCTTTCACTTTTTCTACCTGCAAAAAAGTAATACAAAGTTATAAATAAAAGATAAAACTACACTTTGATTGGTCAAGAAAGATGCACTTGAAGAAAAAATGGATGATAATTGAACTAATATGAAAAATATGCAAACATTATGTGAATGTCATCATGGGTGACCCACTGTGTAAAAATGTAAATATGACTATTACATCAAAAATTCCATAGGCAAAAAAGTTTTCATGCATAAAAATAGGACTAACATCTATCATTTATCTGAAATGTCCCGTTCTTATTGATTAAAAACGTTCCATATTAATTGATTTCGTTGCGAGGTTTTGAGCTCTATATGAGACGTTTTTCAAAGACTGCATTCATTTTAAAACAAACCATAACCTTTATTTCATCAATAAAGGTTAAAAAAGCTTTACGTAGATTATCAAATAATGATAATCTAAAATATCCTGTTTACACACGACCATTACATAATGGTTTACAATACAAATATGTTACAACAAAATAAGTTTCTTGAATGCAGTTTTTACACAATATCATACAAGCATGGACTCCAAATCTCGTCCTTATTTAAGTATGCGACAGCGGAAGCTCCTAATAATCACCTGAGAATAAACATGCTTAAAACGTCAACAAAAATGTTGGTGAGTTATAGGTTTAACTTATATATATCAAATCATAATAATAGACCACAAGATTTCATATTTCAATACACATCCCATACATAGAGATAAAAATCATTCATATGGTGAACACCTGTTAACCGACATTAACAAGATGCATATATAAGAATATCCCCATCATTCCGGGACACCCTTCGGATATGATATAAATTTTGAAGTACTAAAGCATCCGGTACTTTGGATGGGATTTGTTAGGCCCAATAGATCTATCTTTAGGATTCGCATCAATTAGGGTGTCTGTTCCCTAATTCTTAGATTACCAGACTTAATAAAAAGGGGCATATTCGATTTTGATAATTCAACCATAGAATGTAGTTTCACGTACTTGTGTCTATTTTGTAAATCATTTATAAAACTTGCATGTATTCTCATCCCAAAAATATTAGATTTTAAAAGTGGGACTATAACTCACTTTCACTGATTTTTACTTCGTCGGGAAGTAAGACTTGGCCACTGATTGATTCACGAACCTATAACAATATATACATATATATATCAAAGTATGTTCAAAATATATTTACAACACTTTTAATATATTTTGATGTTTTAAGTTTATTAAGTCAGCTGTCCTCGTTAGTAACCTACAACTAGTTGTCCACAGTTAGATGTACAGAAATAAATCGATAAATATTATCTTGAATCAATCCACGACCCAGTGTATACGTATCTCAGTATTGATCACAACTCAAACTATATATATTTTGGAATCAACCTCAACCCTGTATAGCTAACTCCAACATTCACATATAGAGTGTCTATGGTTGTTCCGAAATATATATAGATGTGTCGACATGATAGGTCGAAACATTGTATACGTGTCTATGGTATCTCAAGATTACATAATATACAATACAAGTTGATTAAGTTATGGTTGGAATAGATTTGTTACCAATTTTCACGTAGCTAAAATGAGAAAAATTATCCAATCTTGTTTTACCCATAACTTCTTCATTTTAAATCCGTTTTGAGTGAATCAAATTGCTATGGTTTCATATTGAACTCTATTTTATGAATCTAAACAGAAAATGTATAGATTTATAGTCGAAAAAATAAGTTACAAGTCGTTTTTGTAAAGGTAGTCATTTCAGTCGAAAGAACGACGTCTAGATGACCATTTTAGAAAACATACTTCCACTTTGAGTTTAACCATAATTTTTGGATATAGTTTCATGTTCATAATAAAAATCATTTTCTCAGAATAACAACTTTTAAATCAAAGTTTATCATAGTTTTTAATTAACTAACCCAAAACAGCCCGCGGTGTTACTACGACGGCGTAAATCCGGTTTTACGGTATTTTTCGTGTTTCCAGGTTTTAAATCATTAAGTTAGCATATCATATAGATATATAACATGTGTTTAGTTGATTTTAAAAGTCAAGTTAGAAGGATTAACTTTTGTTTGCGAACAAGTTTAGAATTAACTAAACTATGTTCTAGTGATTACAAGTTTAAACCTTCTTATAAGATAGCTTTATATGTATGAATCAAATGATGTTATGAACATCATTACTACCTTAAGTTCCTTGGATAAACCTACTGGAAAAGAGAAAAATGGATCTAGCTTCAACGGATCCTTGGATGGCTCGAAGTTCTTGAAGCAGAATCATGACACGAAAACAAGTTCAAGTAAGATCATCACTTGAAATAAGATTGTTATAGTTATAGAAATTGAACCAAAGTTTAAATATGATTATTACCTTGTATTAGAATGATAACCTACTGTAAGAAACAAAGATTTCTTGAGGTTGGATGATCACCTTACAAGATTTGAAGTGAGCTAGCAAACTTGAAAGTATTCTTGATTTTATGTAACTAGAACTTGTAGAATATATGAAGAACACTTAGAACTTGAAGATAGAACTTGAGAGAGATCAATTAGATGAAGAAAATTGAAGAATGAAAGTGTTTGTAGGTGTTTTTGGTCGTTGGTGTATGGATTAGATATAAAGGATATGTAATTTTGTTTTCATGTAAATAAGTCATGAATGATTACTCATATTTTTGTAATTTTATGAGATATTTCATGCTAGTTGCCAAATGATGGTTCCCAAATGTGTTAGGTGACTCACATGGGCTGCTAAGAGCTGATCATTGGAGTGTATATACCAATAGTACATACATCTAAAAGCTGTGTATTGTACGAGTACGAATACGGATGCATACGAGTAGAATTGTTGATGAAACTGAACGAGGATGTAACTGTAAGCTTTTTTGTTAAGTAGAAGTATTTTGATAAGTGTCTTGAAGTCTTTCAAAAGTGTATGAATACATATTAAAACACTACTTGTATATACATTTTAACTGAGTCGTTAAGTCATCGTTAGTCGTTACATGTAAATGTTGTTTTGAAACCTTTAGGTTAACGATCTTGTTAAATGTCGATAACCCAATGTTTATAATATCAAATGAGATTTTAAATTATTATATTATCATGATATTATCATGTATTAATATCTCTTAATATGATATATATATATACATTAAATGTGTTTACAACGATAATCGTTACATATATGTCTCGTTTAAAAAATCATTAAGTTAGTAGTCTTGTTTTTACATATGTAGTTCATTGTTAATATATTTAATGATATGTTTACTTATCATAATATCATGTTAACTATATATATATCCATATATATGTCATCATATAGTTTTTACAAGTTTTAACGTTCGTGAATCACCGGTCAACTTGGGTGGTCAATTGTCTATATGAAACATATTTCAATTAATCAAGTCTTAACAAGTTTGATTGCTTAACATGTTGGAAACATTTAATCATGTAAATATCAATCTCAATTAATATATATAAACATGGAAAAGTTCGGGTCACTACAGTACCTACCCGTTAAATAAATTTCGTCCCGAAATTTTAAGCTGTTGAAGGTGTTGACGAATCTTCTGGAAATAGATGCGGGTATTTCTTCTTCATCTGATCTTCACGCTCCCAGGTGAACTCGGGTCCTCTACGAGCATTCCATCGAACCTTAACAATTGGTATCTTGTTTTGCTTAAGTCTTTTAACCTCACGATCCATTATTTCGACGGGTTCTTCGATGAATTGAAGTTTTTCGTTGATTTGGATTTCATCTAACGGAATAGTGAGATCTTCTTTAGCAAAACATTTCTTCAAATTCGAGACGTGGAAAGTGTTATGTACAGCCGCGAGTTATTGAGGTAACTCAAGTCGGTAAGCTACTGGTCCGACATGATCAATAATCTTGAATGGTCCAATATACCTTGGATTTAATTTCCCTCGTTTACCAAATCAAACAACGCCTTTCCAAGGTGCAACTTTAAGCATGACCATCTCTCCAATTTCAAATTCTATATCTTTTCTTTTAATGTCAGCGTAGCTCTTTTGTCGACTTTGGGCGGTTTTCAACCGTTGTTGAATTTGGATGATCTTCTCGGCAGTTTCTTGTATAATCTCCGGACCCGTAATCTGTCTATCCCCCACTTCACTCCAACAAATCGGAGACCTGCACTTTCTACCATAAAGTGCTTCAAACAGCACCATCTCAATGCTTGAATGGTAGCTGTTGTTGTAGGAAAATTCTGCTAACGGTAGATGTCGATCCCAACTGTTTCCGAAATCAATAACACATGCTTGTAGCATGTCTTCAAGCGTTTGTATCATCCTTTCGCTCTGCCCATCAGTTTGTGGATGATAGGCAGTACTCATGTCTAGACGAGTTCCTAATGCTTGCTGTAATGTCTGCCAGAATCTTGAAATAAATCTGCCATCCCTATCAGAGATAATAGAGATTGGTATTCCATGTCTGGAGACGACTTCCTTCAAATACAGTCGTGCTAACTTCTCCATCTTGTCATCTTCTCTTATTGGCAGGAAGTGTGCTGATTTGGTGAGACGATCAACTATTATCCAAATAGTATCAAAACCACTTGCAGTCCTTGGCAATTTAGTGATGAAATCCATGGTAATGTTTTCCCATTTCCATTCCGAGATTTCGGGTTGTTGAAGTAGACCTGATGGTTTCTGATGCTCAGCTTTGACCTTAGAACACGTCAAACATTCTCCTTCGTATTTAGCAACATCGGCTTTCATACCCGGCCACCAAAAATGTTTCTTGAGATCCTTGTACATCTTCCCCGTTCCAGGATGTATTGAGTATCTGGTTTTATGAGCTTCTCTAAGTACCATTTCTCTCATATCTCCAAATTTTGGTACCCAAATCCTTTCAGCCCTATACCGGGTTCCGTCTTCCCGAATATTAAGATGCTTCTCCGATCCTTTGGGTATTTCATCCTTTAAATTTCCCTCTTTTAAAACTCCTTGTTGCGCCTCCTTTATTTGAGTAGTAAGGTCATTAGGAATCATTATATTCATAGATTTTACTCGAATGGGTTCTCTGTCCTTCCTGCTCAAGGCATCGGCTACCACATTTGCCTTCCCCGGGTGGTAACGAATCTCAAAGTCGTAATAATTCAATAATTCAATCCACCTACGCTGTCTCATATTCAGTTGTTTCTGATTAAATATGTGTTGAAGACTTTTGTGGTCGGTATATATAATACTTTTGACCCCATATAAGTAGTGCCTCCAAGTCTTTAATGCAAAAACAACCGCGCCTAATTCCAAATCATGCGTCGTATAATTTTGTTCGTGAATCTTCAATTGTCTAGACGCATAAGCAATCACCTTCGTTCGTTGCATTAATACACAACCGAGACCTTGCTTTGATGCGTCACAATAAATCACAAAATCATCATTCCCTTCAGGCAATGACAATATATGTGCCGTAGTTAGCTTTTTCTTCAATAACTGAAACGCTTTCTCTTGTTCATCATTCCATTCAAATTTCTTTCCTTTATGCGTTAATGCAGTCAAGGGTTTTGCTATTCTGGAAAAGTCATGGATGAACCTTCTGTAGTAACCAGCTAGTCCTAAAAACTGGCGTATGTGTTTCGGAGTTTTCGGGGTTTCCCACTTTTCAACAGTTTCTATCTTTGCCGGATCCACCTTAATACCTTCTTTGTTCACTATGTGACCGAGGAATTGAACTTCTTCCAACCAAAATGCACACTTTGAAAACTTAGCGTACAATTCTTCCTTCCTCAATACTTCTAACACCTTTCTCAAATGTTCACCGTGTTCTTGGTCATTCTTTGAGTAAATAAGTATGTCATCAATAAAAACAATGACAAACTTGTCAAGGTATGGTCCACACACTCGGTTCATAAGGTGCATGAACACAGCTGGTGCATTAGTTAAACCAAACGGCATGACCATAAACTCGTAATGACCGTAACGTGTTCTGAAAGCAGTCTTTGGAATATCATCTTCTTTCACCCGCATTTGATGATACCCGGAACGTAAGTCAATCTTTGAATAAACAGACGAGCCTTGTAGTTGATCAAATAAGTCATTGATTCTCGGTAGTGGGTAGCGGTTCTTGATGGTAAGTTTGTTCAACTCTCGGTAGTCGATACACAACCTGAATGTAGCATCTTTTTTCTTGACAAACAAAACAGGAGCTCCCCACGGTGATGTGCTTGGTTGAATGAAACCACGCTCTAAAAGTTCTTGTAATTGGCTTTGCAGTTCTTTCATCTCACTGGGTGCGAGTCTGTAAGGAGAACGAGCTATTGGTGCAGCTCTTGGTACAAGATCTATTTGAAATTCAACGGATCGATGTGGGGGTAATCCCGGTAATTCTTTCAGAAATACATCGGGAAATTCTTTTGCAATGGGAACATCATTGATGCTCTTTTCTTCAGTTTGTACTTTCTCGACGTGTGCTAGAATAGCATAGCAACCTTTTCTTATTAGTTTTTGTGCCTTCAAATTACTAATAAGATGTAGCTTCGTGTTGCCCTTTTCTCCGTACACCATTAAGGGTTTTCCTTTTTTTCGTATAATGCGAATTGCATTTTTGTAACAAACGATCTCTGCTTTCACTTCTTTCAACCAGTCCATACCGATTATCACATCAAAACTCCCTAACTCTACTGGTATCAAATCAATCTTAAATGTTTCGCTAACCAGTTTAATTTCTCGATTCTGACATATATTATCTGCTGAAATTAATTTACCATTTGCTAATTCGAGTAAAAATTTACTATCCAAAGGCGTCAATGGACAACTTAATTTAGCACAAAAATCTCTACTCATATAGCTTCTATCCGCACCCGAATCAAATAAAACGTAAGCAGATTTATTGTCAATAAGAAACGTACCCGTAACAAGCTCCGGGTCTTCTTGTGCCTCTGCCGCATTAATATTGAAAACTCTTCCGCGGCCTTGTCCATTCGTGTTCTCCTGGTTCGGGTAATTTCTAATAATGTCGCCCGGTTTTCCACATTTATAACAAACTACATTGGCATAACTTGCTCCGACACTACTTGCTCCGCCATTACTCGTTCCGACACCATTTGTTCCTTTCGTTCTATTAACCCCTGGTCCGTCGACCTCACACTTCGCCGCGCTATGACCATTTCTTTTACACTTGTTGCAAAATTTGGTGCAGAACCCCGAGTGATACTTTTCACACCTTTGGCATAGGTGCTTCTGATTGTTGTTGTTGTTGCGGTTATTATTGTTGTTGGGATGATTGTTGTAGTTGCTGTTGTTTTTGTTGTTGTTGTTGGGCCGTTTGTTGTAGTTGCGATTGATGTTGCGATTGTTGGGATAATTGTTGCGATTATTGTTGTAATTACTGCTGTTGTTGTATTGGTGATTCTTATCACCGTTTTCCTCCCACTTTCTTTTGACTTGCTTCACATTGGCCTCTTCAGCAGTCTGTTCTTTAATTCTTTCTTCAATCTGGTTCACTAGTTTGTGAGCCATTCTACATGCCTGTTGTATGGAGGCGGGCTCGTGTGAACTTATATCTTCTTGGATTCTTTCCGGTAATCCTTTCACAAACGCGTCGATCTTCTCTTCCTCATCTTCGAATGCTCCCGGACACAATAGGCACAATTTTGTGAATCGTCTTTCGTACGTGGTAATATCAAATCCTTGGGTTCGTAACCCTCTAAGTTCTGTCTTGAGCTTATTGACCTCGGTTCTGGGATGGTACTTCTCGTTCATCAAGTGCTTGAATGCTGACCACGGTAGTGCGTACGCATCGTCTTGTCCCACTTGCTCTAGATAGGTATTCCACCATGTTAACGCAGAACCTATGAAGGTATGCGTAGCGTACTTCACTTTGTCCTCTTCAGTAAACTTACTTATGGCAAACACCGATTCGACCTTCTCGGTCCACCGTTTCAATCCGATCGGTCCTTCGGTTCCATCAAATTCCAAAGGTTTGCAGGCAATGAATTCTTTGTAGGTGCATCCTACACGATTTCCTGTACTGCTAGATCCAAGGTTATTGTTGGTATGTAGCGCAGCCTGTACTGCGGCTATGTTTGAAGCTAGAAAAGTACGGAATTCCTCTTCATTCATATTCACGGTGTGTCGAGTAGTCGGTGCCATTTCCTTCAAAATAGTCAAATGGAACAAGTTAATCATACAGAATATTAAGAGTAGTTAATAGTATTTCGTAGCATAATATGAACTCATTTATAAAAGATTTTTCTTCATATTAGCGTTTTATAAGTTTAAATTCGGGTAGTACCTACCCGTTAAGTTCATACTTAGTAGCTAATATACAATTCAACTACTACAATTCTATATGAAAAACTGATTATAATAATATTTCGCGTTCAAACTTTTACACAATATTTTACAAACTTACAATACCGCTTATTTTACATATAGCATGAAATATAGCACACAATAAATTTGATACAAGATGGTTGTGAAGATAATTCTAGCTAGTACACAAGTCGTTCAGCAAAGGCAATAAAGACACGTAATTCATACGTCCAGAAACAAGTCATGCATTCTGGTTTTACTAGGATTACTTCCCATCCTTGGTCTTGTGGAACATAACCGTTATGGCCGTTGATAAGACAGCGTGTTGTAACTTCGTCAAAGGGACGAGGGTTACGTAATGTCCAACAGTCCCGTAACAATCTAAAAACCTCATTTCTTACCCCAATTACCGACTCCGTCACTTGTGGGAACGTTTTGTTTAATAGTTGTAGCCCGATGTTCTTGTTCTCACTTTGGTGAGAAGCGAACATTACTAATCCGTAAGCATAACATGCTTCTTTATGTTGCATGTTAGCCGCTTTTTTTAATCACAAAGTCCAATATTCGGATATATTGAGTCAAAATAATTTCTTAACCCATTGCGTAAAATAGCATTTGGGTTCCCCGTAATATATGCGTCAAAGTAAACACATCGTAACTTATGGATTTCTCAATGTGATATCCCCCATCTTTCGAACGAAAGCCTTTTATAAACCAAGGCATTCTTGGAACGTTCTTCGAATGTCTTACAAACTGATCTCGCCTTAAATAGTTGTGCCGAAGAATTCTGACCGACTCTAGACAAGATTTCATCAATCATGTCTCCGGGTAGGTCTCTTAAAATATTGGGTTGTCTATCCATTTTGTGTTTTTATACTGTAAAATAGACAAGAGTTAGATTCATAAAAAAAAATACTTATTAATACAAGCAATTTTTACATATATCATAAAGCATAAGCACACTATATTACATATATTACATATATTACACCACACGAATACAACTATCTTATTCCGACTCGCTTGTTTCTTCTTCTTCGGTTTTGGTTCGTTTTGCCAAGTTTCTAGGGATATATGATGTTCCCCTAATACGAGCCGTCGTTTTCCACATTGGTTTAGAAAAACCTGGTGGTTTAGAGGTTCCCGGGTCATTGTTACAACTTAAGGACTTCGGGGGTTGACGATACATATAAACTTCATCGGGGTTGGAATTAGATTTCTCTATTTTTATGCCCTTTCCCTTATTATTTTCTTTTGCCTTTTTAAATTCAGTTGGGGTAATTTCTATAACATCATCGGAATTCTCGTCGGAATCCGATTCATCGGAGAATTGGTAATCCTCCCAATATTTTGCTTCCTTGGCGGAAACACCATTGACCATAATTAACCTTGGTCGGTTGGTTGAGGATTTTCTTTTACTTAACCGTTTTATTATTTCCCCCACCGGTTCTATTTCTTCATCCGGTTCCGATTCTTCTTCCGGTTCCGATTCTTCTTCCAGTTCCAACTCTTCTTCCGGTTCCTCTTCGGGAACTTGTGAATCAGTCCATGAATCATTCCAATTTACATTTGACTCTTCATTATTATTAGGTGAGTCAATGGGACTTGTTCTAGAGGTAGACATCTATCACATAATATCAAACGCGTTAAGAGATTAATATATCACATAATATTCACATGCTAAAAATATATAGTTTCCAACAAAATTTGTTAAGCAATCATTTTTCAAGTAAACACGGTCGAAGTCCAAACTCACTAATGCATCCTAACAAACTCGATAAGACACACTAATGCAAAATTCTGGTTCTCTAAGACCAACGCTCGGATACCAACTGAAATGTCCCGTTCTTATTGATTAAAAACGTTCCATATTAATTGATTTCGTTGCGAGGTTTTGACCTCTATATGAGACGTTTTTCAAAGACTGCATTCATTTTAAAACAAACCATAACCTTTATTTCATCAATAAAGGTTAAAAAAGCTTTACATAGATTATCAAATAATGATAATCTAAAATATCCTGTTTACACACGACCATTACATAATGGTTTACAATACAAATATGTTACAACAAAATAAGTTTCTTGAATGCAGTTTTTACACAATATCATACAAGCATGGACTCCAAAACTCGTCCTTATTTAAGTATGCGACAGCGGAAGCTCTTAATAATCACCTGAGAATAAACATGCTTAAAACGTCAACAAAAATGTTGGTGAGTTATAGGTTTAACTTATATATATCAAATCATAATAATAGACCACAAGATTTTATATTTCAATACACATCCCATACATAGAGATAAAAATCATTCATATGGTGAACACCTGGTAACCGACATTAACAAGATGCATATATAAGAATATCCCCATCATTCCGGGACACCCTTCGGATATGATATAAATTTCGAAGTACTAAAGCATCCGGTACTTTGGATGGGGTTTGTTAGGCCCAATAGATCTATCTTTAGGATTCGCGTCAATTAGGGTGTCTGTTCCCTAATTCTTAGATTACCAGACTTAATAAAAAGGGGCATATTCGATTTTGATAATTCAACCATAGAATGTAGTTTCACGTACTTGTGTCTATTTTGTAAATCATTTATAAAACCTGCATGTATTCTCATCCCAAAAATATTAGATTTTAAAAGTGGGACTATAACTCACTTTCACAGATTTTTACTTCATCGGGAAGTAAGACTTGGCCACTGATTGATTCACGAACCTATAACAATATATACATATATATCAAAGTATGTTCAAAATATATTTACAACACTTTTAATATATTTTGATGTTTTAAGTTTATTAAGTCAGCTGTCCTCGTTAGTAACCTACAACTAGTTGTCCACAGTTAGATGTACAGAAATAAATCGATAAATATTATCTTGAATCAATCCACGACCCAGTGTATACGTATCTCAGTATTGATCACAACTCAAACTATATATATTTTGGAATCAACCTCAACCCTGTATAGCTAACTCCAACATTCACATATAGAGTGTCTATGGTTGTTCCGAAATATATATAGATGTGTCGACATGATAGGTCGAAACATTGTATACGTGTCTATGGTATCTCAAGATTACATAATATACAATACAAGTTGATTAAGTTATGGTTGGAATAGATTTGTTACCAATTTTCACGTAGCTAAAATGAGAAAAATTATCCAATCTTGTTTTACCCATAACTTCTTCATTTTAAATCCGTTTTGAGTGAATCAAATTGCTATGGTTTCATATTGAACTCTATTTTATGAATCTAAACAGAAAAAGTATAGGTTTATAGTCGGAAAAATAAGTTACAAGTCGTTTTTGTAAAGGTAGTCATTTCAGTCGAAAGAACGACGTCTAGATGACCATTTTAGAAAACATACTTCCACTTTGAGTTTAACCATAATTTTTGGATATAGTTTCATGTTCATAATAAAAATCATTTTCTCAGAATAACAACTTTTAAATCAAAGTTTATCATAGTTTTTAATTAACTAACCCAAAACAGCCCGCGGTGTTACTACGACGGCGTAAATCCGGTTTTACGGTATTTTTCGTGTTTCCAGGTTTTAAATCATTAAGTTAGCATATCATATAGATATATAACATGTGTTTAGTTGATTTTAAAAGTCAAGTTAGAAGGATTAACTTTTGTTTGCGAACAAGTTTAGAATTAACTAAACTATGTTCTAGTGATTACAAGTTTAAACCTTCTTATAAGATAGCTTTATATGTATGAATCAAATGATGTTATGAACATCATTACTACCTTAAGTTCCTTGGATAAACCTACTGAAAAAGTGAAAAATGGATCTAGCTTCAACGGATCCTTGGATGGCTCGAAGTTCTTGAAGCAGAATCATGACACGAAAACAAGTTCAAGTAAGATCATCACTTGAAATAAGATTGTTATAGTTATAGAAATTGAACCAAAGTTTGAATATGATTATTACCTTGTATTAGAATGATAACCTACTGTAAGAAACAAAGATTTCTTGAGGTTGGATGATCACCTTACAAGATTGGAAGTGAGCTAGCAAACTTGAAAGTATTCTTGATTTTATGTAACTAGAACTTGTAGAATATATGAAGAACACTTAGAACTTGAAGATAGAACTTGAGAGAGATCAATTAGATGAAGAAAATTGAAGAATTAAAGTGTTTGTAGGTGTTTTTGGTCGTTGGTGTATGGATTAGATATAAAGGATATGTAATTTTGTTTTCATGTAAATAAGTCATGAATGATTACTCATATTTATGTAATTTTATGAGATATTTCATGCTAGTTGCCAAATGATGGTTCCCAAATGTGTTAGGTGACTCACATGGGCTGCTAAGAGCTGATCATTGGAGTGTATATACCAATAGTACATACATCTAAAAGTTGTGTATTGTACGAGTACGAATACGGGTGCATACGAGTAGAATTGTTAATGAAACTGAACGAGGATGTAATTGTAAGCATTTTTGTTAAGTAGAAGTATTTTGATAAGTGTCTTGAAGTCTTTCAAAAGTGTATGAATACATATTAAAACACTACATGTATATACATTTTAACTGAGTCGTTAAGTCATCGTTAGTCGTTACATGTAAATGTTGTTTTGAAACCTTTAGGTTAACGATCTTGTTAAATGTTGTTAACCCAATGTTTATAATATCAAATGAGATTTTAAATTATTATATTATCATGATATTATCATATATGAATATCTCTTAATATGATATATATACATTAAATGTCTTTACAACGATAATCGTTACATATATGTCTCGTTTAAAAATCATTAAGTTAGTAGTCTTGTTTTTACATATGTAGTTCATTGTTAATATATTTAATGATATGTTTACTTATCATAATATCATGTTAATTATATATATATCCATATATATGTCATCATATAGTTTTTACAAGTTTTAACGTTCGTGAATCACCGGTCAACTTGGGTGGTCAATTGTCTATATGAAACATATTTCAATTAATCAAGTCTTAACAAGTTTGATTGCTTAACATGTTGGAAACATTTAATCATGTAAATATCAATCTCAATTAATATATATAAACATGGAAAATTTCGGGTCACTACATTATCAATATCTAATCTATTTATATCATGTTCTATGTACATCATTATCTATATCTGTTCATCTATATTTGTTCATCATGAGTAAGGTTTGAGTTACAGTGGTTAATTTATCTGATGATGCATATAAATAGGACCACTTCTCATCCCTACAATACACCAAATATCAGCAAATGAAAGGGAAAAAAACTAACAAAAGTGACACAAGTTACAGCACATTAACACAAGTTAGGAGCAGATTAACACTACTTAAAGGAGTAGATTAACACTAATTACAACAGCAAATTAACACTAGTTACAACAGCAAATTAACACAGGTTACAGCAGCAAATTAACACATGTTACAGCAGCAAATTAACAGAACTTACAGCAAATCTGAATGCGAATAATTATAGTAGATTGGATGGCTATTTTAGTTGCAGCAGCGAGATTTTGTGAAGAAAAAAATAACATAAGTTAAAGAGAAAGATACATACCTCTTCAAACCGAGTTTGAGCATACGAGTTCCCACTATCAGCAGGTGTGCCCGTCAGTACGAAACTTGGATCAGAAGATGAACCAGAACAATATGTTCTCCCTTTCCTCCTTACGCCAGTACCCTTTTCCCACAACTCTTGATCATGCTTTGGGTGAGTGGAAACATCCGTGCCATATCTCTCAATCATATATTCTGATAGATGTTCCTATTATATATAAATTTAAACAAAATTATCATTAAACATTATCTTTTCATATCTACAATTAGACAAAGAGACTTACTACAGCCTTGCATGCCCAATCATCTAGCAAGGCATTAGATGAAGAGCTACCATCCCCCTCAACTATCGTCCCTTTTTTTGTATGTGATGCAATAAGAAAAGCTAAAGAAGATTGTGGGCCGCCCATTTTTTCTTCCTACAAAAGTTATATCAGAACGATTAGCATAAAAGAATTAAAGTAAGGTTATACAATAACCACAAAACATTAAATATCTTACAAAGCTCTCTCGAAATGCAACATATCTAGCAGAGCCTGTGCAATGGTGGCCAGTTACAAATTTAGACCTATTTATTTTATTCGCATTCGAAATCTTTATCCATCCTTCTTTATTCCAATGTTTTGTGACAAGTTCTCTCCAATGCTCTTGCTTCATCCAGGTTGGGTTATATGGAAGAATGGGAGATAAATCATCATCAATAACTGGGTTACCAGCAGCTTCAGCCTCCGCATATGCTAGATCACGATCCGTACTTAAACGATCAGACAATCGTCTTGCAATTGACGCAGTAAATAAGCGATGAACAAACTGATCAATTGCCGGATCCCAAGAATACATTTTCTGAATAACACAAATTAACATAGATATATTGCTTCGTGATATATATATATATATATATATATATATATATATATATATATATATATATATATATATATATATATATATATATATATCCATATTAAAAGCAACCTGAAAACTCTCAAACATCCTATTTTTGTCAACAATAGGAACACTTGACCATGTTGGCCAAGCTCCACAGTAAAAGTTCTTCAAAATACCAGTGATTGAGCGGCTGATTGCACTATTATCAGCTTGACCATTAGCATTAGTAAAGCTACACAATTGAAAAGGAGATGATTAGCGTTATCTAAAAACTTAATAATGTCAAAATACAAATAACATATATGATACTTACCGTGCCCTGTCAGGGGTAATGGAAATCCACATGGTTGGATTTGCAGAAGAACTTCTTGGTGCACTCGAAACTAGTTGTGCTTGGGAGGAAGGTACATTTGAACATGGATGTGCTTGAGATGATGGTGATCTAATCTCCGGAGTATTTGTTTCATTGAGGTTGTTTAAGCCATCATATTGGTCCATATGTTCATCCATGTCATCATGAGATACGTTGTTGCCATGAGATACATTGTGCCTACCTCTAGAAGTGGAATTGTGCCTACCTCTAACACGACTTCCACGACTACGCCCAGCTGAGCTGCGTCCTGGCATATTGCCTACAACATAATATCAACATGGTGAATCAAAAGATGAAAGTAAACAACAAATTATCAGAAAACAAAATAACTTGATAAATTCATAATCAGGAACACACACAGTAATATCTTATGAAAACATGTGAAAATGATGTAAACTATATACTAAATAGTAAAAATGTATAATAGAAATATGGTGAATTATAATGATGTAAATATGGTCAGATTATCTAAGATCATATATTATGATAAATATGTTCAATATTTTAACTACATGCCAATTAAATCAATCAAAATCAATCAGCAGAATGATCAGAAGAGTAAATATCTATATCTTCGTCATCTATATCCTCATCTGAATCTAAATCATCATATAAATCTTCTTCCTCCTCATTAGTTTCAACATTTGTAATGTTCACAAGATCACCTGTTGGAACTTCTTCTGCTTCTCCTTGTTCGAGAATAATCGGTCCAAAGTCCTCATTAGTACTTGTTGGACATATTATCCTCTCATTCTCTTGGTAGAAAATATCATCATTGTTTCCATTATCATCTTCATCATCATCAGCTACTTCACTAACATGTTCTTCCAGTTGATAAATACCCCTAGGTTTTACTTTAACAATGGCTGACCAATCTTTCAAATCTCTTGTCATTGAAGGATATGGTGCATAATACACTTGTTCTGCCTGTGATGGTAAGATAAATGGGTCATCAACACATCCCCGAGACTTGGTTTTGACATCAACTAGCTTATGCTTATGGTCAACCCTTATCCCTCGAACGGGATCGAACCAGTGGCATTTGAATAGCACAACCACATAATGTGATAAACTATTATGGTATTCAACTTCTATGATCTCTTCTATCAACCCATAATAGTCGCTTTCTTGGTTGTCATAACAAGCACCTTTAACGCACACACCGCAATTTTGTGTAACCCGCCCACTAGATTGTTTTAGAGTATGAAACTTATAACCATTGATGAAGTATCCATTATGGAATTTAACT
This sequence comes from Rutidosis leptorrhynchoides, assembly GCF_046630445.1. NCBI lineage: Eukaryota > Viridiplantae > Streptophyta > Magnoliopsida > Asterales > Asteraceae > Rutidosis > Rutidosis leptorrhynchoides. The sequence goes on from NC_092339.1 coordinate 123,710,997, forward strand.
TCATTTAATGGACCGAATGCTAAATCTCTCAAATGTTCATTAAAGCATGTTGGGGAGGTTATAACCTGCAATTACAAGAGTACTTTTTAGAATGATACTAGAGATGTGGTTGAAACACTTATTTAATGTCTTATGCTTACATTGTTTTTGAACCATTGTGCAAAATCTCTCTCTCTTCTTTTATCACGCTCTGCAGCTTCAAGATTTGGTTCTTCTTCAATAATCCACTCATCAAACTTCCATATGTATTCATGAACCTCTTCTGTGTTAAGCAAGATATAAGTATGAATCTTATGTTGCTCAGCTTTAGTCAATATTCTCTTTATTCCACCCTTCTCAAATAATCTTCGAGACGGAACTTTAAATATGCTTAATCGAGAGTCGTTCGTTGAAGTAGAATTTTCCGGAGCAAAATTTCGAGGCTCGCGATTCAATCGAGTTGGTATTTTTGAGTTAAGATGCAAGGAGTAATATGTAGAAAGTTCATTTGCGATATATGTTTCAACAATAGACCCCTCAACCCTTGCCTTATTTCTAACTGTTCTTTTCAATATGCCTAATTTCCTGGAAGAATATTAAAATGATGTCAAGAAACTTATAATTAACAATAATTATGTCAAACAAATAATAGTACTTATAAGATTACCTCTCATATGGATACATCCATCTATATTGAACTGGGCCACCATGAATTGCTTCACGTGTTAAATGGATAATAAGGTGTTCCATTGAGTCGAAGAATCCAGGTGGAAAGAATTTTTCTAACTTGCAAATTGTTACAACGATACTTTTTTCAAGTTTTTGCAAGTCCTCAGTATGCAACACCTTTGAGCATATTACACGAAAGAATGTGCACAACTCAGTGATCGCGTCCCATATTGCATCAGGCAGCATCCTTTTTAAAGCAATAGGCAACAACCGTTGCATAAATACGTGACACTCGTGACTCTTGAAACTATAAAAGGTACACTCTTGAACATTTACACATCCCCCAATATTTGAAGCATAGCCATCAAGAAATTTCACCTTCTTTAACCATTCACAAACTTTCTTTAATTGTGGTTTGGTCAGAATGTATGCTACCTTTGGTTTCATAACTTTATTATTGTTGTTTTTAAAAAGATGCAAGCTCGCCCGATCACAATACAAATTAATATCCTTCCTCGCCTTGATATTGTCCTTTGTTTTCGGAGTGTCCATGACAGTGTTAAACAGATTCTTAAAAACATTCTTCTCGATGTGCATTACATCAAGGTTGTGTCGGATTAACAAAGAATGCCAATATGGCAACTCCCAAAATATACTTTTATTTACCCAATTATGGGTTTTACCAAAGTTTGGGTCTTTTGGATTCTTTGCTGAGTATGGTTCACCTTCATAAACTGTTGGAAAGTTTGACACTTGGCTCAAAATTTCATCACCAGTTAATTCTGGTGGTATAGTAGTTGACAATTGGGAAATTCCTTTCTTGAATCCTTTCTTGTCACGCCGAAATGGGTGTCTTTCTGGTAATAGTGTTCGATGGCAGTCAAACCAACATGGCTTCCCTCCCTCATTTAACCGAAATGCATTTGTGTCACCCATGCAATAAGGGCAAGCCAATCTACCATGTGTGCTCCAACCCGAAAGCATTGCATAAGCGGGGAAGTCACTAACTGTCCACAAAAGTATAGCTCTCATCGTAAAATTTTGTTTACGATAAGCATCATACACTTCAATACCATCATCCCATAACTCTTTCAACTCATCTATTAACGGTTGAAGAAACACATCTAAGTTTTGGCCGGGACTCTTTCTTCCAGGAATAACCAAAGATAATTAAACGTACGAGTCTTTCGTGCACATCCAAGGAGGTAAGTTATAAATTGTGAGGAACACGGGCCATAACGAATAAGGATTAGAATTTGAGTTATTAGGGCTAAAACCATCAGTGCACAACCCAAGCCGAACATTTCGTATCTCATCTGCAAAGAATGGATAAGTTTCATCAAAATGTTTCCACGCCTCGCCATCACTGGGATGTGACATGCAACCCTCTTTTGTATTGTGATCGAAGTGCCACGTCATCTCTTTGGCCATCTTTTCTGACATATACAACCTCTTAAGCCTCTCTCCAATTGGCATGTACGTTAATACCAAATAAGGGACCTTATTAAATTTATAACGAGGTTCATTGCAGTATCGGCAGTGGGTTAATGACAAATCTTCTTGTTTATAGAATAACATGCAATGGTTTTTGCAAGCATCATACCTCTTTTTTGGAAGACTAAGTTCCTTCAAGATCGCTTTGGTCTCATACAAGTTCAATGGCAGCTTATTACCAACAGGTAACATACTTTTAAAAATTGTAAGTATGTGATTAAAGGTAGACTCGGGTACATTGCAACTTGATTTCCAATTCAACAAAGTCGTGGCAGCTTGTAATTTTGACCATTCTTCACACCCGTTGTATAAAGACTCGTTGTCATTTTTTAACATGTCATAGAATCTCTTTGTTCTTGCATTTGGTACATGTTCTTCATGAAAACTTGATTCTGGATTTGATTGAAAACCAGCAGCTCGTATGTTCTCCCACACCATCCGTCTCATACCATCATCATGATCAAGATCAACTTCCATGGGAGTACAAGATTCTCCTGCATCTTGGATTTCTATTTCACCATGTTGAACCCATCGTGTGTAGTTACGAATGAACCCTTTAGTAAGCAAGTGTTCCTTAACAACATCTCTTGGCCTATAGTGATTATTTTTGCAAATGGTACACGGACATTTAATTTGAAAAACTATTTCTCCCGTCGGCCTTACGTTGGTTTCAACAATTTTTTCATTAGAAAAGGCAAAGTCTAAGAACATGTCGACTTTAAGAATAAAATTCAAAGAAAGAAAATTGCTATTATCTGTCATATTATACATCCATTTCCGATCACTCCTCGACATTGTAAATAAGTAACCTAAGAGTCAACAAGTAACAAAATGTAAAAAATCATAACATGACATATAATTATGCACAAGTTCTCAATAATAACATTCAAATCACAATACATATACGACATATACATGCTGTAAGTACATGTTCATGTAAATATAAAACTGAGTATATAACATCCTCATCAACTATTTAGTAAATATAATAAGTATATAAATATCAAAGCTAACATCAAGTATATGGTTCGATTTATATGAGTTATTTTTCTATTTCACTCTCATTAATAGAAAGACACAACAACACCAAACTCAAATGAATTAGATTTTTTTTCAAACAAAATTAAGTCATAATTGAACAACTACAAGGAAGAAAGTTTAATTAAGACCAAATTTTTTACCATGATTTGCTGTATCTAAAAACTACCATTAAAGGTGTACCCAAAAAGTAAATTATACATATAGACACGAATCTAGATTATTTATTTGGAATACAATAATACAACTGAAAGTTATGCTGAAGAACCAAATAGGTCGATACTAAAATCAAAATTTCGACTTAATAAACAAACCCTAACTCTGATAAACACGATGAAAATTTGAAAAACAATAGATGATGAGTAGATTAAAAGAAATTGAGCTTAAAATAGTAGAAAGAGACAGAGATCTAGAATACCTGTATAAATTACAAGAGTTAGATGTGGTTTGCGATGTAGATCGAGAGAGACGATAAAGCAGCTTTAGTTTGTTTAGGCCACCGAGATACAGACCAAATAAATAATTCTATTTGGTGAACATGTATATAATCTTAATCCGTGAACCTATAACTTTATCCGTACACATAACAGTGAAATTTGATTAATTTCATTTCAGACCTCATGTTCCAAATGTCAATTTAGTTAGATAATTTTTATTCAAACTATTTCTACAGAGTGAAATGTAAATTCACACTAATTTTAGAAACAGTAACATAGTAATAATGATATAATAATTTATAAATTATAAATTTAAAAAAGGTAGGTACCGAGAATCAAAATCTAAAGCTATATGAAGTGCTTGATTGATAGCAGTGTAAAGATTAATCGATTTCTACTTCTCTTCTATTTGATTAGGCCACCTACCACACTTGCATTTTTTTAAGAAGCATTCATTATATTATATTATTTTTATTTTTATATTTAATTTAATTTATTTATATTGTATATTTAAGCATTCATCATATTATAATAAACTTTTAATAATATATTAATTATTTCGAACGTAGTTAGTTTCGTTTTGTTGATAAAAGTATTTCGAGTCTAATGGTGCTGGCAAAAAATTTAACTCGCGACGAGCAGGAAGATACGGGCTATCGTTGTGTTTAGCGTTTTTTAAAAAGTGTCCGTTTCGAACGTGCTTATTTTTGTTTTGTTCATAAAATTATTTCGAGTCTGACGCTGCTGTCGAAAAAATTTAACTTGCCGCGAGCGAGAAGATACGGGCTGTCGTTGTGTTTAGTGTTTTTTAAAAAGTGACCGTTTCGAACGTACCTAGTTTCTTTTTGTTCACAAAATTATTTCGAGTTTAACGGTATGGTCGGTGAAATTTAACTCGAGGCGAGGAAGAAGATACGGGCTGTCGAAGTGTGTGGATGAAGTTTTTATTTTAATTTACAAAATTGACGGTTTAACCCCCTGAAATTTGGGGTAATTTTTGTAAGGCGTTTATAGTTGAGGGGGGAGAATGAAAATTCAAGTGTGAAAAGGGGATAAAACTATTGTAGTTTTTATTTTAATTTACAAAATTGACGGTTTAACCACCTGAAATAAACTATTGTCGTTTTGCCCCTTAGCAAACGACCAACTTTTTCATGGTTATTAGTATATAGGTAAATATATAATGAATTTCTTTTTAGCTATTTATATAAAAAAAATACAATTTAGATGTGTGGATTCGTGCTCGTAAACTCGATAAAATCTCAATTATAACAAACGTCCGTCCCAAATCTGTCGCTAATTACTGACGGATTAGGGACGGCCATATATTTATATATTTTTTTAAAATTACGATTTAGATGAAACGTATAGACACTCATTCATGATTGCATCTATATTAGTTAATAAACATTTTTAAAATACTAATTAGTGTGTAAATGCAAACACACGTACACATTTACATATATTAGCTATCAACGATTATTGAACTTATATATGAATACACTATATCAAATGTATATATCCTACAAAAGTATAGTATATTGATGAATATATGTTATATTTGATGGTAAAAGTGTATTCTAAGACATTTTGGTACTTATACGTGTTCACTCATGCTCGTAAACTCAATAAAATCTCAATTATAACAAATGTCCGTCCTAAATCCGTCGCTAATTACCGACGGATTAGGGACGGCCATATATTTATATATTTTTTTAAAATTACGATTTAGATGAAAACGTATAAACACTCATTCGTGATTGCATCTATATTAGTTAATAAACATTTTAAAAATACTAATTAGTGTGTAAATGCAAACGCACGTACAAATATACATATATTCGCTATCAACGATTATTGAAGTTATATATGAATACACTATATCAAATGTATATATCTGACAAACGTATAGTATATTGATGAATATATGTTATATTTGATGGTAAAAGTGTATTCTAAGACATTTTGGTACTTCTACGTGTTCACTCGTGCTCGTAAACTCGATAAAATCTCAATTATAACAAATGTCCGTCCCAAATCCATCGCTAATTACCGACGGATTAGGGACGGCCATATATTTATATATTTTTTAAAATTACGATTTAGATGAAAACGTATAGACACTCATTCATGATTACATCTATATTAGTTAATAAACATTTTAAAAATACTAATTAGTGTATAAATGCAAACACACGTACGAGTATACATATATTCGCTATCAACCATTATTGAACTTATATATGAATACATTATATCAAATGTATATATCCGACAAACGTATAGTATATTGATGAATATATGTTATATTTGATGGTAAAAGTGTATTCTAAGACATTTTGGTACTTATACGTATTCATTCGTGCTCGTAAACTCGATAGAATCTCAATTATAAAAAATCCGTCACAAATCCGTCCATAATTTCCGACGGATTAGGGACAGATTTATGGGCATAGCTAATCCGTCGGTAATCTGTCGCAAATGTTATATTTAGGGATAGATTACCGTCAGATGAGTTGCCGTAGTTAATCCGTCGCTAATCCGTCGCAATTGTATGTTAAATTTATTATTTTTGAATTCGTTGGAAAGTAGTCGAAAATCCGTCGGTATTTAGGGACGGATTTATATGCCGTCGAAAATCCGTAGCTAATTCCAGATTTTCTAGTAGTGTCCCCTCCAAAAAGTGCTTCCCTCTTGATTTTCAAAAAATGAAAAAAAATTACTTCCCCCCACTTCCCCCCAAAAAAGTGCTTCCCTCTATATATATATATATATATATATATATATATATATATATATATATATATATATATATATTAGATTGCTTATTAAATAATCTGAATGGTTAAACTAAAACATTTTGAAATTCATGACCTTTGTACAATTTTGATAATACATTTTCAAACTATTTGCTGGGTCAAGCCAAATACTGACTTTGGTGGTCAACGCGGGTATGTATAGCTTCTACGGTTTAATATCCACCCCATGTTTATGTGTTTCCTTCTATTTAAATCCAAACATTACCCAAACAAACACAAAATTCTTATTATGGGCATGAAAATGAAGGCATATAGGTTAACTTTCTTCATGATCATCCTCTTTGCACTTATTCTCACTTCTTATGCTGGAAGAACTTATCCACCTCATACTCGTAACTTGATGAAAGGTACATCATTTCATTTTTAATCTTTTGGAACTCGGTTATTAGTCTTGAATGTTAATCAAGTTTACTTTTTGAATCTGCAGTTAATCAACCACAAAACAATGGTAGTCCTAAGGGCGTGGGTGGTTGCTGGGGGTGTTGGACATAGAATCGCAACTTTATATGTGTTTGGTACTTTCAATGAATGATATTGCTTAGGATGGTAATTAGATATATGCAGATAAATTGCTAGTCTTTGATGTTTGAGGTGTACAATATAATGTAATTTTGTGTTCATTTTGGATAATAATATATAGGACTTGAAATATATTTATGTTTATATGGTTCTTAAAAAAAGAATGTGGTCAACGTGTTGCATCGCAAACATAAAGTTATTTTTCACATAATTATATGTTTTTTAATTAAAATATTTTAATTTTAATGAGCCTGACATAAATAAAATAAAAAAAAAAAACAAAAATATTTTCTTTTTTCAGTTTTCTTTTGAATGAATTTACGATTGCTAACATTTCTCTAATCACTTTCGAACTTAGCATCGTAACACCTTTAATCAACTAGTGTTAAAGATTCTACAAGTAGCTATCTATCGGTCCAGTTCAAACTATTATGCTAAAAAGTTCAAACTTAACATCATATGGTTCATATCAGAACACCCTTGACCAATTCTTTGGAATATCAAAATTTTACTAACAAACAAGGCCCTCTAGTAAGGAATTAGAGGAACCAACTACCAATGATTACAACTACTTTACAAATCAATCGTTCCAGATTGCATTAGATCTACCTCTATTTTTCATCCAATTAAATGAATAATTACATATTAAATCGAAAAAAAAAGTTCTTCTATAAAGTATGTGGGTTGACCATGAGACTATTCCACATCTTACAAATATGCCAAAATAAACAGGCCATGATAACATACACCTTATCTTTCGAACCCGAATTACCGTTCCATCCATCAAGCCAATCGGACCATTAGCTCCAATTCGTGAACAACGGCAGCTGCACATCAATCCAATAACGAATTTTGTGCCAAAGCTCCATTGGAAAGAAACATCCAAACAAAGTAGTGTTAAGTAATCTCATCCCACGTTGGCTATGCATCTAAATATTATGATGCTTATAGTAGTTTAAGTCCTCATCTAATTGAGTTAACTTTTAAGATTGAATTTGATTCAAGTCTATCATTTCATATGGTATCAGAGTTACGGTTATTGATGTTGGGACCACGCGGGTTGAATTGGACTCATGTTTGTTGTTTAATAAGTAGTGTTATAAGATTATATAGATAGATTTAACGCATAAAGTATTTACTAAGAGCGTGAGGTGTGGGAAACAAATAACGGGCGTCGCCACCCCATTTTTATGCAGACAACGGTCGGACGACACCGACCCGAAGTCGGTCCGGCGTCGGAGGTCCCGAAGTCGTCTGCTCGACGTTGGGTGAAGGAGATATGTGGGACCCAAATTCAAATTTTTGAACATTTGATGCCCTTTTTTTTTTCTTTTTTTAACACATTTCTCCATCTCTATATAAAAACACCCACAATCTCATTTTTTACACACACACATTTACATAAAATTCTCTCTTTTCTTCATTATTTTACACATTCACAAATAAAAAAATATGGCCAATCGTTGCTTGATCAACCTTGACGTCCATCACAACGGTGAGCTTTCTGATGACCGCCAGCATTGGTACGACGGTACACGCAATCGTTCGAAGCTCTAGATGTTACCGGCTTCGATGTAGAACGCGTAGTAAGCTTTACACGCGATAGGGTAGATTGCGAAGTCGCAGACGTTTGGTACTGTGACGAGGTCACGGATTTGTTCAAGGAATTTCGATCCGATGTCGTGTGGGAACGAATGGTCGGAAAGGCCAAACTGACCAACAAACGTATCACGTTGTACTGTAGGAACGTGTGGAGCCTTCCCGCTTCGAACGGTCGAGATAATGATACGTCTTCGCATGAATCGGGATCTCTGACTCGCTATGGCCGTTAAATTGTTGTTATTTTAAATAAGTAATTTTTAGGATTTAATAAGTAATTTTAGGATTAATAAGTAATTTTAGGATTAATAAGTAATTTTAGGACTTTTTATTTTAGGATTTAATAAGTAATTTTTAGGATTTAATAAGTAATTTTAGGACTTTTTATGTGCATGAATCGGGATCTCCGACTCGCTATGGCCGTTAAATTGTTGTTATTTTCAATAAGTAATTTTTGTTATAATTCAGTAGGCTTATAACTAATTTTGACCTAAGCCTATACAATCCTTAAATATGAGAGAGTAGTAATGGAAGAGAGAGAGAGTATATTTCTTATATGTAAGAAAATGGTGTGTATATGTGTGTTCATTATCCACATATATATAGTACAAATTTTACTATCCATATTTGACTAATTACCATCCATATTTTACTACTAAATTTACAACACTCCCCCTTGGATGGTAATTTTTTTTTTTTAAAGAGCAATTAATACTGCCTCGTTAAAAACCTTGCTAAAGAAAACCCAGTGGGATAAAACTTTAGCTAAGGGAAAAAGAGTGCAGCATAGAGTTGACTCCCCCTCAAGTAGACAACGCTGAGTCATCACATCTTTTGAACTTGCCTCATGCCAATATTGTGAATGTATGTTTTGAAAAAACAGCGATTGACAGTGCTTTGGTATAAAGATCAACAGAGTTGTTGATTGAACGTATCTCATTTTAATCTGGTTGTCTTTTACGAGATCTTGAGTATATGAGAAGAATCTGAGGTTTTCATCTGAAACTGTATCATCTAAATCTTTTATGTACAAGTTTGGTCCACGTGATTTGTCTACAGTCTCCTTCATGGTTTGTTCAAACTGTTGTTTCAATTCCTATTCCCTTTCAGTCTTTTTCTGAGCCTTACTAATATACCATTCTTTTCCATCAAACTTATGACCGTTGAGACTGTTTATAACTTTAGCGCCTCGTCAGCATTTATGTTTTGTTCTGTCATTTTTTGATACTCTTCTTTCATTTGTACTATGTAAGCTGTATTATCTTCATAAATAGTTGTTAGGCTTTTATAGCGTTCTAGTCTACAAGAATCAATAATGATTTGTATCATTGATCTTAACTAAAATCATTCCCGAGTAGCTTCATGTAATGCAATCACTTCGGCATGATTTGATGATGTTGCAACAAGTGTTTGTTTTGAGAACGTCATGATATTGCGGTGCCTCCATTTAGGAATACATATCCAGTTTGAGATTTAGCTTTATGTAGATCGGATAAATAATCTGCATCTGTATAACCAAACAAATCTTGTTTCGAGTTGTTAGAATAAAATAATTATAAATCAGTAGTTCCCCGAAGGTATCAAACTATTTGTTTGATCCCATTCCAATGTCTTTTGGTAGGGGCTGAGCTGAACCTTGTCAACAAATTAACTGCAAAAGAAATGTCAGATCTTGTATAATCTATAAGATACATAAGAACCTCAATTGCACTAAAATATAGAACTTCCGATCTGTTAAAATTTTCATGATCTTCGCAGGGATGAAATAGATCAGTGTCAATATTGAGTGATCTAACAACAATGAGTTTGTCTTTAAAAAAAATGTTTTAAAATCTTTTCGGTATAAGTTGTTTGATGTACAAGTAAACCATTAGGCATATGCTCAATTTGCAATCCAAGGTAATACTTGGTTTTTTCAAGATCTTTCATTTCAAAATAATTCTTTAGAAGTTGAATGATTTCATAGATCTCTTTATTTGTTCATATGATGTTAAGAACATTGACATAAACAACTACGATCTCATATCCGAACATTGTTTTTATAAAACATACGTGCAAAATAAGTTTATATTTATACCCTTTTTTTTATCAAGTAGTCATTTAATCGGTTATACCACATACGTCCCGTTTGTATAAACCCACTTAGAAATCTTTGTGATTTAATGGAATATATTCCCTTGGGTTTTACATTAGATGCTTATGATACCTTAACCCTTTAGGTATATTCATATATATCACTATTAAGTGATCCATACAGATAAGTAGTAACAACATTCATGAGATGCATTTAAATAACTACCAGGTTGATTAAGTATCTAATAAGTAATTGTATCCATTACAGGAGGATAATTTTTCCTCCTAATTCATTTCTGGTCTTTGTGGGAAATATTGAGTTACAAGTCTAGTTTTGCCTTGTAACTTCATTTGCACATTTCTTTTCGGATAAAAATTCATTTGTATCCCATACGTTTCACATCTTTAAAAGTGATAACGATTGATCCGAAAACTTTTCTTTTATCGAGCGATTCTAATTCAGCTCTTATTGCTCCTTTCCATTGAGCTCAATCATGTCCATTTTGTATATTCAATGAGAGATTTTAGTTCCAGATCATCATCTTTATTCATGATGTCATTGTAACATTATATGAAAATATCTCATAGAGATTTTAGTTTCATTTCGGTTCCATAATATTGCATAATTTATCGCAATTTTAGTATTTACATTTATCAATATCCTCTGCAGAAGGAATATTGATTTATGGTTCTTCTTGAACACTTTCTCTTACCTCATTATCAGCTGATTTTCTTTTTCGAGGATTTTTATCTTCGGAACCAATTGATCTTCCACGTTTGATGCGTGGCAAAGACTCAACAGTGACATTATTGCCAGCTTTTGGAATTTCAGTTCGAGCTGGAGCATTTATCGCTGGTATATATGATTTAGTCACTTTTTTATATCTGTAAATGCATAAAGTAATTAATTTGCAAGTTCTTGCATATGCATTATTTTTGAACTTTCGTTTCACATTCTTTTGTGCGAGTTCAATATACCTTAATTGATGTTCACATCATGAAGCATCATTTTATTTTTTATTTTTATTTCTCCCCCTAATCTAGGGAACATTGTTTTATTAAAATGACAATCAGCAAAACGTGCTGTAAAAACATCACCCATCATGGGTTCAATATATCTTATGATTGAAGATGTTTTATATCCAAAATATATTATCATCTTTCTTTGAAGAACCATTTTATTGTGTTGTGGTGATACAATTGGAACATACACTGCACAACCAATGTTTTAAGGTAGAAAATATTTGGCTCTTGGCCAAAATCAAGTATTAAGTGAAAATATTTACGACTTCCACATGGTATAATGCGAATTAATGTCGCAGCATGTAAATTTACATGTCCACATATAAATATTGAGAGATTTGTACTCATTATCAATTGTCTAGTTATTAGCTGTAAGCGTTTATCTATTGATTCAGCTAAACCAATTTTGTGTATGCACATGAGCAACTGGATGTTCAACAACAATCCCTGTAGATATATAATGATCATTAAATGCTTGAGATGTTAACTCACCAGCATTATCAAGTCTCATCCTTTTAATGGTGTAATCAGAATAATGTGTTCTCAATTTAATAATTTGTGCAAGAAACTTTGCAAATGCCATATTACGGCTTGATAACATACAAATATGAGACCATCCGCTAGATGCGTTTATTAGAACCATGAAATATCAAAATGGTTCACAAGATGGATGAATTGGTTCATATATCTTACCTTGAATTCTTTCAAGAAACATTTGTGATTCTTTTTCACAATATACTTTTCATTAATCACCATATGTGCTTTCCATTAATCACCATATGTGTTTTTTTTTATTTTTATAAATCACCATATGTGTTTTTTTTTTTATCATATATCATTTTCACCATATACGCTTTTAATCATATGCGCTGTGTTTTTCACCATATGCGCTTTTAATCATATGCGATTTTCATCATATGCGTTGTGCTTTTCATCATATTCGCTTTTTATCATATGCGCTTATCATATGCGATGCACTTTTTATCATATGCGCTTTTTTATGTGAATAGTAAATTAATTAATTTCGTTTTACTATTCATATGAATTAATTTAGATTTACTATTTTGTTAATTGAGTAATATATATATACATCATATACTTGTGACTCCGAAGGCTCAAATGAATTTGACCATATAGTTATACGTTGTACCTTGCACATTAATTTTCAGTAGAAGCTTTAGATGCATATTATTTTCAGTAGAAGCTTTAGATGCACTTTTTTTTTAATCACCAAATACCACAAACACTTTGTTTGCGTTTGTTCATAGTCATCAATGAAAACCATTTTCTTTAATTTTATTTTATACAATAAAATTAACGCATCATTATTCTTTTCAAAAACAATAATCTATTATTATTGTTCACTTGTGCCATGTTTAACAACAAAAGTCAACAACCTCTGTCTTGTTTGTTGTGGCAACCAAAAACAACCTTTGCTTTTGTTACCGAGAATCCAAGACCAAAAAAAAAAAAAAATTTTTAATTAATCTTTTATCAAAACCATAAATGATTTTATTGATCTACGTTGATATGGCCATAAAGAATTGACGGCTGACCTACTTTTGTAAGTGTATTTCGGCTATCATCCCGAAAACGCACAACGACCCTTTTTTTTATGAACTATTTGTTTCATATCTAGCTTAGGCAATTATTGTGAACATTTGGTCCCTATAAGAGCATTTATTTTTTAGACTTTTAGTTGATTTGTACTTGTCACAATTAGGGATAGCACCCGCGGGTCGTGGATGCGGATCCATTGGATCCATCACCCGTACCCGCGGATTTTTTTTTAAGAGACATCCAATTGAATCCTTGTTCGTTGAAACAATTTGACTATATTTTTACTCCCCATTATTAAACGGGCCATTTTGATGCACACTCTTAAAAAAAAAATTTGTTTTTTAAGTTTTATTATTCAACCTCCTTTTTTCAACGGTCACGTTTTTAACAAAACATTTGACAAGTTTGGAAAAAAGTTTTTTATTGATTATCATCAAAAGTTTTCTATTGTCACTCTACTGGATGGAATTATGGTATACAACCAAAATTGCAACCCAACACTACATAAGAACAAAAAGGTTATTTTTAATTAACATATGTATATGTGTTAAACTCGGAATAATAATAACTTATTTTAGAAAATTAACATAAGACATGTTGAAACATTTTTGTCACATTTAGCTCATCAAGTCTAATACTTATCATTGATAGATTTTATCACGTCTAGGAGATGTTTACTTTTTTCTTGTATTAAGTCCTACTTTCATTTACCTTTGTTTGGAAAAAAAGTTTTTTTTTTTACTTTGCTTTCCCCCTTTCTGTAAAACTCATTTAAACACTTTCTTTGTTTTTTTTTTTTTTTTTTAAAAAAACTTCCTTTTTTACGTTACCCGTAAATTATAAATATATAAAAAAAACTTTTTGTTTAAATTTTTTTTTCTAGTTTTTAAAAGGCCACTTGACCAATTTTTTAATTCTTTCACAACACCTGATATCGTGATCGTGACCTTTCACCAAAGCAAGAGATATTCTTGATAAACTAAACACGGACTCGTGTTTGAAATTGTCGGCCACAAAAAAATTCATTTGATAAAAGTATATATATTTTTTTTTAGTTATAGAAGGAGACCACTTCATTTTCAATACTTCATTTTTGACAAAAAAAAAAAAAATATTCCATTTTACCATCCCTTTTTTTTTCTTACTTTAACTTTTAAGATATACTTTTAATAAAAATACAAACTACTTTTTCTTATTTTAACTTTTAAGATTTACTTTTAATAAAAATACAAACTACTTTTTGTATTTTAACTTTTAAGATTTACTTTTAATAAAAGTACAAACTACTTTTTCTTATTTTAACTTTTAAGATTTATTTTTAATAAAAATACAAACTATTTTTTTTTATTTTAACTTTAAAAATTATAAATTTAAGAATAAACATTAGTATGCATGAAATAAATAATGATTAATTGCATAAGTAATCATAAATGTTAGATAACATATAAAGACCCCGTCGTATTCGTATTGATCGGAATTAATCTCGACCCATGGTACCGTGTTGTCAAATGACGTGTTGCGTACATAAAGTACCGTGTTGTCAAATGACATGTTGCGTACAATCATGAGGTCTTATTAACATAAATATAAATGTTAGTGAAGTTAATAAGAGTTAGATTACATAAAATATAATTCAGGCGGTATAACCGGCCATATATAACTTAAATAACATAAATATAAATGTTAGTGAAGTTAATAAGAGTTAGATTACAGAAAATATAATTCAGGCGGTATAACCGGCCATATATAACTTAAATAACATAAATATAAATGTTAGTGAAGTTAATAAAAGTTAGTAAACATAAATGATAGTTAGGCGACAGTGTCGACCATATATAATTTAGGTGGCAGAGCCAACCATATAATAAGAACAATACAAATGCACTAAGAACTTAATAAAAATTAGTAGTTCAAAATGTTAGTAGTCCAAAATTTGATATGTCCGAGTCTGAAAAACCTTAATAATTTCATACCTTTATTAGTGACTCGTGATCGTTTGAGATATCCTTTGATTACACTAAGCTCTTCGTGCTGATAACGTGTTATAATTCAGTAGGCTTATAACTAATTTTGACCTAAGCCTATACAATCCTTAAATATGAGAGAGTAGTAATGGAAGAGAGAGAGAGTATATTTCTTATATGTAAGAAAATGGTGTGTATATGTGTGTTCATTATCCACATATATATAGTACAAATTTTACTATCCATATTTGACTAATTACCATCCATATTTTACTACTAAATTTACAACAATTTTTAGGATTTAATAAGTAATTTTAGGATTAATAAGCAATTTTAGGATTAATAAATAACCGTTTTAGGACTTTTTTTTTTAAATAAAAGTGTATTTTAGGACTTTTAATGTATTTTTCAATTTATTATTTGTTCATATTTTTATTAATTCTATTTAATAAAGTGTTAAAAATATATAAGAAAATGTATAATTAAATAATTGATGGACCCTATCTTCTCTCTCCAAGACACTGAACTGACAATGATTTCAATTTCCCTATTTTTCCACCAATGTCAGTTTACAATGTCAGTCCAGTCAGTGTCCAGTCATCAACAAGACACTGAACTAACACTGAACTGACGCGTCACGACACCCTGTGCTCTAATGAACCTATTTTGTAAACGTTCTCAACATTTTTCCCTCTAGAACTCCAGGAATAATTATCAACTTTATATAAATGACTATTAACTTCATCTACTACCACCATACCACATACTAAAGGTCATTCCAATTTCCAACCATCGGGATAGATATATATTCGGTATGTTTTATCCATTATATAGAAATTAATAAATAAGTGCACGTAAATTTTAATTCTTCAATATTGCCTTTTTTTTTTTTTTTTTTTTTTTTTTTTTTTCTCTCTCTCTCAAACGCAATATTGCCTATTTCTTAATCACATTATTCCGAAATTTTGTACATGTAAACAACGAGTGAAAGATAAAGGTAGGCCTCAAAATTCCGCTGTAGTGTATGCATGTCCAACTCATTATGATAGTGCGGTTCGTGATAGGTCATAGGTGTTTGTCCAATTGTCTATAAATTCAAAATAACTTTGAACATTCGATATATTTCTATATATATGGTCCTATTATATTCAATCATATCCTCATATATTAAAGATACATATGCATGAGTGAGAATGACATTCTCTTACACTACAACACCTCACAATAAGTGCAAAAATTCTCAAAGTAACTTTATTGTGAGGACCTATTCTCACATTAGAGTCCTCACAATAAGTGCAAAACACAAAGCACGCAAGGGACGTGCTATTATGAACAAGGATTACAATCAAGCTAAGTTACACATTACATGAACTAGCATATCATTCCTTTACTTATATAACCAAACACAAGTTTCACCTCCAAGCTACTTAGATTCACCTTCCAAACATTGGAACCACCGTTGATTATGTTGTCCCTATTTGAAGGCCACAAGTGAGAATTTTTATATCTTATATTTTTTTTTTAAAGTGTTTTTTATTCGAAACCGTTTTCCGTATTCATATAAATTTTCGTTATTTTTGTCAAAAAAAAGTGAAAGAGAATTCGAAGATTTGTTACAATATCTTCTTTTAATCTTATCCCTCTTTGCTCGATTGAACCATTAATTAGTGTTAGGTCTTATTAATAGGCCAATTAACTTAAAATCAATTCAAAATAAGAGTATTACGTTTAAGTGTATCCAATATAGTGGACAGTCCATTGAATCCATAGTCACACCCTTTAACAATGAATTCAATCTAGTCGGAAGAGGATCTAGACTAAACCTCCATGGAAAATTGTTCACTTTCCGTGGAAGCACTTTCGACCAATCAAACAACTTAGGTAACGAAGGAAGCATAAGCTCATCAAGATGTTCTCTAGTCTCTCGAACCGAAAATGTATGTATTGTATACTTGATTACACAATTACTACGTACATTGATATTTAAAAAATAGCAGAAACTAGGAAAAGAAAAAGCAACCTAGCCTATTTTATTTATACTATTTGAACTAGAATTGAGAAACGTCAATTCTAAAGCTTGATTTCTTCTTCCGGAAATCAAAGTAAAATCCTTTGATTAGGTGAACTTCATAACAATGTAATCTCGTATGTGTTGAACAATATAATCCCGTGAATATTTATGATTACATGAACCACTATTTATAGAGTACATAACACTCCTAATAACCTAATAAACCCTAAAGGACCTTAGCTCACATATTGGACTTGAGCCTAATTCTATTATCTAACACTCCCCCGCAGTCCGAACAGCGAAATCGTGAAAGTTCGGACTGGAGTAAAACAATAAAACAAAAGTGACAATTTTTGTTTGTTTGTTGCACTGAATAAAATGATATTCGCTGATTTGGTTGCATTGCTTGACTGCGTTTCCTTTTTCGTAGCGCTTTTTTTTTCTGTTACGCCGTGGCTTGCTTTGCTTAGCCTAAGGATTGAGCAGAACTTGGGCTTAGAACTTTTATCACCGATATAATCTTCTTCAACGCTGCAAAACAAGATAGTTTTTTTTTCTATTCCTCTTTTTTTTCGAGGTTTGGAACCTAGTCAAGCTAGGCGGCTCATCCCCACGCCGATTATTTATTGGATCCAAGACTGTGTATTATTACAAGGATAAGAAAAGAACACAGAAATAGAGATCTGATCATGAAGTAAAATCATATGAAACGATTAAATAGAAAAAAGGTAACACAAAAGAAAATGATAAAATAAGACCTTGTTGTAATTTTACTTATTGTTAATAATTATTATGGCCTATACTTTTGCAAGCAAGACTTATTTACTAATATGAATGAACAAAGAGCATGAGAATAAGTAGAGAATTTTTTATTATGAAATTATTGTGTGGTTTACAAGCTTACATTGATGTAGTATTTATACTAAAAATTGGCCATCCATATTTGACATTTAAACATCCATTTATGACTTTGTTTACATTTACACTCCAAGTATGACTTTGTGTATATTTATATTATATTATAACACTCCCCCTTGGATAACAATTTTATTAAAGAGAAACTATTACTGCCTCGTTAAAAACCTTGCTAAAGAAAAACCCAGTGGGATAAAAACTTTAGCCAAAGAAAAAAGTATGCAGCATAGAGTTGACTCCCCCTCAAGTAGACATCGTTGAGTCGTCACATCTTTTGAACTTGCCTCATGCCAATATTGTGAACGTGTGTTCTGAAAACAGCGGTTGACAGTGCTTTGATATAAAGATCAGCAGAGTTGTTGATTGAACGTATCTCAATTTAATCTGGTTGTCTTTTACGAGATCTTGAGTATATGAGAAGAATCCGAGGTTTTCATCTGAAACTGTATCATCTAAATCTTTTATGTACAAGTTTAGCCCCTGTGATTTGTCTACAGTCTCCTTCATGGTTTGCTCAAACCCTTGTTTTAATTCCTATTCCCTTTTAGTCTTTTCTGAGCCTTACCAACATACCATTCTTTTTCATCAAACTTATGGCCGTTAAGACCGTCTATGGCTTTGGCACCTCGTCAGCATTTATATTTTGTTCTGTCACTTTTGATACTCTTCTTTCATTTGTATTATGCAAGCTGCATTATCTTCATATATAGTTGTTGGTGAAGATAGTTGTTGGTCTTTTATAGCGTTATAGTCCACAAGAATCAATAATGATTTGTGTCATTGATCTCAACCAAACACATTTTCAAATAGTTTCATATAATGCAATCACTTCGTCATGATTTGATGATGTTGCAACAAGTGTTTGTTTTAAGAACGCCATGATTTTGTGGTGCCTCCATTTAGGAATACATATCGTTTGAGATTTATCTTTATGAGGATTTGATGAATGACCTGTATATACATAATCAACCAAATCTTGTTTGAAGCGTTAGAATAAAATAATTTTAAATCAGTAGTTCCTCGAAGGTATCGAAATATCTGTTTGATCCCATTTCAGTGTCTTTTGGTAGGAGCTGAGCTGAATCTTGCCAACAAATTAACTGCATAAGAAATGTCAGGTCATGTACAATTTGTAAGATACATAAGAGCTCCAATTGCACTAAGATATGGTACTTCTAGTCCCAGAATATCTTCATGATCTTCACAGGGATGAAATGGATCAGTGTCAACATTAAGTGATCTAACAACCATAGCAGTACTTAATGGTTTTGCCTTGTCCATATTGAAATGTTTTAAAATCTTTTCTGTATAAGCTGTTTGATGTACAAGTAAATCATTAGGCATTTGCTCAATTTGTAAACCAAGGCAATACTTGGTTTTTTCGAGATCTTTTATTTCAAATTCTTTCTTTAGAAGTTGAATGGCTTCATGGATCTCTTTATTTATACATATGATGTTAAGATCATCAACATAAACAGCTATGATCACATATCCATATGTTGTTTTCTATATGAAAACACAAGGGCAAGTAAGGTTATTTGTATACCCTTTGCTTATCAAATAATCACTTAATTGGTTATACTATTGTATCAAGCCATATAAAAATCTGTGTGATTCAATGGAATACATTTCCTTGTGTTTTGCATTAGATGCTTCTGATACCTTAAACCCTTCATGTATATTCATGTATATATCACTATCAAGTGATTTATTTAAATAAGTAGTAATAACATCCTTTAGATGTATTTCTAAATTTTTAGAAACTGCCAGACTGATTAAGTAATTTCATCAATAACAGGAGAATAAGTTTCCTCATAAGTCTTTGAGAGAAGTCTTGAGTTACAAGTCTAGCTTTACCTTGTAACTTCAATTTTTTTTTTCATTTCCTTTTCGGGTAAAAATTCATTTGTGTCCCCTACGTTTCACATATTTAAAAGTGATAATGATTTATCCGAAAACTTTTCTTTTATTGAGCAATTCCAATTCAGCTCGTATATAGTCATTTCTATTTTGACATTCAATGACAGATTTTGGTTCCAGCTCATCATCTTTATTCATGATGTCATTATATGAAAAATTCTCATCAATATTTTGTCATTCCATTTCGGTTCCATATTATTGCATAATTTATTGCAATTTATGTATTTACATTTATCAATATCCTCTGCAGAAGGAATATTGATTGTGGTTCTTCTTGAACACTTTCTTTTACCTCATTATCAGCTGATTTTATTTTTTCGAGGATTTTTATCATTTGATCCAATTGGTCTCCCACGTTTCTGGCGTGGCAAAGACTCATGAGTGATATTATTGCCAGCTTTTTAGAATTTCAATTCTAGCTGAAGCATTTACTGCTGGTATATGATTTAGTCACTCCTTTTTGTATCTGTAAATGCATCGGGTAATTTATTTGCAAGTTCTTGCATATGCATTATTATTATTTTTAACTTTCTTTTCGCATTCTTTTGTGCGATGATCAGGATACATTAATTTATGTTCACACCATGAAACATCATTTTCTTTATTATTTATTTCTCCCCTAATCTAGAGAACAATTTTTCATTATAATGACAATCAACAAAATGTACCGTAAAAACATCACCCGTCATGGGTTCAATATATCTTATAATTGAAGATGTTTCATAATCAATATATATTTCAATCCTTCTTTGAGGAACCATTTGTTGTGGTGGTGCAATTAAAAAAATACAATGCACAACCAAATGTTATAAGATGAAAAATATTTGACTCTCGACCAAAATTAAGTTGGTAATGGAGAATATTTATAACTTGCACTTGGTTTAATGCGAATTAATGTCGCATCAAGTAAATTTACATGTCCCCATATAAATATTGAGAGTTTTGTACTCATTACCAATTGTCTAGTTATTAGCTGCAAACATTTATCTATTGATTCAGCTAAATCAATTTTGTGTATGCACATGAGCAACTGGATGTTCAGCAACAATCCCTGTAGACATATAATAATCATTAAATGTTTGAGATGTTAACTCACCAGCATTATCAAGTCTCATCCTTTTAATGGTGTAATCAGAATAATGTGTTCTCAATTTAATAATTTGTGCAAAAAACTTTGCAAATGCCATATTACGGCTTGATAACACACAAATATGAGACCATCCACTAGATGCGTCTATTAGAACCATGAAATATCAAAATGGTCCACATGATGGATGAATTGGTCCATATATATAACCTTGAATTCTTTCAAGAAACATTGGTGATTCTTTCTCAATATTCTTTTCATTAATCACCATGTGCTTTTCATTAATCACCATATGCGCTCAATATTCTTTTCATTAATCACCATGTGTTTTTCATTAATCACCATATGCGCTTTTCATCATATATCCTTTTTCACCATATGCGCTTTTAATCATATGTGCTGCGCTTTTCATCATATGTGCTGCGCTTTTCATCATATGCGCTGTGCTTTTCATCATATGCGCTGTGCTTTTCATCATATGCGCTGTGCTTTTCATTATATGCGCTTTTCATCACATGTGCTTTTTATCACATGCGCTTTTTATCATATGCACTGCGCTTTTTATAATATGCGATTTTTATCATATGCGCTTTTTATCATATGCGCTGCGCTTTTCATCATATGCGCTTTTCATCATATGCGCTTTTTATCATATGCGCTGAGCTTTTCATAATATGCGATTTTTATCATATGCGCTGCGCTTTTCATCATATGCGCTTTTCATCATATGCGTTTTTTATCATATGCGCTTTTAATCATATGCGTTGTACTTTTTATCATATGCGCTTTTTATCATATGCGCTTTTAATCATATGCGCTGCGCTTTTCATCATATGCTCTTTTCGGTGCTACATAGGTATTTCTCATTTTCGGTTATCATTGACTGATAATCATATGCATTATGATATATATAAGAGAAACTTAACAAATTTCTCTTTGATTTGGGAGAAAGCAAAGGATTGTTTATCAGAAAATTCGTACCATTTGGTAATATGAATTTTTTTACCTTTTTCGTTCCATATATCAAGTTTGCAAGACCTGATATAGTATTTATAATTCCTTCATTTGATTTAAATCAATGAAATATATCTTAGATTTGATTATAGTATGTATGTTACCACTATCTGCAATACATAGGTCTTTACCATTTAATTGATGTTGTATTTCAGCAGGATTCATACTAAAACTTCAAATAATATAAGCAAATAATGAGTTATATTTCATCAAGATAATCAAATTATATTACATGAAAACAAGTTACAATCTGAAGTACATAAAAGATAACACTTAATAAACATATGCATTATGGTCTAAAACCATTTATTTATGAGTGATACATAACAAGCTAGGCATCTTAGAAAATTCAAACCATTCAAGTCTCAAGGTAGCTCAGGGTTTATTTAATCAAGATTTTTCAATAGATTCACTCTCGTTTTCTTTTCTTTTGGGACTTATTTGTAGAGATAAACAAGATGTTCATGTATTCAAGAAATACTAGACTGATGATCCACGTTACCAGATCATTAATAAGAATCTCCGGGATTCTTATAAGAGCGTCTACTAACATCTTCAATTCTATTCTTTCATGGATCACCGTTATTCCTTGATAATTAATATCGTATCTATCTTTGAGTATTTTCCATCATACACTTGGATCTTCGATCATATAATATGTAGATTCTAAGGACTCGTCAATATGTTTGCTAAGAAAAATACTTGCTATTACTTTTTCTTGTTCGGAACAATTGTTATTTTCATTCAGGGTTTCTAAAATACCGATTGATTCGAGATATTTTTCTACATTCATAACCCATGTTAATTAGTTGTTCCCACTTGATTCTAAAAGAGCAAATTTAAGCCCTTTCAAATTCGACATTTTCTATTATCAAAAAGATGAACAACATAAATCATAATCATAATCAACTTCTATTCATAGACAAATAATAAAATGAAATTAGAATCATTTTAAATTCATAAGTAGCAAACAACAGAATAATTGCATGATTACAAATGATAAAACCACAAGATCAGGATAGAATATAGGTTCACCCGGTGGTATATTAGCAACAATTATGATAGTTAGTATGACCAATACAATAGAAAAAATCATTCTTGTGTGAATCATCTTTAAAAAAAAAAACTTTTTGAGAGTGGTAATCTGAGAAAATGAAGATTGATTTGTGAAAATGTGAAAACAGAGATGTTTATTTTATATTTGAAAAATATAGTCGTTGTAACGTCGTTAGTTGACGTTAACAACCGTTATGTATATATGACCGTTGTAACGCCGTTAGTTGACGTTAACGACTGTTATGTACTCGTTGTATTAATAATAATTTTAATAAAAGAATTTTATTAGTACAAATACGATTACTATAAATACATTTAGTATAAATACGAAGATTAAGAGAATAAACATATTATGCATAAATAATAAATTTTAAGAATAAACATTAGTATGCATGAAATAAATAATGATTAATTGCATAAGTAATCATAAATGTTAGATAACATAAATATAAATGTTATTGAAGTTAATAAGAGTTGGATTACAGAAATATAATTCAGGCAGTATAACCGACCATATATAACTTAAATAACATAAATATAAATGTTAGTGAAGTTAATAACATAAATATAAATGTTAGTGAAGTTAATAAAAGTTAGATTACATAAATATAATTCAGGCGATATAACCGACCATATATAACTTAAATAACATAAATATAAATGTTTGTGAAGTTAATAACATAAATATAAATGTTAGTGAAGTTAATAAAAGTTAGATTACATAAATATAATTCAGGCGGTATAACCGACCATATATAACTTAAATAACATAAATATAAATGTTAGTGAAGTTAATAACATAAATATAAATGTTAATGAAGTTAATAAAAGTTAGATTACAGAAATATAATTTTACTTATGATGATAATAATATTTACCTTACTAATAAATAATAGAAGATATCGTTAAAGAATTTCTTACCTTGATTAGTGATTTGTGCTTGGTTAGATAAACCTTGATTATACGGAGCACTTCGTGCTGATAACGTGTTGTAATTTTACTTATTGTTAATAATTATTATGGCCTATACTTTTGCAAGCAAGACTTATTTACTAATATGAATGAACAAAGAGCATGAGAATAAGTAGAGAATTTTTTATTATGAAATTATTGTGTGGTTTACAAGCTTACATTGATGTAGTATTTATACTAAAAATTGGACATCCATATTTGACATTTAAACATCCATTTATGACTTTGTTTACATTTACACTCCAAGTATGACTTTGTGTGCATTTATATTATATTATAACAGACCTAATAATTTAATAGGATTTTAGTAAGAATTAAATAGTGATGCGAGAAGGATTTGAGGCGGCAGTGCAAAACATTGTAACTACACAACTACACGTACACCGAATTGGAACAAAAATAATTTTATTGTTGTTACTAAATGGTTTATTGGAAGATGCAATGATAAAAGCAAAAAACATACGATAAAAAAAGGAGATAGATAATATCAAACGGCAGGAACAATAAGATAAGAAAATTGAAATAAATATACGAAGATCCCTCCCATCATCGAGAATCAGTGATGAAGAGAGAATAACAAATTAAAATTGAAAGTGAATCAACCAGGATCATACCAGTACTCTGATACCATGTTAAACAATAGAACCCGTCAATTATTATTCATTATCAAACCGGTATTTATAGAGTACATATCAAAACCCTAGAAACCCTAAACCCACTAATGGGCCGGGCCTATTGCTAATCTATACTCTTAACACTCCATAGAACTCGTATCTGTTATTGATAATTGTAAACCCTATTTATAGAGTACATCAGCATAACCTAATCAAACCCTAAAGACCCTAAGCCCATAATAGACTTGGGCCTTACATGTTGTCTAACACTCCCCCGCAGTCCGAACGGCAAAATCGCGAAAGTTCGGACTGGAACAAAATAATAAAAATTAAATAAAGTCATAAAAAGAAACTTTTTTTTCTCATTTGTTGCACCGAATTGATTGATTTCATTGATGTCGTTGCGTCTTGCTTGACTGCGTTTCCTTTTCCGTAACGTCTTTTTTTTTTTTACGTCGTGGCGTTTGCTTTGCCTAAGGATTGAGCAGGACTTGGACAAGGAACTTTGTCGACAATCAGAATCTTCATCAACGCTGCAAATAAGATTTTTGACTATATATTTTTTTTCGGGGTTTGGAACCTAGTCACGCTAGGCGGCTCAGTCCCACGCCGATTATTTATTAAAGATTAGCTAGTAAAAAAATAGAAAAGAACAATAAAACATTGGATTTCGAATTAAAGAAGTTGAAAAACATATGTAAATGATTAAACAAGACTACGAAGTAGGAATTGAAGTGGTCTTGCAAAACATTGAGCATACACGTGCAACACTAAGGTGGAGGCTGCCGATCAAAGTTTAACATGCTTTTGTTTTTTTTTTTTTAAATAATAGAAGAAGGTTTAACACATATATATGACGGTGGATATGGTTTTATTTTTTAGCGACGATGCTCAAGTGGGCACAAAGTTGAGCGGCTGTAGTCAGAGTAGTTCTGATGTGTTAGATGCGGCTGAACAAACAAAAAGATAATAATAATAATAATAATAATAATAATAATAATAATAATAACGGCTGTGGTGGGGTGATAGAGGGATTAGGTTATTTGACGGGACGGTAGGAACCTGGCATCTGATACCATGTTATAGAATAGAACTCGTATCTCTTATTGATAATTGTAAATCCTATTTATAGAGTACATCAGCATAACCTAATCAAACCCTAAAGACCCTAAGCCCATAATAGACTTGGGCCTTACATGTTGTCTAACAGTATGTTTCATTCATCATTCTGTAATCTATTTATACAAGAGCTAGCATAACAAACTCCCTGTTAATTAGGGATTGCAATCTTCTATCTATAGCATATATACCGTAATATCCTATTTATGGATAACATACAACTCATAACGTGTACAGCTAATAGTCCCCCACAGATGAAACTGGAGGAAGATGAACGTTGAGGCTGTCCCGAAATTCATCAAATAGTACAAGTGGGAGCCCTATCGTGAATATGTCCACAACTTTATGTCATGAAGGTACATGTAAGATACGAACTTGCCCGCGTGCAACCTTTTCTCGAACAAAATGTATATCGAGTTCAATGTGTTTCGTCCGTTGATGTTGAATGAGGTTGTTGGATAGGAAAATTGCACTGACATTATCACAATAAATAATAGTAGCTTTATGTATCGGTCGATGTAGCTCAATAAAAAGATTACGCAGCCAGCATGATTCAGACACCACATTAGCAACACCTCGATATTCAGCTTCGGCACTTGAGAGAGATAGCGTTGGCTTACGTTTAGAAGACCAAGAGGGCAAGAGATGAGATTGTCACCAAGATATACGCATTAGCCCGATAGCCCAATCCACATCTGTGTAGGATACCAAGTTTGTGGTAGGCGATCGAACCATATGTAGCCCATGATGTAGAGTACCTTGAATATAGCGTACAATGTGTTTGAGTGCGTGCATATGAAAATCATATGGTGCATACATATGAAGACAAATTTGTTGTACATCATAAGAGATTTCCGGGCGAGTGAAAGTCAAGTATTGCATTAGTTGTACACGTTATAAGTTGTATATTATCCATAAATAGGAGATTACGGTATATATGCTATAGATAGACGATTGTAATCTCTAATTAACAGGGAGTTTGTTATGCTAGCTTGTAATGACCCGTCCAAATCCATTTGAATGAATACATCATTCATCGATTTCACAGTGAGGTAATGACCTCTACATGATATGTTTTGTAAACATTGCATTCTTTTGAAAAGGCACACTATAATTGAATATCAAATTCCAAGGTTATTGACGTTTGATGATTTCTACATATAGACAATCACCGTAAATAATAGTTTACAATACTACATCCGTTGATAATGTAGTCAAAATAAGATACATGGTGATGATTTTGTGAATGCAACGTTTTCTTGAATAAAGCATGTATGACTCCATGCAC
The DNA here is from genome assembly GCF_046630445.1 of Rutidosis leptorrhynchoides. NCBI lineage: Eukaryota > Viridiplantae > Streptophyta > Magnoliopsida > Asterales > Asteraceae > Rutidosis > Rutidosis leptorrhynchoides. Next base: position 123,738,167 of record NC_092339.1, read on the forward strand.
ATAGCTTGTATAATATATAAGCAAACAGCGGAAGAATTCTAGGAACATGAGAATAAACATGCTTAAAAGTGTCAACACAAAGGTTGGTGAGTTCATAGTTTTAATGTTGAGCATAATCTGTATATAATGGTGGATCACAAGATTTCAGTTGTTTCATCCAGAAACGTTTATCAAAAGATTCTACGAAATTGAGCACCCTGGTAACTAAACTTTAACATTATAATAAGTACCCTTGTTTTAACATACATGCAACCAACATGTACAATACACGCAATCCTACGTATATTCAACTGAAATAGTATAAATCTGTTTTATAGTTCAGGCTAGGGTTTCTATACCTGGAACAGACGGTGATGTCAAGCCATATGGATCCATATATAACTACTCACGCCCACCAGTTCTTATAACCGGCAGTTACTAGTTACCAAAGCTAAGGGATTTTCGGTTCAAACTCAGTGTAGAATTTAGAATGTACTTGTATCCATTGCGTTTAAAATAAAGTGCATGTATTCTCAGCCCAAAAATATAGATTGCAAAAGCAATTAAAAAGAGAGCAAATGAAACTCACCTTAGCAGCACATAAGGTCATTCATCAAAATGTGACCGAAACTCGAAATGCAAAGTAATCATAGATTTCAACCTAGAGAACATATGTTGGTCAATAAATGTCTAACAGGCTAGGTCATGTCATAGTGTATCACAATCCTAATGCTCGAGACCGACATGCAAAAGTTAACAAAAGTCATCTCAAAAGTCAACCTGACCCAATATGATCTTTAAATCTATACTCGGTGTAGAATCTAGTGACTTTTGAGATGACTTTTGTTAACTTTTGAATGTCGGTCTCGAGCATTAGGATTGTGATACACTATGACACGACCTAGCTTGTTAGACATGTATTGACCAACATATGTTCTCTAGGTTGAGATCTACGGTTATTTTGCATTCCGAGTTTCGATCACATTTCGGTGAATGACCTTATGTGGTGCTAAAGTGAGTTTCATTTGCTTCCTTTTTAATTTCTTTTGCAATCTATATTTTTTGGCTAAGAATACATGCACTTTATTTTAAACGCAATGGATACAAGTACATACTAAATTCTACACCGAGTTTGAACCGAAAATCCCATAGCTTTGGTAACTAGTAACTGCCAGTTATAAGAACTGGTGGACGCGAGTAGTAGTATATGGATCCATAGGGCTTGACATCCCCGTCTGTTCCAGGTATAGAAACCCTAGCCTGAACTATAAAACAGACATATGCTATTTGAGTTTAGTACACGTTGGATTGCGTGTATTATACATGTTGATTGCATGTATGTTAAAACATGGGTACTTATTATAACGTTAAAGTTTAGTTACATGGTGCTCAATTTCATAGATTATTTTGATAAACATTTCTGGATGAAACAACTGAAATCTTGTGATCCACCTTTATATACAGAATATGTGCAACATTAAAACTATGAACTCACCAACCTTTGTGTTGACACTTTAAAGCATGTTTATTCTCAGGTTTCTAGAAGTCTTCCGCTGTTTGCTGATACGTTATACAAGATATGTGCATGGAGTCATACATGCTTTATTCGAGAAAACTTTGCATTCACAAAATCATCACCATGTATCTTATTTTGACTGCATTGTCAACGGATGTATTATGGTAAACTATTATATACGGTGATTGTCTATACATAGAGATCATCAGACGTCAAAAACCATGGATTTATATATTCATTTATGGTGTGCCTTTTTAAAAGAATGCAATGTTTATAAAACGTATCCTATAGAGGTCAAAACCTCACTATGAAATCAATGAATGATGTATTCGTCCAAGTGGATTTGGACGGGACATCTCAGTTGGCATCAGAGCTTGAGGTCATAGGGAACCAGAATTTGCATTAGTGTGTTTAACTGGTAATTGTTAGGATGCATTAGTGAGTCTGGACTATGACCGTATCTGTTTTTACCGAGTTTTGCTTATCATTTCTTGTCAGAAATTACTTGCTTATCATTCTTTAGTCTAGACACGTCTTACTGCAATTATTACATAAATGGAAGTATAGAAAAATCATATCTTATCATATTTATCTCAGCAGACTTTGTCTGACACTTTTCCTAAATTTCCTCCGTAAATTACGGAATCTTTTTGCTATATATACGTATTCAAGGAGACGAAGATATCATTCAGTATTCAACACCCATATCATATCAAAAACCCTTTATCCGATCATATAATATAGATTTCTCACTTGATTCCTCGAACTCCTCGAGCTCCGAAAGCAGTGTGACCTGAATGGAGCAACCAATTAGCCATCATCTATTCTAGATGAATTGGGAATGGGTTCGTAGCTTACTTAATCATTGGAGACAAGAAGAAGGTGATCCCTTCCATCCACCACATTCCCCTCTTGGCGAAGAACCTGAAGCACTTACCGGCGAACCTGTTCGTAATACCATTTTCTCTCTCATCTCCAGAGTATCTCGTCATGATTTTATTCTATCTTAAATTCTGGATCTTATTCATCCGCTCATCCGAACCGCCAATCGTCTCGGTGTAGTAGAAGAAGTCAACGAGATTCGCGCTCGGGTAGTGGCTTTGGAGAATATGATGCAAAGATTACAAGCACCAGCAGCATCACCAGCATCAACAGTACCACCATCGTCAACACCAACAGTTTCATTACCACCCCCAACAACAACATCCGCATCCCACACCTCAACATCACAATCTGTACCTCGAACATCAACGTCATACGCACCATAGATACCAAGGAATACCAACAACAACAAATGATGAAGTATTGACTCATAACTTCATCAAAGAAATATTCTGCAGAGAATATGTAGTTTCTAAAAGTTTTAGAGATTACTTATTCTAGTTCTAATTGTAAACCAGATGAGTGAGAGAACAGAAATGATGAAATAAAACCCTGATCGGAATGATGCATGATTTACAAGCTAGATCTGTTTTACCAGCAGCATCAACAGTACCGTCAGTATCACCAGCACCGTCAGTACCGTCAGCATCGTCAGCATCAGCAACATCTACAACATCACAAGCTCCGCCAGATCCTTAATCACCACAAACATCATCACTAATCAACAACGCGTATATCGTATCAACGAGTTATGAAGTATTAACTCATTCCCTCTGAAGAAATTATATGTATATTATATATATATATATATATATATATATATATATATATATATATATATATATATATATATATATATATATATATATATATATATATATATATATATATATATATATATATATATATATATATATATATATATATATATATATGAATTTTGAGATCAAAATAAATCTTTTCGTACTAAGCTATTACGTGTGAATCTTAACTACTCGGTTAGTTCACGTTATTAATATGCTATGATGTACATCCTTCATTAATAACTTAACAATCGTTAACTATAATCTCTGCTTCGACTTAATAGATTCCATTTCATAATAAATCAAGTGCATTATTCAAATACATGTTTGATTTTACACTTTCATTTTCGATGTACTTGAAACTTTCCAGAAAACATCATTCGTACCTTACGAAGTTAGCAAGAATTCTATAAGCACCAACATGATTCACTGAGGAAATATCAATAAAACTGAATAACGAAGTATTGATTACATTAGTGAAATACTCCGCGAAGATTATGAAATCTTTAATGTTTTAGAGATTATTCATTTCTAATCCAGCCGAAAATCAAATGAGCTTAATATGATATTAACTCATTAAATCTGTATTACATCTGAAGAAAATATACATACATATATTTTCATAAAGACTGTAATAAAATTCTCTGGGACAAAATATTACTTGTGAAACTTTTAACGGGTAGGTAATACCCGAAAGATATATAAATTCACAATTAATATGTTACATTCTTCGATTCTGATTCAACAAATCATCAACAATACTCACTACTTTCATAACGATATACATTCTTTCCTATAAATCAAAACAACCATTCGCATTCAAATTTGATTACATATTCTGATTTTGAAAAAAATCAGAATCCAAGCCAAGATTTAACAGAAAACATCACTCTTAGATTCTTACATCTTTCAAAGCTATACTTTGACTTCAAAACTGTGGTAGAACATCATTTCTATTCATAAAACCCAGAAAAATATTTGTATCATTCAAAATTCTAGAACATCATATGTATCTTGACAATTACAATCTTCATGCAAAACCTTCAAACTTTTGAAAACACCTCGGACTGATAACCGACGATTCAGTTATGATAACTTTGAATGCTGATGGAGCAGCAAAAACTGTAAATGACCTTAACAGCCAAAAGTTTAATGATAAAGAAGAGTGTGTTGGCAAAGCTCAGAAAAAGAGAAGGTTTGGAACTGGAAAACGGATTGAGCAAACCATGAAGGAGGCTGTAGACAAATCACAAAGACTAAACCTGCCTTCAAAGAATCCAAATGATTCAATATCTGCTAAAGTCATTAACGAATACCTTGCTCCTGACTCTAAACCTTTACGGACAAATCTTCTTTATCATCTTTCGATATTAGAAATTCTAAGATATCATCATATCTTTCATTATAAATATCCTCGATATTTCTGAAGATATTTTCATAACTATTCTTATCTGAAATCATTTATCTCTTCGCGATATCTGCGTTACATCATAAAGGAAACTATTTTAGTTTCTAAATTCTGAAAAATTCGAATTTAAAATAAGAATGTTTTGAAGTAGTGTTGGGAACTGAAGCATGAGTTAGTTTAATATAATGACACTTGATCAACGTGATTATATTATAGTAAGTCATGCAGAGTTTCTAATGGAACGTGATGATTCACAGATCATAACGTCATCATGTGCCATGTTACACGACTCATACACTCTATCTAGTATATAAACATATTAAGAACATAATTTCTTGATAGTTCTATCTTTTCTTTTGAATTCTGGTAATTTAACCAATCAAGATCGTGCTATTACAATCTCTCTCTTAGAACATTAGTTATGTTCATTCGAAACTCCATACCTACGAATTCTGGACCATTATTCGCTTGATTTGAAGTCGCGAAGAAGAAAACAAAAGTGTGAAGCTCTGAAATATAAATGGGAGTATAAATCGCAGTAAATAAGAGAGAACATTAACTGTGGATATCAATGATTATAGAAAAACAGAAGCAGGGACATCGAAATATAAGGGGAGATATAGAACCCAACAATAACCCAGAAATTACAAACCGTGTATATCGATGCGTATAGCAATATATAGACACGGGAGAACTAAAAACACTATAATACCAAGAGTATAGTAGAAGTGAATAGATTCTTCCGACGGAAGATGAAAAAGAAGAATGATTAATATGAAAGTTAGGAGTATATCAAGAACCAGAACTGGATGAAGCATATTGATGAATGCTTTAAAATATGAATTGAGGGAGAAAGAATAAAATGTATGAGCTGTGGAAAATAAGGAAATGAAGAGGGTGGATTTATAGTGAAATATCCGACAGAGCAATCAAAACAGATTATCGCATTTAATCAAAGAAGATCCTATCTCCTTAACTACCGAAGAATCAAATCTTATTACGAAGATTTTTTCTAAATCCCTTGAATTTCGGAAATCAACTGTGACTATGTCACCGGTTAAGACAAACCTTCATTTACTCATTTCACTCATTTGTGATAACTTCACTTGTACACTTAGCATAAACAATTTGTTTTATCCATATTACTCAATAATGATAAAACTCTAACTTTCAACTCGTATGACTCATGAAAACATACTTATTGTCATCCATGACCATCCCAATCAAATTTTGGGACGAAATTTCTTTAACGGGTAGGTACTGTGATAACCCGAAAATTTTTGACCAAATTTAAACTTTATCTTTAAATGATTTAATGTTTCCGACACGATAAGCAAAGTCTGTAATGTTGAAATATAATTATTTTTGAAAAACTAAAATATAATATTATTAAATAAATATTTCAATCCTATATAATATGTACAAAATTATATTTTTCTTTGAGAATATATATATATATATATATATATATATATATATATATATATATATATATATATATATATATATATATATATATATATATATATATATATATATATATATATATATATATATATATATATATATATATATATATTGCAAAGTGATTAAATATAATATTAACTAGATACAAAACGTTTTGATTTAAATTATCATATGAATATATAACAAGAGGTCGATTTATAGAAGCAAATGACCAAAACATTCAAATGTATAAGTTACATTTCATGGAGTATAATTATTGGTGAAATAAATCTAATTATTGATAAAGGTACGTGTCGCGAAACGTAAAGTACAAGTTTTCGAAGCGTACGAAAGGACGTTCAAAAAACCGAAACCGGCACGTAAGTCGAGCGTCAACGTACAATTCATCGGTGCTAAAATTACAAATCAACTATGCACGAGAATATAATATAATATTTAATTAATTCTAAAGATTAAATATATTATATATTATATATATATATATATATAATATAGATGTCGGCAAGATTTATAATGTGATGTGAGCTGGGAGAAGCCACCATGCGATCGCATGGCCTTAAGGCTCAATCCCCATGCGATCGCATGGGGAGGTTTGGTGGCTCAAGTCTATAAAATCCGACGTTTTTGGTTCATTTGTTGCACACTTCTTCCTCCGATCTTCATATTACTCCGTATTTATTTTATTTATTTTATTATTAATTATTATTATTTATATTATTAAAATTAATATTATTATTAATCTTATTATTAGTAGTATTAGCATTATTATTATTTATACATAAAATACTACGACGAAGTTCTGCTCGCATGTTTTCAAAACGGGTTTTTCGAGCGGGATGGAGCTAAGGAAATTATGGGTTACAGCTATGGAGGTTATGGGTATGGTTCGGGGGTATAGCTCGTGAGGTCAATCTAGTGTTTATTATTTCCGTTGCATCTACGTACTTTCCTACAATATTGAATCACAATATTGATACGTGAGCATTCACATCTTATCTTTTATATATTAATAGTGTATCCATGTCTAGTGCTCAAGAATATATGTTTATGCATGCTTGTATACTTTAGTTTTGTCGTTAGATAGTTTATGATGAATCACGAATTTGATATATATGCTACTGATATAAAGTATATGATATGCATGTTTTTGGAAAGCTGGCAAAAAATTATTAACTTTTCATTTAGAAATCGCGTGATTTCGATGAACGGATTAAAAGATATGGTCAACTGAATTATGGTTAACGTTAATTGAAATTGTGTTTGAAATGTAAATTAATATTTAAACAAATTGTCTATGAGATTGATAAATTGAATTTTCAAATATTATTAATCGAGTAAATGAATTTCTATATAAAGCACGTCTCGTTTTGTTGAACAATTGTCAAAGTTGACTGTCTTATCATGTTTTAAATCTTTATAAACACTATAATCTGATTTTACAAGTATTAGAAAACTAAGTGAAATAATAAAATATTTTCGATTGCCATGATAATTCAAATATAATATAGCTCCTGAAATAAATAATAATGTGAGTTTGATAAACTATAAATTCGTTCAATTATCAAGACTTATACTATGATAATAAACATGTATAGATTTAAAGATCATATTGGGTCAGGTTGACTTTTGAGATGACTTTTGTTAACTTTTGCATGTCGGTCTCGAGCATTAGGATGTGATACACTATGACACGACCTAGCCTGTTAGACATTATTGACCAACATATGTTCTCTAGGTTAAAATCTATGATTACTTTGCATTCCGAGTTTCGGTCACATTTCGATGAATGACCTTATATGCTGCTAAGGTGAGTTTCATTTGCTCCCTTTTTAATAGCTTTTACAATCTATATTTTTGGGCTGAGAATACATGCACTTTATTTTAAACGCAATGGATACAAGTACATACTAAATTCTACACTGAGTTTGAACCGAAAATCCCTTAGCTTTGGTAACTAGTAACTGCCAGTTATAAGACCTGGTGGGCACGAGTAGTAGTATATGGATCCATAGGGCTTGACATCCCCGTCTGTTCCAGGTATAGAAACCCTAGCCTGAACTATAAAACAGACGTATGCTATTTGAGTTTAGTACACGTTGGATTGCTTGTATTGTACATGTTGGTTGCATATATGTTAAAACAGGGGTACTTCTTATAACGTTAAAGTTTAGTTACAGGGTGCTCAATTTCGTAGAATATTTTGATAAACGTTTCCGGATGAAACAACTGAAATCTTGTGATCCACCTTTATATACAGTATATGTGCAACATTAAAATAATGAACTCACCAACCTTTGTGTTGACACTTTAAATCATGTTTATTCTCAGGTTTCTAGAAGTCTTCCGCTGTTTGCTTATACATTATACAAGATATGTGCATGGAGTCATACATGCTTTATTCGAGAAAACTTTGCATTCACAAAATCATCACCATGTATCTTATTTTGACTGCATTGTCAACGGATGTATTATGGTAAACTATTATATACGGTGATTGTCTATACGTAGAGATCATCAGAAGTCGAAAACCTTGGATTTATATATTCATTTATGGTGTGCCTTTTCCAAATAATGCAATGTTTAGAAAACGTATCATATAGAGGTCAAAACCTCACTATGAAATCAATGAATGATGTATTCGTCCAAGTGGATTTGGACGGGACATCTCAGAATATGAGTTGATAAACAGAGTTTCATTATTATTGACTAATATAGATAAAACGATTTGATTATGTGAAGCGTACGAGTGAAGCTGTCACAAAAGGTTGAGATAAAGATTTAACTTTTGACGTAGTCACGGTGGATTTCCGGATTTCAAGGAATTTAAAGATAATCCTTGAAATCCATATAAGATTTGATTCTCCGGTAATCAAGGAAATTGTGATCCTCTTTGATTAAATACGGTAATCTGCCTCGATTACTATGTCTGATATTTTGCTATAAATTGACCTCTTCCGTTTCATTTATTTTCACCACTCCTATAATCTTCTTCCTTATTTCATACATCCCGATAGATTGTAAAAATGCTAAATCTAGTCCTGATTCTTGACATTTTCCTGGCTATAATATCCTTCATTCTTCTATTTTATCTGCCACTAGAGGAAGTTGTTTTCTTCTACTATTACCTTGGGGTTATAATGTTTTTAATTCTCCCGTGTCTTTACGTTGCAATACGTATTGATATACACGGTCTGTAATTTATGTGTTGTTGTCAAGCTTTATATTTTCCCTTATATTTAGGAGCTCCATGATTTTGTTTCTTCTTCCCGACTTCAAGTCAAGCGAATAATGGTCCAGCATTCGTAGGTATGGAGTTTCGAATGATCATAATATACAAAGTAGAATGGAATGGTAAAAGCACGATTTGATTTGTCAAATTACTAGAATATCTGGAAAAGACCGAATCATCAAGAAAAATATTTTCTTGATAGTTTAGAGGTTAAATAGAATGAAAGAGTTATGTAACATGGTTCATGATGAGGGTATGATCTGTGAACCTTTATCACGTTCCATTAGAAACTCAGCATGACTTACTGTAATATAATCACGTTGATCAAGTGTCATTATATTATACTAACCCATTCTTCAATTCCTAACACTACTTCAAAAACATTCATATTTTAAATTCGAATTTTTCAGATTTTAGAAACTAAAACAGTTTCCTTTATGATATAACACAGATATCGCGAAGAGATAAATGATTTCAGATAAGAATAGTTATGAAAATATCTTCAAAAATATCGAGGATATTTATAATGAAAGATACGATTATATCTTAGAATTTCTAATATCGAAGGATGATGAAGAAGTTTTGTCCGTAAAGGTTTAGAGTCAGAAGTAAAGTATTTGTTAATGACTTCAGCAGATACTGAATCATTTAGATTCTTTGAATGCAGGTTTAGTCTTTGTGATTTATCCACAGCCTCCTTCATGGTTTGCTCAATCCGTTTTCCAGTTCCAAACCTTCTCTTTTTCTGAGCTTTGCCAACACACTATTCTTTATCATCAAACTTTTAGCTATTAAGGTCATTTACAGTTTTTGCTGCTTCATCAGCATTTTTCAAAATTTTAAGAACTGATTCGTAGGCTGGGCGCTTTTCAGAATTTCATAATGGAAGATCATAATTCTAAGAGATAATTGTTATATGTATTGATATAATTGTTGATGTAGAAACACTGCGAGATTCAAAATACTGATTGCTAATTCCCTGAAGTTGGTATTGTAATTATTGTTACAAGATGTGGATGAGTACATGATAGAGTTTGAACGAGTATAATGATTTTTCAGAAGGTCAAAGATCAATGAAGTTGTTGGTAAGTTTACTGCTAATGTGGCGAGATATAAAAGGTTCCCCTGTAACAATGATGAAGGGGTAATTGTTATAATAAGGCTTATTCGAATGAAAATTGAAGTTGATTTGTTGAATCAGAATTGAAGAATGTAACATATTAATTGTGAATTTTATATATCTCTCGGGTATTACCTACCCGTTAAAAGTTTTACAAGTAATATTTTGTACCAGAGAATTTTATTACAGTCTTTATGAAAATATATGTATGTATATTTTCTTCAGATATAATACAGATTTAATGAGTTAATATCATATTAAGCTCATTTGATTTTCGGCTGGATTAGAAATGAATAATCTCTAAAACATTAAATATTTCATAATCTTCGCGGAGTATTTCACTAATGTAATCAATACTTCATTATTCAGTTTTATTGATATTTCCTCAGTGAATCATGTTGGTGCTCATGGAACTCTTGCTAATTTCGCAAGGTACGAATGATGTTTTCTAGAAAGTTTCGAGTACATCGAAAATGAAAGTGTAAAATCAAACGTGTAATTGAATAGTACACTTAGTTTATTATGAAAAGGAATTCATTGAATTTGAAACAGAGATTGTAGTTAACGATGGTTATGTCGTTAATGAAGGATGTACATCATTGTATATTAGTAATATGAATTAACCGAGTAGTACCTACCAGTTAAGATTCACACGTAATAGCTTAGTACGAAAAGATTTTTTTGATTTCAAAATTCATATATATTAAATATACATATAATTTCTTCAGGGGAAATGAGTTAATACTTCATAACTCGTTGATACAATATACGCATTGTTGATTTGTGATGATATTGGTGATTATGGAATTGGCGAAACTTGTAGTGCTACAGGTTTTGCCGGTGTTAGTGATACTGACGGTACTGTTGATGCTGCTGGTAAAACAAGTCTAGCTTGTAAATCGTACACCATTCCGGTCAGGGTTTCTACTCTTCCTTCTATCGTTTTGGTCCACTCATCTGATTTACGGTTTCGGCTGGAATAGATAATCTCTAAGACTTTAGAGATTACATAATCGTCACAGGATGTTTCTCAAATGAAGTTATGAATTAATACTTCATAGGTTATTATTGTTGGTACTCCTTGGTATATATGGTGCGTATGACGTTGATGCTCGAGGTACAGATTATGATCTTGAGGTGTGGGATGCGGAGGTTGTTGTTGGTGGTGGTAATGGTACTGTTGGGGTTGATGATGGTGGTACTGTTGATGCCGGTGATGCTGCTGGTGCTTTTAACCCTTGCACCATATTCTCCAAAGCCACTACCCGAGCGCGAAGCTCGTTGACTTCTTATATTACACCAGGATGATTGTCGGTTCGGACGAGCGGATGAATAAGATTCAGAATTTGAGATAGTATATTATCGTGATGAGATACTCTGAAAATGAGAGAGAAAATGGTGTCTCGAACATGTTCGCCGGTAAGTGCTTCAGGTTCTTCGCCAAGAGGGAAATATGGTGGAATGAAGGGATCACCTTCTTCTTGTCTCCAATGACTAAGCATGCTACGAACCCATCCCAATTCATCCAGAATAGGTGATGGCTGATTGGTTGATCCATTCCGGTTACACTGTCTTCGTAGTTCAGGTGAATATCCATATCGGTATAGCTGTCGGAGTTTAAGGAATTTGAACTAGATACGGGATCCATCTTTTATAATTAGGGAGATGATTTTTGATATGAAATAGATTATAGAATTTAGATTGGTACTCTTCAATACATAATTTATATATGTATATATAATACCAAAATTCCATAAATCACGGAGGAATTTTCGGAAGATGTCAAGTAAAGTTACAGTAACAGATATGCTAAGATATGAATTAGCAGATACGCTAAGATATGAATTTTGTCTATACACTATCTATGCAATCAATGCAGTAAGACGCGTTTAGACTTAAGATGATAGACAGGTAATTTCTTACAAGAAATGATAAGCAAAAATGGGTAAAAATAAATACGATCATCGTCCAAACTCACTAATGCATCCTAACAATTACCAGTTAAACACACTAATGCAAACTCTGGTTCCCTATGACCTCAAGCTCTGATACCAACTATGATGACCCGTCCAAATCCATTTAGACGAATACATCATTCATCTATTTCACAATGAGGTAATGACCTCTACATGATACGTTTTGTAAACATTGCATTTTTTTGAAAAGGCACACCATAATTGAATATCAAATTCCAAGGTTTTTAATGTTTGATGATTTCTACATATAGACAATCACCGTAAATAATAGTTTACAATACTACATCCGTTGATAATGCAGTCAAAATAAGATACATGGTGATGATTTTGTGAATGCAACATTTTCTCGAATAAAGCATGTATGACTCCATGCACATAGCTTGTATAACGTATAAGCAAACAGCAGAAGACTTCTAGGAACCTGAGAATAAACATGCTTAAAAGTGTCAACACAAAGGTTGGTGAGTTCATAGATTTAATGTTGCGCATAATCTGTATATAATGGTGGATCACAAGATTTTAGTTGTTTCATCCAGAAACGTTTATCAAAAGATTCTACGAAATTGAGCACCCTGGTAACTAAACTTTAACGTTATAATAAGTACCCCTGTTTTAACATACATGCAACCAACATGTACAATACTCGCAATCCTACGTGTATTAATCTCAAATAGTATACGTCTGTTTTATAGTTCAGGCTAGGGTTTCTATACCTGGAACAGACGGGGATGTCAAGCCCTATAGATCCATATATAACTACTCACGCCCACCAGTTCTTATAACCGGCAGTTACTAGTTACCAAAGCTAAGGGATTTTTGGTTCAAACTTGGTGTAGAATTTAGTATGTACTTGTATCCATTGCGTTTAAAATAAAGTGCATGTATTCTCAGCCCAAAAATATAGATTGCAAAAGCAATTAAAAAGGGAGCAAATAAAACTCACCTTAGCAGCACATAAGGTCATTCACCGAAATGTGATCGAAACTGGAAATGCAAAATAACCGTAGATCTCAACCTAGAGAACATATGTTGGTCAATAACAAGCTAGGTCGGGTCATAGTGTATCACAATCCTAATGCTCGAGACCGACATGCAAAAGTTAACAAAAGTCATCTCAAAAGTCATCCTGACCCAATATGATCTTTAAATCTATACATGTTTATCATATTAACATAGTATCAGTCTTGAACGAATTTATATTTATCAAACTCAAAATATTATTTATTTCAGGAGCTATATTATATTTGAATTATCATGGCTTTCACAAAGCTTTCCAATACTTATAAAATCAGATTATAGTGTTTATAAAGCTTTAAAACATGATAAGACAGTCAACTTTGACAATTGTTCAACAAAACGAGACGTGCCTTATATAGAAATTCATTTACTCGATTAGTAATATCTAAAAATCCAATTTATCAATCTCATAGACAAGTTGTTTAAATATTAATTTACAGTTTCAAACACAATTTCAATTAACGTCAAACATAATTCAGTTGGCCATATCTTTTAATCCGTTCATCGAAATCACGCGATTTCTAAATGAAAAGTTATTAATTTTACGATAGCTTTCCAACGACATGCATATCATATACTTTATATCAGTAGCATATGTATCAAATTCGCGATTCATCATAAACTGTTTAACGACAAAATTAAAGAATAAAATCATGCATAAACATATATACTCGAGCACTAGACATGGATATACTCTTTGAATATAAAAGATAAGATATGAATGCTCACATATCAATATTGTGATTCAATATTGCAGGAAAGTACGTAGACGCAACGGAGATGATAAACGCTAGGTTGACCTTTGACTCATGATCATAACCCCCAAGTAATACCCATAACCTCCATAGCTATAACCAATAATTTTCTTAGCTCTATCCCGCTCGAAAAGCTTGTTTTGAAATCGTTTGGTCATAACCTCGTCGTAATATTTTATGTATAATACTAATAATAATAATACTACTAATAATTATAATAAGATTATTAATAATAATCTTAATAATAATAATAATAATCATAATAATAATATAATAATAATAATAATAATAATAATAATAATAATAATAATAATAATAATAATAATATAAATATAATACAGAGTAATATGTGAGATAGAGAAATGGATGAGCACCAGTTCGATTGAGATTTTATAGACTTGTCCTGAAAATCAACCCCATGTGATCACATGGTTTGATAGGCTTATGGCCATGCGATCGCATGGCCACCTATCTCCAGCTCACAATGTTTTGTTTTTTTGTTTGTCGACATAATTTTATAATATATATATATAATTTATATAATTTATATTAATTATATTTATATATATTATATTATATTTTTATGTATAGGTGACTTTGTAATTTCAGTTCCGATAATCTGTACGTTGACGCTCGACTAATGTCCCGGTTCCGATTTTTCGGACGTCTTTTCGTATGGTTAGAAAACTTGTACTTTACGTTTCATGACTCGTACCTTTGCCAAAATATAGACTTACATTAGCAATAACTATGTTACCCGAAGTGTATCATGAACGTTCGAGTGTTTTGGTCATTTGCGTCTATAAATTAACGTCTTAATCTATAATAATATTATTTTAAATCAAAACGTTTTATATCTAAGTTAATATTACATTTTATAACATTTGTAAAATATACATACATTTTCATTTTGAAATAGTGTTTTACTGTAGAAAAATGATTTTTACTGTAGCAAATAGTGGTTTTCGAAAACACTGTAGCTTTTCGGGTACTGTAGCAATTCGAAAATACTGTAGCAAATTAGTGTTTTACTTGTTCATCTTAAACGTTTTAGTTAACTTATCTAAATATCAATCGAATCAATAAACAAATGTTACTATCGTTTACTAAATAACTTGAAATTATATATATGTATATATCTTTATTTAATATACATAAATCGGTTTTTAAATACACATTGCAAGTTATTTATAATTAATTTTAATAAATAATATTCCAACTTATTGTATATATATATATATATATATATATATATATATATATATATATATATATATATATATATATACAAATAGATGTTCGTGAATCGTCGGTCAATAGTCAAAGGTTAACTGAATATATAACATTAGTTCAAAAATTTTGAGAATCAATAATACAGACTTTGCTTATCTTGTCGAAATCATATAAAGATTAAGTTTAAATTTGGTTGAAAATTTCCGGGTCGTCACATAGCTCTTGTATAAATAGATTACAGAATGATGAATGAAACATACGAGATTACATTCTAATATGGTATCAGCAGCCTAATACCTTGCTATTCCCTCTCCATTGCTGTCTTCAACCTCGACAATCTATCTTCTCTCTACTACTCTCCTAAATAACTTCTTCACCCACTTAAATCATATCTACCAATCCCATTCTGTAATCTATTTATACAAGAGCTAGCATAACAAACTTCCTGTTAATTAAGGATTACAATCGTCTATCTATAGCATATATACCGTAATCTCATATTTATGGATAATATACAACTCATAACGTGTATAGCTAATAATAACAACCATTGAATGCTTCGTATATTTGAGAATATTCGATTTGAACTTTGTGGCTTCTTCTCATTTGAATTCAACATGCTCTAATTGATTAATTTCTTCCAAATTAATTAATGTAAATCATGAAAATATGGTTTACATCTTCAATTCAGGAAAATCATTATCATATATACTAATAGTCACCAAGTTTTTGGTAAGTTTATATGTTGATGAGTGTCTTTTTTGGCAAGGAAGGAATACGTCAAATGAGCTATATTTAAGGGGTAAGAATTGTAACTATCTACGGGGTAATAGGTGTAACTTTTCAGGTGTATATACTACTACGTAGGGTAACTTTGAAGTATCAAAATGTAACTTTTCAATTTAATTTAATAATCATTAAATAAAACTTAACCAATATTTTAACGGGATTAATTTTTTTAATGCCACGACTTGGGTTTCTCCGTCCTTACCGTTCAACCAAAAATAATTTTACGAACTAAATGCAACTAATTATATTTGAAATGAAGCTTTTTTAAAAGGGGAACATTTTCAATATATATATATATATATATATATATATATATATATATATATATATATATATATATATATATATATATATATATATATATATATTGTTGGTTAAGAATCCAATTATAATATTCAAAAGTTAATCACTTTGTTTTGATGATGACACAAAAGAGATAAGTGCTTAATCACATGTAAGACAACATGAGTTCATAAGCCTACACTATCTCTAGCAAAAGACTAATACATAAATAATTAACTTGGTAAAACTGATATGCGGCTGCACCACGGTCAACCGCGGGTCTGACTATAGATGTCCTGTTCCAACGGCTACACCATTTTTCAAAACTGTTGATCAACGGTCAACCTCACGGCCGACCGTGGATCGACCACAGTTTTCACTGTAACCAAATTCAACCACTTTGAGTTAGACCACTTTGAGGCATCTATAATTTGCAAAACCTTTTTTAAACATACTTATAATAGTTGCCTTCTTTGATTTCAAAAGAGTTTTGAACCAAAAGATGTTAATTTTTGCTAATCACACTTAATGACATCTTAATGATATTTTAAGCTTAAGTAAGATCAAACATAAAATATTTTACTCTTGTCTTATTATAAAATGTCATTTAATACATACTAATGATGATCACTAAAAGTCCCAACAAAAGAGGTGCTCTCCCATGACTTTTATGTATCATTTTTTATATATGTGTTATTATTATGAACTACTAAATTTTGTAATAATCTCCAAGTAAGTTCCAACTAGATTCAAACTAGTTCATTTGAGATGTAACAATGTTTAAAAGAGCAAGATACTTCCAATAACAAAATGACAAGTAATTAAGAAGGGTTGATGAAGTTTTGGAAAGTAATGCTTTGTCAAGAGACAAAAATCTGCAATTACCCAATTAAGAAATAATGACAAATGGTCAAAGCTTGAAGACTTTCTTGTTTTGAGGATATGTCAATTCCACACTTATGTACAAAATAAAAAGGGTAATGGGTATGACTTCAGAGATAATTGGCTTTTAGTTGCAGCCATCCAACAAGGGAAAATGACAAAGTTCAAAGGACAAAAATGGCTATATGATTCAGATGTCAGTGGTACACGTTCGAACCACGGTCGACCGTGCAGTGAGCCGTACAACTTTCAGGCTGATTTCTCTTTCCTATAAAAGCCAAACCTTGAAGCATTTGAAGACTCACCTCTTGCACTCATATTTTATTATATTCTATCATATCATTCTTATAATTCATTGTAATATTTTTAGAGTGAATTTAGCAAGAGTACTTTTAAGCTTAAGTTGTAAGTTTACTTGTAAACTATCTTCTAAAAGGGTTTTAGAATGTAGTTGTGTTTTCACTAGGTTAGAACATTAGGATCTTGTGGTAAGAGCTTTAGGTGTTTGTGAAGTCTTCAAAGGGATGTAAGAGTTCACAAGTTGCGGCTTATCGAAGTACTAGTATTGTATCCGGACACTCCACCAAGTTTGGAGTATCATAGTGAAGAAAAATCTCAATTCGTAGAATTGGGGAGTGGATTAAGGAAGATTAGTTAACATCTTCTCGAACCACTATATATCGTTGTATTTGTTCTCTCTTCTTTTATCTCTTTAATTTCATATATATATTCAAGTCACACTATATCAAGTTCAAGTCCTAGAAAACGTAAAGTTTTTCTAAAAGTCTTAAAAATCAACTAAGTAACTATTTACCTCCCCCCCTTCTAGTTACTTACAATTGGTTTCAGAGCGGTTGCTCTAAACGTTTTGTTAAAAATTACTAATTTGAAATTAAGACTAATTTTTTCAAATTGTTGAGTTTAAGATCATGGAACAAAAATTTGAGAACTTGAACTATAGTGAAGGTTGCTCCATGCAAAGTCCTCCACTTCTTGAAAGTGAAGGATTTTATTATTGGAATCATTGATTCGAAACGTATGTCCGCTCCAAAGATATAGACTATTGGAACATTATTACTCAGGGTGATTTTGTTCCATTTAAGTATGGTGATGATAAGAAAACTAAAATATTTATACCCGAGGAAGATTGGACTAAGGAACACAAAGTAGAAGTAGGCAAAAACTATGAAGCTAAGATGACCATTTTTAATGCTTTGCCTAGGAAAGAATATGAAATAGTTTTCATGATGGGTAGTGCTAAAGAAATATGGGATAGTATCATGGTTACTCATCATGGAAACTCACAAGTCATAGAAAATAAAGTAGAATTGCTTATAACTAAATATGAACAATTTGCCATTGAAGATTATGAAAAAATAGATAGTGCTTATAATAGATTTAACAATATTTGTTCAAGTTTGAAAGCTCTAGGTACAACCTATACGGATAAGCAATATGTTCGAAAATTCTTAAGAGCTCTACCATCAAGATGGAGACCAAAAATGACGGCAATCGACGAATCAAAGAATGCGGAAAAGTTAACTATAGATGAACTCATTGGAAATCTCAAAGTACATGAGATCATACACGATAAAGATGATGAAGTGGAGAAAGCCAAGAGTGAGAAGAACAAGTCAATTGCTCTAAAGGCTAAGATGATGACGATATTCTAAATGATGATGAACAACTTGCATTTATTGTTCGCTCATTTAAGAAATTTTATCGAAGGCCTGGAAACCATGTTCGTCCTCCAATGGAACCAAAGAAGACACCATTCGATTCCAAGAAGAAGTTTGTACGAAAATGCCTCGGTGCGATGATCTCATTCACTTAATAAGTGAATGTCCAAAGAGAAAGAATGAAAAGGCTTTTCTCGGAGGTGCATGAGATGATGAAGAAAATGACACACAAGAAGAAGGAAAGGAAACGTGTCTTATGGCCAATGATGATCTGAATGATGACGACAAAGCATCACAAGTCGAACAAATCGACAATGATGTACTTTCAAATACATTTGAGTTTAATGTTGATAACTTTGTTAAATTATGTGTCTTAAGTAGTAAAGTAAGTAATAGCAATACAAATCTAAAGGAAGAAAATAATTTACTTAGGTTAGAAATTTTACAACTTAAAGAAAGAATTTTCAACTCACAAGAATGTCTCACATGTGACGACTTAAAACATGAAAACCTTGTTTTAAACAAAGCTAACAAACTACTTGAAAATAGAATTAAATTTTCAAAATATGATGGAAGTAGTAAAGTGCTAGAAAATATTTTGAGTGTTCAAAAACCAAATAATAACAAGCAAGGGTTAGGATATAAGGAGAATACTCTTGAGGTAGAAACATCTAAACATAAACCTATAGTATTTGTTAAACCCCAAGAAAAACCCAAAGTAGTAGAAATATTAAAACCAAAGGGAGGAAAAACAACAAGGCTAACCATGATTGATCAAGTTAAAACAAAAGCTCCAATAAAGAAAGAAATCAAGTCACTTGTGAGAAATCCTTTAAGAAGAATGAATAATCAAAATGCTAGGAGTAATAAAGTTGAAACTAAAACACTTCTTAAAAGGAACAATAATGTCAAAATTATGAAAAGATGGGTTAGATAGGAGTCTTTGATGCTAATCATCCCGGACCCAACAAACATTGGGTACCAAAGTTATTGATTAATTAAATATAGGTTTGTCTCAATGGTGTTGTACAAAATGAAGAATTGATAATTTATAGTGGATGTACGATACACATAGCGGGCAACAAAGAGTTCTTCACAAAGTATACAGAACATAATTGAAACGACCACAAACCATTTTAACGAAAAACGACAAAACTTTTTTTTTTTACATGAACGGCGCACCAACCACAGGTGTGGCGCTTTTATGACACAAGAACGACGCTCCTATTTCTAAAAGCGGCGTTTCAGTTGACTGACCAAAGACTACAACTCACTGATGAAAAGCAGCGCTTTTACCCTCAATAGCGGCGCTCTTGAACCTGAACATTTGTTGTTTCAAAATTTATAAGAGTTAAACCAACCCATTAAACCCAATTCCAAGTCTAACAATTTAGTGACCCAAATAAAAGTTTAATATGACTCAAAAAACACTCGTTCACAATTCAAGTACCCCATAACCATAACGATTCATTAGTTTGTAACAAAACGACCCGTTACACTTGTTTTGACCCGAAGTCAATTACAATCCACAACTTTCGATTAACGACTCAACCCTTAGTTTTTGACACAAACTAGAGCATGGTGATTGGGATTACACTACCCAATCCTATTAAATCCAAAAGCAAAGTCTTCTAAGCATCCTAAAGCCAATTCACTACATCTCGCAGTTACCCAAGCCGCCACCTTGCGAACCTATAAAAAATAAAGTCAACGAGAGGGTAAGCTAATGCTTAGTGAATGTAAAGATACTATACCCATACATATGCATAAAACGAATACAACAACACCAAGCACAATTAATAATCACATAACGTATCCGCATAATAAAGCAAGCTATACAAACGTACCACCAAGCTAACACCACATGATTAGCCACAAAATAATATATATATATATATATATATATATATATATATATATATATATATATATATATATATATATATATATAACAAAGCAAGCTATACAAACGTACCACCAAGCTAACACCACATGATTAGCCACAAAATAATATATATATATATATATATATATATATATATATATATATATATATATATATATATACGCATATACAAGTACATAAGTACCCCATGGTTAACCCCTTAACCTTAAACACATGAAGGTTGACCGAAACTACTCGAGCCTTAGTGAATCCGCACAACCCGAGACTCACTACCTCATTCCATAATTCCAACAATAGGGATGACCGAAACTACCCGAGTCATTATGAATCTGTACTACCCGATATTCACTTCCCAACCGAAACACACCTCGACGGGATTATCCTTACCACAAGCCAATGTGAAACTGTACACAAAAATGGTCCACTATATCGAAACCGTACGCACAAACGGTTCACTACACCAAGGGTGGTAATCCGAAACGCCAAGCATACCAAGTGGATCCAAATCCTCAGAGTTCACCATCCCGAACATATGTATAGTGAATCTAAACAAGGACCACTCTACCAACCTGCACCCGTCCTATGCATACATATGTATATAGTAAATTTACACTCACCTTTTATCGCCTTGATGAAATGAAAAACAATCCCGCAATCCGCCAATGGAATGTACCTATTCCATTATCACAATAACAAGCAACACAATTAGGGTAGATTATAAACCAACTCAAATTGACACTTAGTGCAATTTTGACCCAAATGCACTTTCATGCACAAACCGTGCCCCAAACTAACCAATAATCACTAACACTAGTGAAAATGGTCCTAATACACCTAATAAACCAAAACACAAGTATTAAATACTTGTCTTCCCCAATTTAACCCAAAACCCTAATTTTGACCCATTTCAAATTTTAGTCTTCCAAATACACCCAAATGGGTTCCAATACTTCCATAATCACCAAAACTAATGATTAAATCTAAATTAAAGCCCTAATCATGGCCAATTAGTCTTTCAACCCAAAAACCCACCAACAATGGTCAACAAAAACAACAACTAGCCACAATAAACCCACTTCATGATACAAATGGGGTTTTCATCAATTTAAGTTCAAAACCCTAACTTGAATATCAAATTACCAAATGAAATTTGGATTTAGAACTTACCACTACCACCAAAATGTAGCTAGGAATGAGATGAACAACTTTAACACTTGCACCTTGAAGAGATTTCACCTCCTTCTTCTCCAATCCAAGCTTTATCTCTCTCAAAATAGAGCTTTCTCACTCTAGAAAGATGAGAGGATTGTGTGGGTGAGGATAAGGTTGAAATGAGCTTCAATCTACCATTTTGTGGCTTAAAACCCGCCCCCAAGTGAAAGGACCAATTTGCCCCTCATTTAACTCTTCAAAATTACAAACAGCACCCAATCAGGACTAAAAGTGGCGCTCCTATCCCAAAAGCAGCGCTCCTAGAGCCTTTCAGCTCAACACTAGAAATTAAAAATGTCCGAGCTCGAATTACAGTCGTCTGGGCTTTTGATTCGCCTCAATCCGAGTTCGTATGAGGAAGTTATGACCAAATTGGTGAAGGTGCGCATAACCTCTCTTTACACGCTCCATTCTCCACGTTTCCAACGCCCGACACCTCAAACATTATATTATTAATAAAATAATATACTTCATCATTTAAACACCTATTGGAACATTCACGCTACTAAAAATGGGGTGTTACAATAATGGAGGTGATGTAATCTTTGGTGGCGATGTGAGAGGAAAAATCGTCGGTAAAGGTAACATTACAAATCAAAAGATTACCCTTGATAATGTATTACACATTAAAAACCTAAGTTTTACCTTTCTAAGTGTAGGAAGAATATATGATAAAGGATATAACATGACATTCACAAAGAGTTCCTCACACATAATAAAAGATGGTCACTATGTCATAAATGGAATTAGGAAGAAAGGCATCTATACATGTAAACTAGATGACTTCAAAAATGTAGATATTTGTCTAATCTCTATACATGATACCACTACTTTGTGGCATATAAGACTAGGGCATGCTAATATGAAATTAATTCATAACATTTCTTCAAAAGACATAGTTAGAGATTTGCCTAAATTAAAATATGAAAGTCATTTTTGTGATACATGCAAAGTAGGAAAACAAGTTCATGCAAGTCATAAACCTAAAATTTTTATCTCAACTAAAAGGTGTCTAGAACTTTTACACATGGATTTATTTGGGCCATTGGCCGTACAAAGTTATGGAGGAAATTTTTACACTTTAGTAACAGTAGATGACTTTTCAAGATATACATGGACACTATTTCTAAAGCATAAAAATGAAGCGTGTGAAAGATTTATAATCTTTGCCACTAAAATACAAAACTTATTTGGTTGTACGATAGTGACGATAGGAATGGATCATGGTAGAGAATTTGATAATGATGCCCAATTTGGAGTCTTATGTGATTTAAATGGTATTTCTCATAATTTCTTGGCTCCTCGCACTCCTAAATCTAATGGGGTCGTTGAAAGGAAAATCGAATTCTTCAAGAAATGAGTCGAACAATGTTTAATGAACAATTTATACCTCAAAAGTTTTGGAGTGAAGCCGTTGCCACCTCCACCTACATTCAAAATAGAGTCTTAATTAGGCCATCAATGAATAAAACACCCTATGAAGTTTTAAATGGTACAAAACCAATCGTAAGTCATCTTAGAGTATTCGGGTGCAAATGCTTCATGTTAAACAAAAATGAATATTTTACAAAGTTTGAACCCAAAGCCTATGAGGGAGTGTTCTTAGGATATTCGTTAGAAAGTAAGGCATATAGAGTCCTAAATAAATACACCAATATCATAGAAGAATCCCTAGATGTCACATTCAATGAAACTTCTCCACCACCTAAGTCTAAACCCTTAGAAGATGATGATGTGATAGAACAAGATGCTATAGAAATAATGCCAACTCAAGTTGAGTTCAATGAAATAACTGAGGATGGATCTCATTTAAAACCAAGTAAGGATAACTTAGTATTCACGACCGATCTTAAACATGTTAGGGATCATCCTATGGAATAAGTCATAGGAGATATCAACACTAGAACCACTAGGTCTCAAGCTTTCAACCTAATTGCCAACTATGCTTTCATCTCCCAAATAGAACCCAAAAATATTAAGGAATCCCTATTAGATGAGAGTTGAGTAGAAACAATGCAAGAAGAATTAAACCAATTCTAAAGGAGTGATGTATGGGATTTGGTTCCTTTACCTGGTGAGAGTAATATGATAGGTACCAAATGGGTTTATAGAAACAAATTAGATGAAGATGGCAATGTAGTTAGAAACAAAGCTAGGCTAGTTGCATAAGGATATAGCCAACAAGAGGGAATTGATTATGATGAAACATTTGCTGCTGTCGCTAGGTTAGAGTCCATAAGAATACTTATTGCATATGCATGTGCCAATAACTTCAAACTTTATCAAATGGACGTCAAAAGTGCTTTGCCAAATGGTGTCATAAATGAAGAAGTATATGTGTCACAATCTCCGGGCTTTGAATATTTTGAAAAACCATATCATGTTTTTAAACTTAAAAAGGCTCTTTATGGACTTAAAAAAGCTCCTAGAGCATGGTATGAAAGACTTAGAACCTTTTTAATTAACCATGGTTATGAAATGGGAAAAATTGATAATACACTCTTTATTAAAAAGCATGAAAAAGATATAGTTATAGTTTAAATATATGTTGATGATATTGTATTTGGTTCTACTAATAAATCTCTTAGCATCGAGTTTTCTAGGTTAATGCATGATGAGTTTGAAATGAGCATGATGGGTGAGCTCAAGTTCTTTCTCGGACTTCAAATCAAATAACTAAAAGATGGAATGTTCATCAATCAACAAAAGTACATTCATGAAATGATCAAAAAATTTGGAATGGAAAACTCAAAACCAATGGCAACTCCTATGGCAACAAATGTAAAACTTATTTAGAAGGAGAAGGAGAAGCGTTTGATAGCATGAAATATAGAGGAATGATAGGATCACTCCTATATCTAACAGCGATTCGACCGGACATCATGTTTAGTGTGTGCTTATGCGCAAGATTTCAAGAAAATCCAAAGACATTACACGTTGAAGCGGTAAAAAGAATCTTTAGATACTTAAAAGGGACGATGCATCTTGGATTATGATATCCAAAGTTCACCGAGGCTGATATTATGTGCTTTGCGGATTCTGACCACGGAGGGTCAATGATTGATAGAAAGAGCACAAGTGGAGTATGCGCGTTCGCGGGTCTTTGTATAACATCATGGTTCTCAAAGAAGCAATCGTCCGTTGCATTATCTACCACCGAAGCCGTATATGTTGCCGTAGGAAGAGCATGCGCACAAGTGTTATGGATAAAGCAAACCTTCCTTGATTACAGTATCATCTCATCCGAAATACCCATATGCTGTGATAACAAAAGTGTTATAGACATATCTAAAAATCAAATATTACACTCTAGGACTAAACACATAGACATTAGGAACCACTTCCTTCGTGAACACGTCCAAAATGGTAATATTGTGATAGATAAGGTAGAATCTGCTGAAAACATAGCTGACATATTCACTAAGCCCCTTAAAAAGGCGACCTTTAACTTGCTTAGGAATGGGTTGGGAATGATGGAACATATTCCATAAAATTTTCTGCAGTTCACGCATGGTCGAATGACGGTCGATCGTGTACGCGACCGCCTGGCGTCTGACGAACTCTTTTGTCTTTTATGTACCCTCTTTAATATCCAAACAACTTTTTCACCAACCACATCTCTTCTTTGAACCCCAATCACTGAATTTCTAGAATTTTTGTCCTATTTTCAAGTACCCTTCAAAGTGGTCCAAAATTCTTTCAAGTTTCTTCAAGGTAAGCATCCAAATTTTCTTTTTAATTTTGCTTATACTTGTTTAATTATGTAAGAGTCTTTCTAAACTATTAGGAACACTTATTTTCTATCATAAATTCATCTGATTATGTAAAGACAAATTGTTATGAGAAAAATTACGTATCAAATGATCCATGAAAGTGTTTTCTTGCATAAATCTCATATATGTTTTAAGAACATTTTTTTTAACCCACTCATGCACACACATATGTTTGAACAAGCCATTATGATACTTGACAATCTCATGACTTTTAGCTATACTTGGCAAACATAAAGCAAAATGATGAAACTTGTCTAAATTTTCAAAAGAAATGGCATAACTTACTTTCAAAATCATCTTTTTAAAAATGAGTCTAGACAAGGACTAATCTACACATGTTTAGCATATAGTTTTTCAAAAACATATAATAAACTTGACTGTTTTACTAAAAACGCTGTTTTCCTAGGAAATGACCAATACACGAAACCAACGTATTAGAAACAATAGGCAACACATGGAAATAAGGACACTTCATGAAGAGCGTATTGTTCACCATACCAAATTTCCCGAACTAACTCAACTTTTCACTCAAAACAATTGTTTCTCATTCCTTCTACCGATCTAAGGTCACTTAACCCCACATTTCCGTTACAACCTATCTTAGATCTTGTTACCATTCTGGGAGTACCTCGAAATCTCAACCAAAGCCTTCGTATACAAGACGACGAAATATGCCATGGTCTTCAACTCTTTTTGAATGTCATTCGCAACAACGTTTACTGTAGGGAACCTAGTGCCACTCACATCTCGGGAACCGAAGTTGTCATCATGTGGTCCTTTCTTACTCATGAGCCCATAAATCTCACTTATCTCATGACTCGACAAATGGGTTACCTTCGAGAGCTAGGAAGTCGCCCTCTTCCATACTCAAACAATCTCAATCGACTTTTCCAATTTGTTGGTGCCATTAACCCATCTCAAATTCCTCAACTCGTGTCCACAATTCCTCTCACCTATTGGGTTGCACATCCGATCATCATTCTCTCTTCCGACAATGAAGGTTCAACTATCTCCGATGCATTTAGCACCAATGGCATTTATCCTTAATTTAGAAATGCTGGTTAAGATTAGGTTTAAGGGCGGGACCTTCCCCTCCACACCAATCACGAGTAGATTGATGTTCTGCGAGGTGTATATAAAATAGCTTATATTTTTACAGGAAAAACTTATTAAATACGATACAATTTTACACAAGATATTTATTTATTTAGAGAATGGATATACTTAAACCTTGCTACAACACTTATAGGCAGTGTACCTAATCGTACAGTAGTGTAGTTTTTAGTAAGTCCGGTTCGTTCCACAGGGAAAAAAATCTTTAACCAAAGCTTAACGCTATATTAGTTTAATTTATAAAAATACAAATATATATATAAGTAATATTATTATTATAAAGGGGGGTTTTTACCGTTTAATGACCGGTTTGTCGATTTTAAAAACTTTAGCCGCGGTTTAAAACCAAATGTAAAATATTAAAAATAAATACAAGACTTAATTTAAAGCGTAAAGTAAATAACGATAATGAAATTGCGATAAAATAAACTTGCGATAATTAAAAAGTACGATAATTAAAAGTGCAATTAAATACAATAACAATAAATAAAAGTGCGATAATTAGAAGTGCAATTAAATATAAAATAAAGGAAATTAAATATGAAATAAAATAATTATGCTTATTTAAACTTCTGTAATCATGATGTTTGACGTGTTGATTTTAGTTTTATGCCCATGGGTTAATTGTCCTTTGTCCTGGATTATTTAATATGTCCGTCTGGTTTTTGTCCATAACAGTCCATCAGTCATAAATATAAAGTGCGAGTATCCTCGTCAAATTATCCTTATACCCGAAGTTAAATATTCCAACTAATTGGGGACTTAAACTCTAGCAAGATTTTAATACTTTGTTTAATAATTACACCAGATTATCGACTGCGTGTAACCCAAGGTTTTAATACTTTGTTAACAATTATGCCAAGTGTCCTTGTACATAATTTCACCTCTGTTTTAATAATTCTAGTGACTATTAATCCATTCCCGTGTCCGGTTAAATGAACGATTATTCGTACATATAAATACCCCGCCCATCGTGTCCGATTGAGTGTATATGGTTATTTATAGGGACGTCCAATTGTAAATCTTTATATTTAAAATTAACAAACTATCATTTAGTTAAACAAATATAAAGCCCATTAATAGCCCATAGTCTAATTTCCACAAGTGTCGCTCTTTTGTCCAAACCTCAATTATGGTACAAAGCCCAATTACCCAATTTTAGTAATTAGCCCAACATCATGATTACTTCGTTTTAAATAAGCATAATAATAACTTAGCTACGAGACATTAAATTAAAAAGGTTGAACATAACTTACAATGATTAAAAATAGCGTAGCGTTACACGGACAGAATTTTGACTTACACCCTTACAACATTCGCTAACATACCCTTATTATTAGGATTTAAAATTAAAATTAAAATATAAATATAAAATATAAATATAAATATTACGTATACATATATAGAGAGAGATTGATTTATGATATTAAAAATGATCAGAATTCGTTGGGTTTTATAGGGATTTGAGTCCAGGGAATCTCCGCAACTCGCGGCATTTTTTGCCTTCAAACTCCGCGAGTCGCGGAGTTTGTTTTTACAGCTCACCAAGCCTTGGCTCCTAGCTTGTCGACGGATTATATAAATAAATATAATATATAAATAATTTTAGTAATTATTTAAATATTATATTATATTTATGTGCATAGTTGACTTGTAATTTTTAGTCCGTTGCGTCGAGCATTGAGAGTTGACTCTGGTCCCGGTTCCGGATTTTTGAACGTCCTTGCGTACAATTTAATATCTTGTACTTTGCGTTTTGAATCTTGTACTCTTGTAATTTCGAGATGTTTCTTATCAATAATTGGAACCTCTTTGATTGTATTTTGTACTTTTGAGCTTTTTGGTCATTTGCGTCTTCAATTCGTCGAATCTGTCTTTTGTCTTCACCTTTTATTATTTAAACGAATATCACTTGTAAATAGGACAATTGCAACTAAAAGCTTGTCTTTCTTGAGGAATAATGCTATGAAATATATGTTCATTTTTAGCATTATCAAATATTCTCACACTTGAGCGTTGCTTGTCCTCAAGCAATATAGTCTTGAAATACTAGAATCACTTCTTTATTCTTCACACTTTGTACATCAGTGATTTCTTTACGGCGGTATAAACAATGGTAGTAACGATGTGGTTTACAGTCCCACATGACTATAAAATTTAGATCCTTTAAGGAAATTGGATCTTTATGAAAACATTTGATCTTTTTGAAAATTCAATCTAGCTTTTACCCTAGATAAGTTTTTCCGGAATAACCCTTCACCGGTGTTTGCAAATTCTTTTTGTGGGTTTGGTGGGTTTCATATTTGAAAATTTAGCTCAAAACTTGTGGTTTTGTGTCACCCACTTGCTAACCTTGTATTGGGAAAGCAACACATCCAGTTTACTTGTTCCGTATATTACCTTTCGGTAAACTACCGTCCGGTTGTAAAGGAAAGCGTTGAATAAGCAACTGTTAAGGCAATGTCCCCTGACATGCTTTTGATTATGGTCTATAACGTGTCGGACGCAATTACTATCCTTTGTAGGAGCAATAGTAAAGCTCACCCTTATAATTTGTCGGTCTGGCACAAGGTCCTGTCTTTGACCATGCTATGCAACCACCGTTCTTAAGGTTGACACCCGATTTGGTTCAGGTGACCTAATGAATTCCAGGTGAATTCCTAGGATTTTACGTTCAATGGTAATGAACGCATTGAAAATAGGTTTTCAGAAAACAAATCGGTTTGTAATTTTTGATCAAAATATTTTCTCGTTCAAGCTCGAGTTTAGATATCATTGAATTCCATGAGTTTGAATTCTCAATCTTTAAGGTCAATCTCTAGGATTGAGTAATATCAGTCTTAAAAGCTGATTTTTGATCTTTAAGGAGATTATCCTTTCTGGGGATCTGATTCATTAGTCTTATCCAGCTAATTTGCATGGCGCCCTCCCCATTTTACAAGACAGATCCTCTCATGGTTAGGATAAGTCTGACCACTTGGCGACCCTGTTTGATGCTGAGGTCCGTGGATTTCCTGCTGATTTTAGTGATGACTTTTCTAGGTTTTTCGTCAACCTACAGCTGGTCTGGACGACAACTTCATGACCTAAATCAGGAAGCGCGTTTCTTTTTCGGAAGACTTTACTTCCTTTTAATGATGGAATTGATTCATCGTGTAGATCCATCTTTCTTACAGTAAATCGGGTAAAATAGTTAATTATCGTTCAAAACAAAAGTATTTTCAATTATTTGTTACAGAAATATGTGACATATGTTTAAAATAACTTGGTAAATTTTCCCACACTTGGCTTTTATTTTTCCTTTTTATTCTCCTCTATTCCATTTTTAAATGAATTCTAACATTTTGGTTTGTTTCTCAATTTATGTCCTTTACGAGGTAACAATAATTTCGGTGTTAAAACCTAGTTTTATCGTTCATAAATATGCATAAACATGATTTTGAGTTCATTTAATTGAAAATTTTGAAATTTTTTTCTAGAATTGGGTAGTCAGTATATAAGACTAGGGCTGTTCTTTGTTATCAGAGAGCACTAGATTCTATTACAACTACTGCTTTACTAGTATTTTTAATGTTAACCAAGTGTTTAAGATAAAAATTTTAAAAATCCGAAAGAATTTAACCCCTTCCCACACTTAAGATCTTGCAATGCCCTCATTTGCAAGAAATCAGTAACAATTTAAATTATTGAGGGTGATTAGCGTAGAAATGATTAAATTTTACCAAAGTTTCCAAACATATTGTTGTTTGTGTTGAATGATAAATGGTGCACATCATTTGTTCATTCCGTCTTGTTGTTATTTCACATATATTTTGCATCTTGTCGTCAAAATTAGTTGCTTTTGCTGAACTTAATGCCAGTCTTTAAAAATGCGTTGTTTTACCCTGTTGTGTACATAAGATAAACTGCAAACATATATACATATTTTTGAAGTTTTGGTATATTACCCCACATTCAAAAATTATTAAACTCTAATAATAAAAATTAGAAAATTATAAAAACTATTACAATATTAACATAAGTATTAAATGTATCAACATTACAAATAATAGAATAAATAAAACTAAGTAGACTAGGGATGATACTGATACCAGTAGGGGTTCCATGCATAACCATATGTGTTATAAAATGCTTCGGCTGGGTTATACGTAGGATACGGTGGTTGGATCTCTATAGACCAGGGAGGAAATACGGGCGATGGAGTAGGAATATAGTTTCTACCTACATGTTGGCAATGAGCTAGGATTTGGTTTTGATGAACTTGCCAATCTTCAAATGCTCGATGTCTAGCATTTTCATACTCTTGTGAAGCTATAAACCTTTGCATTTCTGTCATTTCATTTCCCCCTCCCACATTACCTGGCTGTTGGTTTCTCTCAACCTGTGGATGTCTACCATGGTATTGTACTGCAGCGTTATTTTGCCTCTTCAAAACCTTCGCACCATGGTATACATTTAAACCAATTGTATCGTGGGGTTCTGGTTCTTCGACTAATAATCCCCCCGACTTATATCCACATTGAGATACTCAGCAATCAAAGTAATAAATATACCACCTCCTATTATACTGTGCGGTCTCATCCCCCTAACCATAGCTGATAAATAATAACCCACACAATAAGGTATACTTACAGCGCTTTGTTGGTCTCGAATACACATGTGGTAAAACAAATCCTGTTCATTTACCTTTTCCTTATTTTTACCTCTTTGTGTAATCGAATTGGCTAAAAACCTATGAATTACTCTTAACTCTGCTCTATCTATATCCAAATAAGAGTAATTTCCCCCTTTAAATCGGTGATGGCTAGTCATTTGACTCCATACACCATGCGTATCAAAATTTTCATCAATTTTCCTACCGTTCAATATCAACCCTCTACAATCGGCAGATGCTAACTCCTCAGGCGTATATATACGTAAGGCCTGAGCCATGTCTAGAAATGACATGTGGCCCATCGAACCTCCAAACAAAAATCTAATAAAAGATCGATCGGTTAAACTAACTACCCGATCATTTATTTCTATACTACACAATAATTCTTCACACCATACTTTATATACAGGTCTATGCATGCTGAATAATCGTACCCAATCGTTAAAAGTAGAATTACCATACCTCTGTGTAAGTAATTCTCTAATTGGCCCGGCAATTCTACAGCTTCTAATGGTCCCCATTCTATTACCCTAGGTACTTCAACAACTTTAGAATGAAGAGTATGCAAGCCCCTTTGGTATTTTGGATAATCTATCCAACGTCTATCAAATCTCAAGTTCGGGTGCAAATCTTTCAAGTACATATATGAAAATGCATAACTGGATGAGGTATATCTTGTTTATAATAGCTATCAACATCCTGTTGTTCCGCATTCTCAGGAGGAGCATTGCGAGCTTGGGATGAAGATTCACCCCTTTCAGTCGTTTTTCTTGAGTAATTCCTTGATAGCATTGTGACGACCCGGAAAATTTTAACTTATTTTAAACCAATTCTCTATATGATTTCGTCATGATAAGCAATGAATTTTGACAAGTTTTAAAACTTTTAAAAATGAGTTTTATACAAACAGTTGACCATCCATTTGTCCGACAATTCACGAACGTCATAACTTGTATTAATTATATACTTATGTATATATATGGATATATATGGATTATATCTAACTTGAATATATGATAATTAAGTATCTCATTAAGTATATTAACAATGGGTTATATATATAAAATGAGACTACTAACTTAAGGGTTTCGAAACATTATATATATGTAACGCTTAACGACGTAATAACCCTTATGTTAAAATGAATATATATGTATTGTATTAATATGTAATATACACACTTTTGAAAGACTTAAATACTTGTACTAACATATTTATACTCAATAAAGATAGCTATACTCGTATTCGCATTCGATTTTCTCAAGAATTCTACTCGTATTCATACGGTATTTATACCCGTATTATACACAGTTGCTAGATGTATTTACTATTGGAATATACGAATAGGAAAACATCATTTTCAACCTTTTATCATGGAAAATGACATCTTTGTTATTATATATGACTCATGAGACATGTACTATATACAATTTCTAGATGTATTTACTATTCGTATATACCAATAGTAAAACATCATTTTCAACCTATTAATCATGGGGAAACATGTTTAAACATTTCTTAAATTCTAGTATTAAACTTCTAGCTCAAAATTCAACTTAGGAATCCCTTTATGAGGAATCAAAAATGACGCCTAACTACATACACACTTAACCATTTCCATTTCAATTCTAACCCTCATTTCTTACTCTATAAAACACACACACTTGAAATCTCTTCTCAACCTCCTCATCTCAGCAAAAACCCATCATAATCTAGCTTCAAAAACAATACATAAATACCATAGAAAGAATCACTCAAGAACACCTTCAATAAACACTTGATCATAAAATCGTTTACATATTCGGACTCCTCTCGAAGACCTCTACACATATATACCAACAATTTCTTGATTAGGGTAAGTTTAAAAAACTCTAATTTTTAGGTTTTCATGTTTTTTTTACATTTTAGGGTAGATATAGTGTCTAGTGCTCAAGTCCTTGTATGTATGCATGATAGTATTCGTTAATTTGATCGTTTGATGACTTTTTGATAAATCACGAATTTGTATTTGATGGTAACAGAAATTTGAATTTTTAAATTGCATGATATTATGTGATATTCATAATCCTCATAAAAAAACTATTGATTTTAGGCTTTGGATTCGCTTGATTTCGTTTCCGTATGCTTATGTTATGACCGTTTGAATTATCGTTGTGTTTTTATGCTTGATCAGAAAACTGGTATTGATGGGTCATGAATTGGCTCATGTTTTGATTACCATTGGATATAAAATTCAAAAACACTCAGGTTACACTAGGATATCATGTCATTTGTTTGAGTAAAACTCATGTTATGCCTAATCGAATGAAAATGTAGATTTTTCCAGCACATGCATGAAAACGGACTTGTATGCTAAAATGTATTGACTTATGAGATGAGATCTTTTCATATCTGAAATATACATAGAAATTAATTCACTTTTCATGTAGATATCATGGTCTAATTGTATCTATATCTTCGGCTAATTGCATGCGAAAGTGACTAGCTAAACTAGGATCGAATCTTCCACTTGTTCTCTGATTTGTACTCTGTGGTTTGTGTTTTGTGAATTAACATGAATGCTTCTGGAATATGAATCTTTACATGATATGTGATATATGTTTAGTTTATTGCAACCTCTGAAAACTTATGCATTGTGAACACTAGGGCCATAGTTTTGGTAATTTCTGAAATGAACTGAAACAGGATATCCAAATTTATTGAATAAACTGTACCAATTGGCTAAACCAAAGTTACTTATTTTTGGATATGTTATATTTTGACTTGTCCTTGAACCATGGCCACTAACCTTGTATTAATTCCATGTCCCTAGCTCCGGTTATAGCCATTACGATATCAGTGTGCGGTCAGAAACTGATTTAGTAAATGATAAATGTACCCCTTCTGATTCCCGACTTGTAGACATAGTATGGACCCTGGCCGGACTTTTTGGAATCTATTTTTTTGTCTATTTGTGATCTGGAGTTTTCCATGTTACCATGAATTTTGTGCTATGAGATATTATGCGAAGTTTGCTACATGTACATGAACGTTATGCATGACAATAAACTATGATTGTGTAATTGACCATTTATGAACTAAAACGTGTTGTTTGACCTATGTTTTACTATTTGACCAAGTTGAGTAATATTATGAGATTTTGACTTGTGTTAACCATGTTGACTGTGTTTGACTTGCGTTTGACTTACATTTGACTTACTTTGACTTGCGTTGACTTTTGTTGACTTTTGCTAAATTTATGAGTCGGACTTGAGCAATAGGACTATACTTACCCTATGGACTGACCTAGCTTATTAGATACTTATTGACCAACATATGTTCTCTAGGTTGAGGTCTACGGTTACTTGCATTCCGATATTCGGTCACATCTCTGTGATTTATTTCTGAAGTTTTCAGGTGAGTTTCATTTGCTCCCTTTTTAATTGCTTTTGAAATATATTTTTGGGCTGAGAATACATGCGCTGCTTTTAAAATGTTTACAAAATAGACACAAGTACTTAAAAATATATTCTACGTTGAGTTGTACCACTGGCATATTTCCCTGTAGCTTGGTAACTACTATTTACATGTGGTATTGTAAACGCGAATCCTGTTGATAGATCTATCGGGCCTGACAACCCCAACCGGACTGGACGACCAGTATTCAACGGTTGCACAGTACTTCGTTTCGGTGACTACACTTGGTACGGTGTAGTGAGATTTCATAATAAAGGGAATATGCGACGTGATTAAATGTTAAGTATGGTTATCAAGTGCTCAACCACTTAGAATGCTTTACATACACTTGCGAGTGTATTATGTTTATGATTATGAAATCTTGTGGTCTATTAATATATTGAAATAATTGATACGATAAACCTATGAACTCACCAATCTTTTGGTTGACACTTTTAAGCATGTTTATTCTCAGGTACGAATTAAGTCTTCCGCTGTGCATTTGCTCATTTTAAGGACATTACTTGGAGTCGATCATCGCAATGGGACCAAATGTTGATGACTTCGTCCAGATGGATTAGGACGGGTCATTTCAGTTGGTATCAGAGCGGTGGTCTTAGCGAACCAGGTCTTGCATTAGTGTGTCTAACTGATAGTTGTTTAGATGCATTAGTGGGTCTGGACTTCGACCATGTCTGCATGTCAAAAGTTTTGCTTATCATTTAGTGTCAAAAATTATTTGCTTATCATTCTTAGTCTAGACACATATTACTGCATTGACTGCATGAATAGTGTATAGACACAATTCATATCTTAGCGTATCTGTTATTGTTACCTTTGCCTGGCAGCTTCCGTAGATTCCTCCGTAACTTATGGGATTTTAGTATTATATATGCATATGTAAATGATGTATTATAGGGTACTAATCTACATCCTATAATCTATTTCCTATCGAAAATCCTTCATCTGATCGTACGAGATGAATCCCTCAACCAGTTCGAGTCCCTCAGATTTCGATAGCTATTCCGACATGGATATTCACCTAAGCTCCGAAAGCGGTGTCACCAGAATGAATCAATCAATCAGCCATCCCCAATTCATCTGATGGGTTCGTAGTCGACTTAATCAATGGAGAAGCGAAGAAGGCGATCTTTTTCACCAACCGAACTTACCTCTTGGCGATGAACCTGAAGCACTTACCGACGAACCAGTCCGAAACACCATTTTCACCATCATTTCCCGAATATCTCACCACGATCATATTCTATCTAAAATTCTAAACCTTATTCATCCGCTAGTTTCGACCGACGATCATCCCGGAATAATGGAAGAAGTCAACGAGCTTCGCACTCGAGTAATCAATTTAGAAAACATGGTGCGAAACTTACCAGCTTCAGCAACATCACCAGCACCAACAGTACCACTAACAACCAAAGTTTCAACATCACATGCCTCAATATCTCATTCTGTACCTCGAGTATAATCATCGTTCTACATGACGTTCTACATCATTTATCTTCGTTCGACATGATGATTATGTAATCTCTAATGTTTTAGAGATTATGTACTCTAGTTCTAACCAAAAAGCAAATGAGATTAATATCATATTGACTCATTAAATCCATGATTACATCTGAAGAAAATATATACGTATATATGTTTTTATAAAGATTGTAATTAAAAATTCTTTTGTACTGTTAATGGCGAAAATATTTTAACGGGTAGGTAAAACCCGAGGAATATTTAAATTTCACCTTAATAAGTAACATTGTACATTCGTCGAAGCTGATTCAACAGTCATTCACTATCCTACTTATAATCACCGATATACGTATCCGTTCACCCCAGAATAACCATTTTCATCCAATTTCATATTTGGATTTTGATTTACCAGAATCCAACAAGTGGCATAATGAAGAAAACATTGAACAAAATAAAATTTGTTAGAAACAAACAAATTAACTATGAGAAATTCTATTAAGAATTCACGCTAACAAAATCCTAGCTAACTATTCCTAGCTAACTGTTAATTCCAATTACATTTATTTATCGCAATTAATTTATCGCAATTTTAATTCTCGCAATTTTATTTATCGTCATTTAATTTCTGTTATTTATTTTACGCACTTTAAATATCGGGACACGTATACAAGGTTTTGACATATCATATCGACGCATCTATATATATTATTTGGAATAACCATAGACACTCTATATGCAGTAATGCTGGAGTTAGCTATACAGGGTTGAGGTTGATTCTACAATAATATATATAGTTTGAGTTGTGATCGAGTCTGAGACGTATACGGGTCACGACACGTATTAATTAATTCGAATATAATATATTAAACTATATTTGAATTACTGGACTGTTAAATGTGGACTATCGACTGTAGACTAATGACATTGGACAATTAAAATGAATTAAAATATTGATTATAACATATGAAACTAAACATCTCTTCAAGTTTGCCACTTAATTTCATCTTAAACCCCATTTGTATCTTGACGAATACAATCTGCGTTCAAACTTTTCATGATTCTTGAAAACACCTCAATTGAGGGGATGAACCAACCGCACTTCATCTACGGAAGAAATGATTGACGCATGTAGTTATCCACCTGAAAACACTCGGAACCTGAGTAAATGTTTAACACGTATTTGTGCTAGCTCCTTTAGTGTTGTTATTACCCATAATAACTTTACAATCCCTTTTTAAGATAGCCAATTTTGTCACAGCTCTAGCAAGTCAACTTCGACTTTTCGTTCGAAACAATCATATTATAACCTTGATATATATGCGTGCTCTTTTATTGTTACCAGGGAACCTTTTATATGCCACCATATTACCATCAGTGTTTAATCATCTAAAAACACAATTCTCTTGAAACCACCTCGGATTGATAATCGATGATTCAGATATAGCTGCATTAAATGCAGAGAAAACAGTAAAATTGTAGATGGCCTAAATGGCCAAGAGTTTGATGATAAAGAATGGAATGTTGAGAACGCTCGATAGAAAATTTGGTACTGAAAAATAAAATGAATTGAGCTAACCATGAAGGAGACCAAGGACAAATACAAGGACCAAACCCTATATTCAAAGAATCCAGGTAATTCTGAATCCGATGAAATCTTTAGAGAATATCATTCTCCGAAGTCATGTTAAAATCTTGCGGAAAGCTCTTCTTCATCAACCTTCGAACTTAGAAATTCAAAAAAAAATATCACCATAAATATCTTCGATATTTCTGAGGATATTTTCATAAATATTCTTGTCCGAAATTATTTACCTCATCGTGTTTTCTGTATTCCATTATATTGAAAACTTCTGTAAAATCTAAGTATAAATTATGAATGAATTGTAGAGAAGTGTTGGAAATTGAAGCATGGGTTAGTAGAATATAATGACGCCCGGCCAACGTGATTATATTACAGTAAGTCATGCTGAATTTCTAATAGAACGTGATGATGGTTCACAAATCATATCCTCATCAGGTGCCATGTTACACGACTCTTTCATTCTACTTAACCTCTAAACGTGTTAAGAAAAATATTTTCTCGATATTTCTATCTTTCCGTGATTTCTGGTAATTTAACAAATCAGATCGTGCTATTACATTTCCTTTCTGATTAGAGGATTTCTTTAAATTCCCTGAATTCTGGAAATCAACCTACGTCAAAAGATAAGACGAATTTCTATTTCTATATTTCAATCCTTTGCGATAGCTTCACTTATACTCTTCGCGTAATCGAATTGTTTTATCCATATTACTCAACAATGATGAAACTCTATTTATCAACTCATATTCGTCATGAAAACATTCTTATTGTTAGCCACGACGACCTCGATCAAATTTCGGGACGAAATTTCTTTAACGGGTAGGTACTGTGACGACCCGGAAAATTTTAACTTATTTTAAACCAATTCTCTATATGATTTCGTCATGATAAGCAATGAATTTTGACAAGTTTTAAAACTTTTAAAAATGAGTTTTATACAAACAGTTGACCATCCATTTGTCCGACGATTCACGAACGTCATAACTTGTATTAATTATATACTTATGTATATATATGGATATATATGGATTATATCTAACTTGAATATATGATAATTAAGTATCTCATTAAGTATATTAACAATGGGTTATATATATAAAATGAGACTACTAACTTAAGGGTTTCGAAACATTATATATATGTAACGCTTAACGACGTAATAACCCTTATGTTAAAATGAATATATATGTATTGTATTAATATGTAATATACACACTTTTGAAAGACTTAAATACTTGTACTAACATATTTATACTCAATAAAGATAGCTATACTCGTATTCGCATTCGATTTTCTCAAGAATTCTACTCGTATTCATACGGTATTTATACCCGTATTATGCACAGTTGCTAGATGTATTTACTATTGGAATATACGAATAGGAAAACATCATTTTCAACCTTTTATCATGGAAAATGACATCTTTGTTATTATATATGACTCATGAGACATGTACTATATACAATTTCTAGATGTATTTACTATTCGTATATACCAATAGTAAAACATCATTTTCAACCTATTAATCATGGGGAAACATGTTTAAACATTTCTTAACTTCTAGTATTAAACTTCTAGATCAAAATTTAACTTAGGAATCCCTTTATGAGGAATCAAAAATGACGCCTAACTACATACACACTTAACCATTTCCATTTCAATTCTAATCCTCATTTCTTACTCTATAAAACACACACACTTGAAATCTCTTCTCAACCTCCTCATCTCAGCAAAAACCCATCATAATCTAGCTTCAAAAATAATACATAAACACCATAGAAAGAATCACTCAAGAACACCTTCAATAATCACTTGATCATAAAATCGTTTACATATTCGGACTCCTCTCGAAGACCTCTACACATATATACCAACAATTTCTTGATTAGGGTAAGTTTAAAAAACTATAATTTTTAGGTTTTCATGTGTTTTTTACATTTTAGGGTAGATATAGTGTCTAGTGCTCAAGTCCTTGTATGTATGCATGATAGTATTCGTTAATTTGATCGTTTGATGACTTTTTGATAAATCACGAATTTGTATTTGATGATAACAGAAATTTGAATTTTTAAATTGCATGATATTATGTGATATTCATAATCCTCATGAAAAACTATTGATTTTAGGCTTTGGATTCGCTTGATTTCGTTTCCGTATGCTTATGTTATGACCGTTTGAATTATCGTTGTGTTTTTATGCTTGATTAGAAAACTGGTATTGATGGGTCACGAATTGGCTCATGTTTTGATTACCATTGGATAGAAAATTCAAAAACACTCGGTTTACACTAGGATATCATGTCATTTGTTTGAGTAAAACTCGTGTTATGCCTAATCGAATGAAAATGTAGATTTTTCCAGCACATGCATGAAAACGGACTTGTATGCTAAAATGTATTGACTTATGAGATGAGATCTTTTCATATCTGAAATATACACAGAAATTAATTCACTTTTCGTGTAGATATCATGGTCTAATTGTATCTATATCTTCGGTTAATTGCATGCGAAAGTGACTAGCTAAACTAGGATCGAATCTTCCACTTGTTCTATGATTTGTACTCTGTGGTTTGTTTTTTGTGAATTAACATGAATGCTTCTGGAATATGAATCTTTACATGATATGTGATATATGTTTAGTTTATTACAACCTCTGAAAACTTATGCATTGTGCACACTAGGGCCATAGTTTTGGTAATTTCTGAAATGAACTGAAACAGGACATCCAAATTTATTGAATAAACTGTACCAATTGGCTAAACCAAAGTTACTAATTTTTAGATATGTTATATTTTGACTTATCCTTGAACCATGTCCACTGACCTTGTATTAATTCAATGTCCCTAGCTCCGGTTATAGCCATTACGATATCAGTGCGCTGTCAGAAACTGATTTAGTAAATGATAAATGTACCCCTTCTGATTCCCGACTTGTATACATAGTATGAGACCCTGGCCGGACTTTTTAGAATCTATTTTTTTGTCTATTTGTGATCTGGAGTTTTCCATGTTACCATGAATTTTGTGCTATGAGATATTATGCGAAGTTTGCTACATGTACATGAACGTTATGCATGACAATAAACTATGA
Source organism: Rutidosis leptorrhynchoides (assembly GCF_046630445.1). Taxonomy (NCBI): domain Eukaryota; kingdom Viridiplantae; phylum Streptophyta; class Magnoliopsida; order Asterales; family Asteraceae; genus Rutidosis; species Rutidosis leptorrhynchoides. Next base: position 123,779,430 of record NC_092339.1, read on the forward strand.
TTGTGTAATTGACCATTTATGAACTAAAACGTGTTGTTTGACCTATGTTTTACTATTTGACCAAGTTGAGTAATATTATGAGATTTTGACTTGTGTTAACCATGTTGACTGTGTTTGACTTGCGTTTGACTTACATTTGACTTACTTTGACTTGCGTTGACTTTTGTTGACTTTTGCTAAATTTATGAGTCGGACTTGAGCAATAGGACTATACTTACCCTATGGACTGACCTAGCTTATTAGATACTTATTGACCAACATATGTTCTCTAGGTTGAGGTCTACGGTTACTTGCATTCCGATATTCGGTCACATCTCTGTGATTTATTTCTGAAGTTGTCAGGTGAGTTTCATTTGCTCCCTTTTTAATTGCTTTTGCAATATATTTTTGGGCTGAGAATACATGCGCTGCTTTTATAAATGTTTACGAAATAGACACAAGTACTTAAAAATATATTCTACGTTGAGTTGTACCACTGGCATATTTCCCTGTAGCTTGGTAACTATTATTTACATGTGGTATTGTAAACGCGAATCCTGTTGATAGATCTATCGGGCCTGACAACCCCAATCGGACTGGACGACCAGTATTCAACGGTTGCACAGTACTTCGTTTCGGTGACTACACTTGGTACGGTGTAGTGAGATTTCATAATAAAGGGAATATGCGACGTGATTAAATGTTAAGTATGGTTACCAAGTGCTCAACCACTTAGAATGCTTTACATACACTTGCGAGTGTATTATGTTTATGATTATGAAATCTTGTGGTCTATTAATATATTGAAATAATTGATACGATAAACCTATGAACTCACCAACCTTTTGGTTGACACTTTTAAGCATGTTTATTCTCAGGTACGAATTAAGTCTTCCGCTGTGCATTTGCTCATTTTAAGGACATTACTTGGAGTCGATCATCGCAATGGGACCAAATGTTGATGACTTCGTCCAGATGGATTAGGACGAGTCATTTCAAGCATCATTCTCAACAGGATTTTGTGAAAGATTTGATGAAAAATGGTGAAAATTTGCGAATTTCGTGTGTGTTTTTGGGTGTTTTTCGCAGTATTTTGTGGTGTGGTGGTGTGCAACTGATCTGTTCGGCCTTTTAAATTTTTTTTTTTGTATTTTTGACCCTCCGCGATTCGCGGTGTTTGACCCTTACAAACTCCGCGAGTCGCGGCGTTTGATTTTTTTTTTTTTTTTTTTTTTTTTTTTTTTTTTTTTAGGCCTTAACTTATAAAACAAATATAAAATAAATTTAAAATTTTGTTTTCCTTTGTTTTAGGATGAGGTCATTTCGAAACGATGTCCTAGTCTGTCCTTCGACAAAATTTTAAAATTTGTCTTTTTGTAGCGATTGTTTTAAAGGTTAAGATTTTTGGGTTTTTTTAATGTTTTTGGCATACTTTAATTCAATAAGATTAAAAATAATGATAATAAAAGTTCTCGTCCCTCCCTCGGGTAAAGCAATTTCGGTTCAAAGACCTAGTCTTCAACTTACGACGAATTTTAAAAATCATATTTTTAACTTAGCGACATAAAGTAAATTTTTGTTTTTAAATTCACACCAAACTTAAATTTAAAATGCATAAAATTAAAAATTCATATTTTTAAAAATTAAAAATTCACACCAAACTTATATTATATTTTTGTTTTTATACATACAAACTTAAAAATATCAATTGTTCAAATATTTACAATTTTAAATATATTAATTTAAAAAGTTTACAATATTAATTTAAGATTTATATATTAATTTTAAAAACATGGTAAAAATAAAATTAAAAATCTTTTTGGTCTTTTATCCCACTTTAATCAATCATATATTAAAAGTAAAGATTTTTGGGTTTTTTTAATGTTTTTGGCATACTTTAATTCAATAAGATTAAAAATAATGATAATAAAAGTTCTCGTCCCTTCCTCGAGTAAAGCAATTTTGGTTCAATGACCTAGTCTTCAACTCACGATGAATTTTAAAAATCATATTTTTAACTTAGCGAAATAAAGTAAATTTTTGTTTTTAAATTCACACAACTTAAATTTAAAATGCATAAAATTCAAAATTAATATTAAAAATTCACACCAAACTTAAATTTAATTTTTTTTTATACATACAAACTTATATTAAAAATATTAATTTTTTTAAATATTTACAATTTTAAATATATTGATTTAAAAAGTTTACAATAATTTTTTTTTATACTAATTTTAAAAACAAAGTAAAAATAAAATTAAAAATCTTTTTGGCTTTTATCCCACTTTAATCAATCAAATATTATCAAAAATATGCGCCCCTCTTTTCGGTAAAGTAATTTCGGTTCCATGACCTAATTTAACTCATGACGAATTTTTGAAATATTTTGGGTTGATTGATTAAAGATATTTATACCTTAAGAATAAACGTTAAATTTCGCAGTGATGTAATAAATTTTTGAATGATATCAATAATTTCGGTCGCCAAACCTAATTTTATTCAATACCAATTTAATACTTTATAGCGAACAAATTAGCGTTTATTATCAAAAGGTTAAAAATAAAAATAAAAAAAAATAAAAACTGTACAGACTTACCTGTAAGACAGTATTCTTAGTGATATGATCTATCCCACTCATAAGATAGTCGGTTTAATTGGTTTTCCATAGCTACATAGGCGTAACCTCGAGCATTCAGTGTTTTTTCTTCTAAACATATGAACGGTCCGTCTCTGCATAAAGTAACAAATTCGGTATTTGAATAGGTTTGATTATTTGAACATTTACCTCCATGTGACCATTTTCCGCATTTGTGACATCTTTCTAGGTGTCGTGCTCTTCTTTTCGCTGCGGATTTTGATTTTCCTTTACCAAATTGTAACTTATTATCTTCGCATCTGGATTCTTTTCTTACTCCGTCCAATCTTTCTCTGATTACTGATAGTAGTTCACTCGGAAGTGTGTCATTATTACGTTTAGTGATCAAAGCGTGTAGCATTAGACCATGGTTTAGTTCACAGGAAGTCTTCATTTCCTAAAAAAAATAAAAATTCAGAATGGGGGGAGAAGACTAGTTCTTTAGGGTCTGCTAGGGAAAGACCATTCGGGTTCCATTTTCGAGAACTACACGAAAACAGACAATCTAACTCTAACAGAAATACATAATATCCTTTAAAGACTTTATTCTCCCCACACTTAGTTAGCTGTGGTATCGAAATTGTGATTAACTTCGTTGTCGATTTCCATTGGACTATCTATGTAGTGTTTAACTCTGTGACCATTAACCTTAAATTCAATCCCATTTGAATTTATTAATTCTACTGTTCCGTATGGGAAAACTCTTTTGACTATGAATCGTCCAGACCATCTTGATTTCAATTTTCCAGGAAATAGCTTGAATCGTGAATTGAAAAGAAGAACTCTGTCTCCTTCTTTGAATTCTTTTGAACTTCTGATTCTTTTATCATGCCATTTCTTCGTTCTTTCTTTATAGATTAATGAATTTTCATATGCTTCATGTCTTAATTCTTCTAATTCGTTTAGTTGACTTAACCGTAGACGTCCAGCTTCATGTAAATCAAGATTACATGTCTTCAAAGCCCAAAATGCTTTGTGTTCAATTTCTACTGGAAGATGACATGTTTTTCCATAAATGAGTCTAAAAGGTGTGGTTCCAATTGGAGTTTTGTAGGCTGTTCTAAAAGCCCAGAGTGCATCCTCCAACTTAATGGACCATTCCTTCGGATTTGATCCTACGGTTTTTTCTAGAATACGTTTTAAAGCTCGGTTGGTATTTTCAACTTGTCCACTTGTTTGTGGATGATATGCGGTGGAGATTTTATGAGTTACTCCATATCTTTTAAGAACTTTCTCAAGTTGATTATTACAGAAATGAGTTCCCCGATCACTTATTAAAGCTTTCGGTGTTCCAAACCTTGCAAAAAGACGTTTTAAAAAGTTGACTACAACTCGTACATCGTTAGTTGGGAGAGCTTGTGCTTCAGCCCATTTAGATACATAATCAATGGCTACGAGAATATAGAGATTATTATGAGATTTTGGAAATGGACCCATAAAGTCAATACCCCAAATGTCAAATACTTCACATACTTGAATGACATTTTGTGGCATTTCATCACGTTGACTTATTTTTCCGGCCCTTTGACAAGCATCACAGGATTTGCAAAGAAGGTGTGCATCTTTGTAAATTGTAGGCCAATAGAATCCAGCATCATAAACTTTTCTTGCTGTTAGTTGAGGCCCATAATGCCCTCCTGTTGGTCCTGTGTGACAATGGTTTAAAATTTTACTAGCTTCATCTCCGAATACACATCGGCGTATTATTCCATCTGGACAACTTTTAAACAAACGTGGATCTTCCCAGAAATAGTGTTTTATATCACTGAAGAATTTCTTTCATTTTTGGTACGATAATCCTTTTTCAAGGAATCCACATACTAAGTAGTTTGCATAGTCTGCAAACCATGGAATTTCATTATAATCTATCTTCAATAGATATTCATCAGGAAAGTTGTCTTGTATGGCCGATTCATTTAGAACTTCTAATTCGGGATTTTCAAGACGAGAAAGATGATCAGCGGCGAGATTTTCTGCTCCTTTTTTATCTCGGATTTCAATATTGAACTCTTGTAAGAGTAAGATCCAACGGATTAATCTTGGTTTGGCATCTTGTTTCGAAAATAGGTATCTAAGAGCAGAATGGTCGGTATAGACCACCGTTTTTGCTAGAACGAGATATGAACGAAATTTGTCAAAAGCAAAGACAATAGCAAGGAGTTCTTTTTCAATAGTTGTGTAATTTGTTTGTGCTCCTTGTAACGTCTTACTAGCATAATATATAGGTTGAAATCGTTTTTCAATCCTTTGTCCTAAAACGGCTCCCATTGCAAAATCACTTGCATCGCACATAAGTTCAAACGGTAGATTCCAATTTGGTGTTATCATGATCGGCGCATTAGTGAGTTTCTCTTTAAGAATATTAAAAGATTTGATGCATTCATCTGAAAAGATGAATGGAGCATCTTTTTCTAGGAGTTTATTCATAGGAGTGGCAATTTTAGAAAAATATTTTATGAAACGTTGGTAAAAACCGGCATGCCCTAGAAAACTCCTAACTCCTCTAACATTGGTGGGATGTGAAAGTTTAGCAATTACATCTACTTTAGCTCTATCCACTTCAATTCCTTCTTTTGAAATTTTATGTCCAAGAACGATGCCTTCTTTAACCATGAAATGACATTTTTCCCAATTAAGTACTAGATTTGATTGTTCGCATCTAATAAGCATTCGTTCTAGATTTACTAGACATGATTCAAAAGTATCACCGAAGACTAAAAAGTCCAAATGGCATGCGTTTGTAAGCAAAAGTACCATAAGGGCATATGAATGTGGTTTTCTCTTGATCTTCGGGTGCTATTGGAATTTGAAAGTATCCGGAAAAACCATCTAGAAAACAATAGTAACTATTTCCGGCTAATCTTTCCAACATTTGATCAATGAAAGGTAAGGGAAAGTGATCTTTTCTGGTGACGTCATTTAATTTTCTATAATCAATACATACACGCCATCTTGTTACAGTCCTAGTAGGAATAAGCTCATTTTTCTCATTTGTAATGACAGTTATGCCACCCTTCTTAGGCACGCATTGAACTGGGCTTACCCATGGACTATCAGAAATTGGATAAATTAAACCTGCATCTAGCAGTTTAATTATTTCTTTTTTAACAACATCTTGCATATTAGGATTTAGTCTTCGTTGGCGTTGCACATACGTTTTTTGACCTTCTTCCATAAGGATTTTAAGTGTGCAATACGAAGGACTTATTCCTTTAATATCATGAATCTTCCATGCAATAGCTGGTTTATGAGCTTTCAACACAGAAATGAGTTGAGATTTTTCATTTTCAGTAAGAGAAGACGATATTATTACAGGTAATTCAGATTCACCATGTAAATAAGCGTATTCCAAATGGTTTGGAAGTGGCTTTAACTCTAATTTCGGAGGTTCTTCTATCGATGATTTATATCGATATCTGTCTTCTTCTTTTAGCATTTGAATTTCTTTTGTTGTTGGTTCATATCCATTAGCCATTAGTGTAGCTAACATTTCAGCTTCATCAATTGGTTCAGTACTTTCTCCTAAAGAACATTCTCTTGTTCCTTGTAATTCTGAAAATTCTTCTAACAATTCTGCATGTGAATCTATAGTTTGAATATAATAGCATGTATCATCTGCAGATTGCGGTTGTTTCATTGCTCTATCAACTGAAAAGGTAACACTCTCGTCCTCTATACTTAGGGTCAGTTTCTTACCAAACACGTCTATCATTGCTTTAGCCGTGTTTAAGAATGGTCTTCCTAATATGAGAGGAACTTGAGAATCTTCTTCCATGTCCAGAACAATAAAATCTACTGGAAATACTAAAGTACCAACTTTAACTAGCATGTTCTCCATTATCCCTCTAGGATATTTTATTGATCGATCGGCTAGTTGTATGATTATTCTTGTTGGTTTCAATTCTCCAAGGTCTAGTTTGGCGTATAGTGAATACGGCATTAAATTTATACTAGCACCTAAGTCTGCTAATGCTTCTATTGAACTAAGACTACCCAGAAAACATGGAATTGTGAAACTTCCCGGATCAGATAGTTTTTCTGGTATCTTATTCAACAGCACTGCTGAACAATTAGCATTCATAGTAACAGCCGAGAGTTCTTCCATTTTCTTTCTATTTGAGATTAGATCTTTCAGAAATTTAGCATATCTAGGCATTCCTGAAATCACATCAATGAAAGGAAGATTTATATTTATCTGTTTAAACATATCCAAGAATTTGGATTGCTCGGCTTCAAGTTTCTCTTTTTTCATTTTCCTCGGGTAAGAAAGTGGTGGTTGGTATGGTTTAACATAAGGTTTAGCCTTAACTGTGTTATCTTCATTAACCTTTTCAACTACCGGTTCTTTTTCCTTATCTTGATCAGGTTGTGGTTCTTGTGGAGTAGAAATAGTTTCATCAGAAGTTACAGGTATTTCAGGTGGTTTAAGTGTTGTACCACTTCTTGTGGTAATGGCTTTAGCTGTTTCATTCCGGAGGTTAGCATTTGTATCACTAGGTAAACTTTCCAGTTTTCTTTCACCTATTAACCTTGCTAGGTTACTTACTTCTTGTTCCAAGTTTTGAATAGAAGCTTGTTGATTTCTAAATGCTTGAGCATTTTGTTCATTCGTTTGTTTCTGAGATGTGAAAAACTGCGTTTGAGTTTCAACTAGCTTTGTCATCATATCTTCTAAATTCGGCTTTTTATCATCGGTTTGTGGTGGTTTGTTTTGAAAATTAGGTCTTTGCTGATTGTAAGTATTATTGGATACTTGTTGATTGCTAGGACCTTGTTGGTTGTTGTATGGAATATTTCGATTATAATTCTGGTTTTGATTGTAAATCGGTCTTGGCGGTTGATAATTATTCTGATAATTATTTCCAGGCCTTTGGTTTAGATATGAAACATTCTCTCTTTGTTCCATTGTTAGTTCAATACTGAGACAATCTTTTATCAAATGTGGTCCTCCACACTGCTCACAACTAATTCGTATTGAGTGGATATCTTTAGTCATCTTTTCCATTCGTCTCTCGACAGCATCTATCTTTGCAGAAATGGAATCTAAGTCATGGCTAGAATCGGCTCTAGCTGCTTTAGATGATCTAACAATATCTTTTTCTTGGTGCCACTCATGTGAGTGGGAAGCAGTGTTATCAATAATTTTGTAAGCATCAGTTTCGGTTTTCTTCATAATAGAACCACCAGCTGCTATATCTATATCTTTCCTTGTAGTGATGTCGCATCCTTGGTAGAATATTTGTACTATTTGACAGGTATCTAAACCATGTTGCAGACATCCTCTCAATAACTTTCCAAATCTGGTCCACGCCTCATATAGAGTTTCATTCGGTTTCTGTGTGAACGTAACAATTTCTCCTTGAAGTCTTACGGCTTTAGATGCCGGAAAGAATTGTTTAAGAAATTTTTCAACTAAAACGTCCCATGTATCAATCGCCCCTTCAGGTAATGATTTCAACCAATCTTTGGCTTCTCCCTTTAAAGTCCAGGGAAATAACATGAGATATATCTGTTCATCCTCCACTTTTCTTATTTTAAATAGTGTGCAGATCCTATTAAAGGTACGAAGATGTTCGTTTGGATCTTCCTTCAGCGCACCACTAAATTGGCATTGATTAGTCACCATGTGTAGAATTTGTCCTTTGATTTCATAATCTGGCGCATTAATGTCTGGATGAGTAATTGCGTGACCTTGGTCAGTGCGTTTAGCTCTCATTCGGTCTTCCATACTTAAAGGTTCCAGATTTTCCATAATTGAATTTGTTGAATCTGAATCACTAGAGGATTCTGATTTAATGGTTCGTTCCTCAACAATCTCTGTTTGAATGATTGGTGGTTCCGGAGAAAAAATTAATGGTTCAGGATCTATGAATTGTCCCTGAATATTCTCCGGATTCTCAATTGTGAGGTCGGGTTCAAAAAATGGATTATCGGAAATTTGAATTGGAGTACTTGGTTGACTGGATGACGATTCTAAAGAAAAATCAACGGCGGTAATATTTGCTAGATGTCTTGATCTAGTTACAGGTGGTGAACGTACAAAAGGTGGTGAACGTCTTGCTCGGTGCATTCACTGAATATCCTATTAGTTTTTAAAAGGAAAGAAAAATTATATAAGTTATCCAATTAATAGACTTTTCTGATTTTGCCCACGTTTCGAATAGCCAAAAGATGCAGCAGAGGGGCAGGATTCGTTTGGTCTCAATATAATTGAGTACTGTTTGGCTCCAATAACCCGGTCCACGTACAAATCCAACTATTACTACGAACCAGAAAATTTTGATGTCTATCAATTTAACCACTTAAATAAATTTTCGTAATTTAAAGAAATTTAGATAAGAAGTAGAATAAAATCTATGTCCTAAAACTAGAATAGCGAGAAATAAGAAAGAAAAAGAGCGCGTCGAAAAAGGTCGAAAAATAAAAAAAAGAGCGACTTATAAAATTTTTAAAAACACTCGACTAACCCAACCTTATTACTATCACTAACTTAAAATTAAAATCACAAATTGAGATTACTAATTGGAGTGATAATTGATACATAGGTAAAAGGCGTCGAAAAATAAAAATAAGAAAGTAGCGCGTTGAAAATTAAAAAGGAACTAAAAACTAAAAATTAAAAGTTGCGTCTAAAAATATTAAAGCTTAAAAGTAAAACTATATCCCAAATGAAAATAACTTAAAAAGGTACTAAAACTTAAAAAGGCGTCGTAAAATTCTAAAGCACCTAAATCTTAGTCTAAAGAAAAAGCATTTAAAGAATTTTACGGCAAAGCCTAAAATTCTAGATATAAAAATAACTATGGCAAAAATTATATCTTAAAACTAAATACGAGCGAAAAATACAAAAATTACGCTAAAAACAAATAAAAAGAGACAAAATATAAAAATATACTAATAGTTGTAAAAAGTACAATTTTTATAAAAATATTTTTTTTAGATTATTTATTTTATAAAAGTATTAAATTTATAATTTAATTAAACTAATTTAACTAAATAATACAAATTAAATATACTCTCAAAACTAATTAATAAATTAAGAATAACCTAATTAGGGTTTATATATATAATTAATAATAAAACCGTAATGATTGCAGTTTTCAGTCAATTCTGGCGTGTCTGCAGAGCTCATGCGATCGCATGAGTTCTTAGTTACCCGGCCATGCGATCGCATGGGCTAGGGTTTCGGGCCAGACACTGGGCTGCTACAGTACAGGCCGGGAGTTTTTATTTTTATTATTTTTTTTTTCTATTTTGCTGTTTTAATAAAAAATTATGTAATATATTTATATAAATTAAATAAAACTTATTTTTTTATAAAATAAAGATAAAGAAATTTTTTATATAACTTACAAACTCTTAAAAATATTTATATTTTTGTTTTTATTTTTATATTTTTGAATATTTAAAATGTATTTTTACAAAAGCGTATTTTTTTTTAAAAGTAAACTAAAAATAAAAATCTTTTTTTTTATATTTATATTAGCGTTGCGCTTCCAGCTTTTAAGCTAGATGTTCCCCGGCAGCGGCGCCAAAAATACTTGATGTTCTGCGAGGTGTATATAAAATAGCTTATATTTTTACAGGAAAAACTTATTAAATACGATATAATTTTACACAAGATATTTATTTATTTAGAAAATGGATATACTTAAACCTTGCTACAACATTTATAGGCAGTGTACCTAATCGTACAGTAGTGTAGTTTTTAGTAAGTCCGGTTCGTTCCACAGGGAAAAAAAATCTTTAACCAAAGCTTAACGCTATATTAGTTTAATTTATAAAAATACTAATATATATATAAGTAATATTATTATTATAAAGGGGGGTTTTACCGTTTAATGACCGGTTTGTCGATTTTAAAAACTTTAGCCGCAGTTTAAAACCAAATGTAAAATATTAAAAATAAATACAAGACTTAATTTAAAGCGTAAAGTAAATAACGATAATGAAATTGTGATAAATAAAAGTGCGATAAAATAAACTTGCGATAATTAAAAAGTACGATAATTAAAAGTGCAATTAAATACAATAACAATAAATAAAAGTGTGATAATTAGAAGTGCAATTAAATATAAAATAAAGGAAATTAAATATGAAATAAAATAATTATGCTTATTTAAACTTCTGTAATCATGATGTTTGACGTGTTGATTTTAGTTTTATGCCCATGGGTTAATTGTCCTTTGTCCTGGATTATTTAATATGTCCGTCTTGTTTTTGTCCATAATAGTCCATCAGTCATAAATATAAAGTGCGAGTATCCTCGTCAAATTATCCTTATACCCGAAGTTAAATATTCCAACTAATTGGGGACTTAAACTGTAGCAAGATTTTAATACTTTGTTTAATAATTACACCAGGTTATCGACTGCGTGTAACCTAAGGTTTTAATACTTTGTTAACAATTATGCCAAGTGTCCTTGTACATAATTTCATCCCAGTTTTAATAATTCTAGTGACTATTAATCCATTCCCGTGTCCGGTTAAATGAACGATTATTCGTACATATAAATACCCCGCACATCGTGTCCGATTGAGTGTATATGGTTATTTATAGGGACGTCCAATTGTAAATCTTTATATTTAAAATTAACAAACTATCATTTAGTTAAACAAATATAAAGCCCATTAATAGCCCATAGTCTAATTTCCACAAGTGTCGTTCTTTTGTCCAAACCCCAATTATGGTACAAAGCACAATTACCCAATTTTAGTAATTAGCCCAACATCATGATTACTTTGTTTTAAGTAAGCATAATAATAACCTAGCTACGAGACATTAAATTAAAAAGGTTGAACATTACTTACAATGATTAAAAATAGCGTAGCGTTACACGGACAGAATTTCGACTTACACCCTTACAACATTCGCTAACATACCCTTATTATTAGGATTTAAAATTAAAATTAAAATTAAAATATAAAATATAAATATAAATAATACGTATACATATATAGAGAGAGATTGATTTATGATATTAAAAATGATCAGAATTCGTTGGGTTTTATAGGGATTTGAGTCCAGGGAATCTCCGCAACTCGCGGCATTTTTTGCCTTCAAACTCCGCGAGTCGCGGAGTTTGTTTTTACAGCTCACCAAGCCTTGGCTCCTAGCTTGTCGACGGATTATATAAATAAATATAATATATAAATAATTTTAGTAATTATTTAAATATTATATTATATTTATGTGCATAGTTGACTTGTAATTTTTAGTTCGTTGCGTCGAGCGTTGAGAGTTGACTCTGGTCCCGGTTTTAGATTTTTGAACGTCCTTGCGTACAATTTAATATCTTGTACTTTGCGTTTTGAATCTTGTACTCTTGTAATTTCGAGACGTTTCTTATCAATAATTGGAACCTCTTTGATTGTATTTTGTACTTTTGAGCTTTTTGGTCATTTGCGTCTTCAATTCGTCGAATCTGTCTTTTGTCTTCATCTTTTATTATTTAAACGAATATCACTTGTAAATAGGACAATTGCAACTAAAAGCTTGTCTTTCTTGAAGAATAATGCTATGAAATATATGTTCATTTTTAGCATTATCATAGATACAACACTTGTCCTAGAATTAAAACTTGCTATGTACTAATTATTGTCACTTATTTTTGTACTTTTTGTTTACTTTAGAGTTTTACACTTACTTTTTATTTTCTTTTAATCCTATGCCTATCCACATATATTAAGGTTATAATAGAGCATTATTTTTTTATTCTTTTCTATATATGGAAGTGGTCTATAAATGACATACTGGACTATAAATGAAATACCGGACTATTAATATGGGACAGAGGGAGTATATATATAATAAACAAACTCAACTAATTATATCAAGTGGATGTCTATAGTACATGATAAGTTTGAAGGTATTTCGTATGCCCAAGAGACATATTAAATTAACGTGGCCACTATGTTATGATCCAAGTCGGGTCATACCCAATAACAAGCTTACCAACACCTTATACGAATTTAATCTTAACGATTGGATCATTAAATAAATACGCGACGCTTGGATTTTAGAAAATCGGTTTTCTAAAATATTATCACTTGAGAAAATTATTTGGATAATTTAAATGATAAGGATTTAATTATTTATAGGTTTTAAATAATTAAGTTGTGTTATGGTTTATAAAATGGAAGTAACATTAACTAATAACATGGGTTTTATTACAAGTTTATATAAATTACAAGTTTTATATAAATAACAATATTGTTATTTAAGAGACATAAGTGTGCAGATTTTGGGACTCCAAGAAGTCCAACCCATGCTTGCTTTTGTTACTTCCTATATACACAACTCCTTAGGTGAATGTCCACTCTTGAACCAAGACATTTGACCAACTCTCTCAAGTGAAATACAAAGAGATTCAAAGCAAAAAATGGACCAGAATATTCAGCTACTGCTGCTGTTAGGCCGTAGGTTTTGGGGCTCAAAAGGGGGTTCCAAATTTGTTTTGCAAGCTCCATTTCAAGTGTCTATCAAATCCTAACTAAAGGCAAGGGTATTGGTGTTAATTCTTGGGGTATTACTTGCTTGAGGCTTCAAGTTGGAAGCTATCATTTTGCATCATCTCCTTCTACATTTCTGCTGTCCAAAATTTAGCCCTCTACTATCTTAGAGGAGGTATAAACACTCTTCTAATCTTGTTATATTTGCAAGCATATGATTCATGACTTGATATTAATGTGGAATTTAACAAAATGGCTTTACAAATACACTTGTTCTATTAATGCTTCCGCTTGTATTAACTATCTTAAAATTGGTTTTATGATTGTGTAAACTAAATGAACATGTTGTTTTGAAACTCATTAAATTCCAACAATGGTATCTAGAGCCGAAGTCTATGGATTATGCTTCTTATATATGGTCTTTAAAACCCATTAACTTTACATTCTACTAACATGCATGAAAGTAAAATGCAAAATTAATGGATTTGGGAGGGTTGTATAAGGTTGGCCGGTTTTATGGAGTTCCAAAAGGGGTTTTGGAACTTGCAAATTGGTCATATTTGTTGTATGTTGTAGTTCACAATCAATGCCTTGACCTTGTGGTTGAATGAATGTTTGTTTGGTTGATTTGTTAATTTCAATATGGTTGTAATTATTCATTCAATTGGTTTGTAATAATATTCATTTGGTTATGTAATTTATTTTATATTTGGCATGTAAAATAGATTAGGTTGTATTTTCATTTTCTAGACAAAATGTATTAGGATATATTTTGTAACAAGATGAAGATGCATGAAGATCACAAGGAAGAACACAAGAAGCATGTGGATGCAAGGTTAAGTGGGAGGTTAAAACCTCTTACTTTGTGTTTCACCCATTGACCGGTGGCATTTTGTTTTCGGCTAAACAAAATGTCTACCAAAAGGCTTGATTGTGAACATTTGTTTTGCATGCGTGGTTGTTTTAATTCCTTGTATGATTGTGGATTGTGTATGTTACTACAACAAGTTATCACACAAGTTAACAACAAGCAAAACTACAATTTAATTGGTTAAATTATTAACAACATGAAATTTACCAAACCACAATTTAATCGGTTAAATTGAAATGGCTAAAAGGACATTAATAAATGGTTATTAAGAACTAGAAACGGATTGCACATATAAAAAGGTTTATCAAAGTAATAAAATTGGCATTATTACATGACATGAAAATGGATTTTCATAAGTACCATACACTAAATGCATGTTGGTGTATGGCATAAAAGTTTTCTCAAACTAGAAATAATGGAAACTTAAAATCCCTTATACAAGGTAAACAAGTTAAACGCCATCCTTTTGTGTGACACTTAGACATATTAGGGAACTCATGATGGGATAAAGGTCACCTAACCGTCATGAACAAACTAATATGATTAAGGTGAAATTCGCATGCTTGTGGGATAAAGGTCACCTAACCACTTGTATGTTAAGTTTACACGTTTACACAAGTAGGACGACTTGATTTGGAAATCATGAACTTAGGGTCACCGAAGCATGATGAACAAATAGGCGTTGATGGGATAATATGCCATGCAAAAGGATTGCATGATCTCATAACTTAGAAGTTGCAAAAGGATTGAAATTGTCATATAATGACTACCTAGCTAAATCAAATGACGGGATAAAGGTCACCTAATCGAAATTTGGTTTTCCGTTGGATTCTAAAATTTAATAAATATCAATTGGATTTAAAGGGTATTGATTGTTAAATTAAAAATAATACTTTAACAACTTTGTTAAATTTTGTAGATGGCCACCAATAACAACAACATTCCTAACGCACCACTCAACTTTAACAACCTATCGTTGAGGTCTATCCTCGAAAAGGAAAAACTCAACCATACGAACTTCATGGATTGGTTCTGCAATCTAAGAATTGTCCTCAAACTAGAGGATGGGGCGTATGTGTTGGAAGACCCCATTCCCGATCAACCGGATGAGGATGATACGGAAGGCATGGCTTATTCGGAGAAATATTGCACCAATTCGTTGCAAGTTTCTTGCCTCATGCTTGGGACTATGATACTCGAACTCCAAAAGGATTTTGAACATCATAGTGCATATGACATGATCACACAGTTGAAGGAGATGTTCCTTCAACAAGCTCGTGTCGAGCGCTTTGAAACGGTCCGAGCGCTTCATGCATGTCGGATGGACGACACCCAATCCGTTTCATCTTATGTTCTTAAGATGAAAAGCCTAATTGATCGAGCAAACCGTCTTAATTGCAACGTGTCTAATGAATTAGCCATGGACCTTATCCTTAACTCATTGTCAAAGAGGTTTGACACATTCGTGTTAAATTATAACATGAATGGTTGGGATAAAAGCATTGGCGAATTACATGCCATGCTTAAGACGGCCGAAGCGAGCATGGGTAAAAGGGCTTCACCCATGTTTATGATCAATGAAGGTGGGTCCAAAAACAATAACACTTCTAAGCCGAAGGCGGCTAAGAGGAAAGGACCCGCCTACCAAGGCAAGGGCAAGGGAAAGGGGAAGATGGTTACCCCAACCAACAACAACAAAAAGCAAAAGGTTGTCTATAAAGCAAACCCCAAGGAAGATCCGTGCTTCGGTTGCGGTGAAATGGGTCACTGGAAACGAAACTGCCCGGTCTACCTTAAAGAGTTGAAGGAAAAGAGGGATGCAGGGCAAACCTCAGGTAATGTATATATGGTATACATTGAGCTTAGTATTACTTCTTCTAATACATGGGTATTAGACACAGGATGTGGAACTCATATTTGCAATTCTTTGCAGGGGTTCAAAAGAAGTGATCAGGATACGGGAACAACAAGTCTCTTCATGGGAAATGGAGCAAGGGTGCAAGTGAAAGCTCAAGGAGACTTTGTTTTGAAGCTACCAAGTGGTTTGGAGCTTATTTTGAAAAATGTTTTGTATGCACCCGATTTATCACGAAACATTATTTCTGTATCCCGTTTGAAACAATGTGGTTTTAATCTTAATTTCATTAATGATGATATCCATGTTTCTTTAAATAATGTGTTCTATTTTAAGGCTTCACCTTCAAATGGTATTTATGAATTGGTTCATAATGACACAGCATACAATAGCTCAATATACCATGCAAACACCAAGAAACTCAAAAAGGATTTGAGTGATTCCTACTTATGGCATTGTCGCCTTGGTCACATAAACAAGAACCGAATGCATACACTTCAAAAGAATGGACTTTTGAAATCAAATGAACTAGACTCGTTTGATGTATGTGAGTCTTGTTTACAAGGCAAAATGACTAAAGCACCTTTCAAAGGGACCTATGAAAGGGCTAAGGACTTATTGGGATTAATACATTCGGATGTATGTGGACCCCTTAAGCCTATAACTAGGAATGGTGAAAGATACTTCGTTACTTTCATTGATGACCTCAGTCGTTTCTGATATGTCTACTTGTTAATACATAAGGACGAAACTTTTGAAGCATTCAAAGAGTATCAAAATGAAGTACAAAATCAACTCAATAAGACAATCAAGGTACTTCATACCGATAGAGGAGGTGAATACCTAAGCGATGCTTTCCAAGATTATCTTAGAAGTTGTGGGATTATCTCGCAACTCACTCCTCCTGGAACACCCCAACTGAATGGAGTTTCCGAAAGGAGGAACCGAACCCTAATGGATATGGTTCAATCTATGATGGCTAGAAGCTCGTTACCTCTATCATTTTGGGGTTATTGTCTATGCTCCGTGGCTCGTATTTTAAATATGGCCCCAACCAAGAAAGTGGAACGAACACCTCATGAGATGTGGTTTGGAAAATCTCCATCTCTATCATACTTAAAGGTATGGGGATGTGAAGCTTACCCTAAGCGTTACGTCCCTAATAAGTTAAATGCTTGATCCACAAAGTGTATCTTCATAGGATATCCCAAGGATAATATGGGATATTATTTCTATGATCCTTCCGAACAGAATGTATTTGTTGCTCGAAAGGCTGAATTCCTTGAAACTAAGTTCCTAATGGAAGGTGATAGTGAAAGGAAGATAGATCTTGAGGAGGTTCGAGATCAAGTAGATGATACACAATTGGTTGATACTAGCACTCAACATGAAAATGTTGAAAGTGATCAAATGGATTATCAAAATACACAAGACGTTCGCAAATCTGGTAGGATTAGTAATCCTCCTGAGAGATATGGGTTTCTCATGGATGGTTGCTATGTGGTTGATTTGGATGAACCAACAAACTACCAAGATGCTTTATCAAGGATTGATAAGGATAAATGGCAGGAAGCCATGAACGCTGAGATGCAATCCATGTATGACAACCAAGTTCGGGAACTGGTTGTACAACCTACTGGCTCAAGGCTAGTTGATTGTAAATGGCTTTTCAAAATGAAAACTGACATACATGGAAACTTGGATACATATAAAGCTAGACTTGTAGCAAAAGGTTTCACTCAAATTCAAGGGGTTGACTATGATGAAACTTTTTCGCCTGTGGCAATGCTAAAGGCTATTAGGATATTATTTGCCATTGCTGCTCATTATGATTATGAAATATGGCAAATGGATGTCAAGACCGCTTTCCTAAATGGATATCTTGTGGAAGATGTCTATATGGTTCAGCCTGAAGGTTTTGTTGATCCGAAATATCCTAAAAAGGTATGCAAGTTAAAGAAGTCAATCTACGGATTGAAACAAGCATCTAGAATGTGGAATCATCATTTTAATGAGGAAGCCGAAAAATTTGGCTTCATTAAAAATGGTGATGAAGCTTGTGTATATAAGAAAGCTAGTGGGAGCACTATCATGTTCCTTGTACTATAAGTGGATGATATATTGTTATTTGGAAATGATATTCCGGCAATGCAAGGAGTTAAAACTTGGCTAAGTAAATGCTTCTCCATTAAGGATCTTGTAGAAGCACAATACGTTTTGGGGATTGGGATCTACAGGAATAGATCCAAGAAACTGATAGGTTTGAATCAAAGTGCATACATTGAAAAGGTCTTGAAAAGGTTCAAGATGGAGAACTCTAAGAGAGGTTTGGTACCTATTCAAAGAGGAACGCCTCTCAGTTCATCTCAGTGCCCTACCACGAAAGATGAACAAGAGAGAATGAAGAGAGTCCCTTATGCATCTGCTATTGGGTCAATCATTTATGCAATGATATGCACTAGACCGGATGTGTCATGCGCCCTAAGCTTGATAAGTAGATACCGGAATAACCCAGGAAACAGTCATTGGATTGCGGTTAAAAGTATATTGAAATACCTTAGGAGGACTAAGGATATGTTTCTAATATATGGATCTGGTGAGGAGGAACTTGCTGTAAAGGGTTACGTGGACGCGAGTTTCCAAACTGATCGAGATGATTCTCGATCACAGTCCAGTTATGTCTTCACGTTAAATGGAGGTGCGGTCTCTTGGAAGAGTTCAAAACAGGATGTTGTTGCATTATCCACTACAGAGTCAGAGTACATTGCCGCCTCATTGGCAGCTCAGGAAGCTGCATGGATGAAGAAATTCATAGACGACTTAGGAGTAGTCCCTTCCATTCAGGACCCTCTTGAGATCTTTTGTGACAACGAGGGTGCGATTTCTCAAATCAAAGAACCTCGTGCTCACCAAAAGACCCATCACATTGAGCGGAGATTCAACTACATAAGGGATGAAGTTGAAAAGGGAAAGATATGTATTCGCAAAGTTCACACCGATCTTAATATAGCGGATCCTCTCACGAAGCTCTTACATGGATCAAAACATACAGGACATGTTTCTGCATTAGGGCTTCGATATTCTAGTGATTGGTCATGATCTATTTTAAGTATTGCAACAGAACGAAATTGTTCAAACTCATTAATATAATTATGGTATTAATTTATTTTGAGTCATGTTCCTATTTTGCATATTTTATCCATGAATAAGTAATTATTCTAAATTCCGTAGTCGATCACATTCGTGGGAACAAGTGTGAGGTTTAGACTATTATGAACTTGGATTGGTATACATTCACGGACTAAATGTGGGGCAAGGTTGCTACCAAGGTTCATAGATATTTGTGAGATGCAAATATTGGAAGGCCCGCCCTCAAGATTTGCTAAATTGAGCCTTTGTGGTTGATCACATGTAATCTTGAGTAAAGGCGAATATCATTGTATCCTCTTACCTGAGATACATATTGGGTTCAGATATTTACCAAGTATTGTGCCTTGATTCTTTCCTTCGCTATTCTGAAATATGGTAGTTCATAAGGAAGAGCTCAGGTACAATGCAAGGTACATATTTAGGACGTATGTAGTCAAGATGGAATTTGTCCCTCTTATTCGTTGAGAGTCAGATGTCTAAGGCCTGATAAAGTTAAATCTAGAAGAGAGTGATCACTCTGTGTCTCTTGGATTTAACATGAAATCTAGGACGAAAGGATAAATGAAAGATTCACCTATATATCAGTTCGAGTAGGGAACTCGAAAGGGATGATGTTATTGAATGGCATAAAGTCATAACATATTGGGGGTGATGGACGGTCGTTAGGTGGTATCCATCACTTGCATTAATTTCTTATGTTTCTCGTGCAAGTGGGAGATTGAAGGTATTTCGTATGCCCGAGAGACATATTAAATTAACGTGGCCACTATGTTATGATCCAAGTCGGGTCATACCCAATAAAAAGCTTACCAACACCTTATACGTATTTAATCTTAACGATTGGATCATTAAATAAATACGCGACACTTGGATTTTAGAAAATCGGTTTTCTAAAATATTATCACTTGAGAAAATTATTTGGATAATTTAAATGATAAGGATTTAATTATTTATAGGTTTTAAATAATTAAGTTGTGTTATGATTTATAAAATGGAAGTAACATTAACTAATAACATGGGTTTTATTACAAGTTTATATAAATTACAAGTTTTATATAAATAACAATATTGTTATTTAAGAGACATAAGTGTGCAGATTTTGGGACTCCAAGAAGTCCAACCCATGCTTGCTTTTGTTACTTCCTATATACACAACTCCTTAGGTGAATGTCCACTCTTGAACCAAGACATTTGACCAACTCTCTCAAGTGAAATACAAAGAGATTCAAAGCAAAAAATGGACCAGAATATTCAGCTACTGCTGCTGTTAGGCCGTAGGTTTTGGGGCTCAAAAGGGGGTTCCAAATTTGTTTTGCAAGCTCCATTTCAAGTGTCTATCAAATCCTAACTAAAGGCAAGGGTGTTGGGGTTAATGCTTGGGGTATTACTTGCTTGAGGCTTCAAGTTAGAAGCTATCATTTTGCATCATCTCCTTCTACATTTCTGTTGTCCAAAATTCAGCCCTCTACTATCTTAGAGGAGGTATAAACACTCTTCTAATCTTGTTATATTTGTAAGCATATGATTCATGACTTGATATTAATGTGGAATTTAACAAAATGGCTTTACAAATACACTTGTTCTATTAATGCTTCCGCTTGTATTAACTATCTTAAAATTGGTTTTATGATTGTGTAAACTAAATGAACATGTTGTTTTGAAACTCATTAAATTCCAACAAAGTTTATGTACATAAATCGTCTGATACTACAGACAGGTACTAAACAACGTATATCCAAATGTAACTGCCAAAATGCACGGTCCAAACTCTTTCTAGTTATAACCATAGATAATATGTACATTGTGGATAGTCTTGATCGCTCTAGATTACCTTGAAAAGTCGGGATTTTTTGGACTTTGACGCTAACATTATTTTCAAGTAAAAAGGAGAGTTTAACTTATCGGATTAATAAGGACATTCATAAAGACATGTTCGATCACTTGTTTAACCCAACTTTTAGTTTATTCACTAACATCCAAATCAAGCATCACTATCTTTTACAAAGCATGAAAATTATGTCAGACATGTCAGACTGCTAATTACTTTAACTAATCGCGGCCACGTGTTAAATCATGAATTAAACTTGATTATCTCTGCTAATTACACAAATATTACACGTGGACCAGTACAACTCTACAAACAAAAAAATATACCCTGCCTCACTCGCTCTTCACAGATGAAAATCACAAAAAAATTCCTCCGACGATTATGGCCACTGGCCGGCCTTATAGAGGACGCCTCTACCAACAAAAAAATTGGCCTTATAGAGGAATTAGGGTTCGATTTAGGGTTTGCAGATTTGTTTAAAGCGATTTAGGGTTTGCACATTGTTCATCGCCGGTTTAAATTTATGATTTCCCAAAATCAAGTTCGGATTTGGTGATACGGTGACGCGATTTATGTAACACGTATTTATTTTCTCGCTGATTGTGAAGAATCTGCTCTAATTGTTGGCAGAAAGTAGGGATTTAGTTGATATATCTTACTGTTTTTTTTTTCAATATTCGTTATGTATTTTTACTTACAATACACAATTTTCTTATAGCAGACATTGTGTGTGGTTTTATACTGTATTTGTTGGGTTTCAATTAGTTATTGTATTATAGTGTTTCTTTGACATTATAATTTTTGTTTCTGATTTCCATTTCATGCGTGTTTTGTTGTTTTGGTTATGTTAATGCAGATTTGTTAGTCATATATCTTTTTGGTTTTCTTTGTTTTAGAGTGATAGTCATGTATGATAGGATGTCAAGTATGCACAGAGAGTTTCTTTAAACGTAGTTGGTGTGGAATCTGGACGTAGTTGTTTTTGTAACTCCAAATGTTATTAGTAGCATTTACTCTGTATATGTGTGCTCATTGTATGTCAAAATGTGGGTTTCATGATATGTTGATTGTTTCTCGATTTCTGTATAATGTCTTCATTTGTATATTCTTGAATAGGATTTTTCTAATAAATTGTGTTGCTGTTTCAAGTGTATTTCAAAATGCGGGTCGGGGTTGGGTATCAAGAAACACTTGGGTCGAATTTAAATGATAACTCGATACAACGATTTTGACTGACTTATTGGTCTCTTACTCTAACCACTTCAATTATATTTGCTTATCAGTTTATTATTTTATAACTTGCAATCATCAATAGAATTTTGTGTGTCACATGAGATAGTATCTCAATAAATTTGAACTTATATTTAAACTAAAATGAGGTGCATTTGGCATTTGTGTGAGGCTGCATGACTCTTTCTTATCCAAAATATGTTTTCTCTTTCTAGAAACAGTTTACAGCTATTTTTGTTTTGTTTTTGTAATGTTTTCTCTTTTATAGAAATTAATTGACGTAAACTGTAAGTTGTATTTGTCACAGGTTGCTCATATAGTGTTTGCTTTACAACTACGGGTGATGATAGTGTACAACTTATATAACGAGAGGTGACAATTTGAACCCATTTAATTGACCTATACTTTTATTTACACCTGTAGCAGTTTAAATGGAAAGATTTTATATAACTCCTTCAAGAACTATTGGATTAATCGTATATTCTGGGTGAGTTGGTTGCTTCAGGTACATCATTCATGTATATATTTAGGTTCTATAAATGTATAATCCTCTCTTCTTTATATGTATTGATGAGGTATTTCCTGTTTTGATTGTTTTGATGCAAATACTTAACTACTTAAGCTTATTAATATATGAGACGGTTTTTAAGAAAACTACATAGCAACTGGTATTTGCAATATGTAAAATGACTTTAAAATGACTTTTTTTAATTGGTTATTTAGTTATCATTATTAATA
The DNA here is from genome assembly GCF_046630445.1 of Rutidosis leptorrhynchoides. NCBI lineage: Eukaryota > Viridiplantae > Streptophyta > Magnoliopsida > Asterales > Asteraceae > Rutidosis > Rutidosis leptorrhynchoides. The sequence continues at coordinate 123,802,168 of NC_092339.1, forward strand.
TTAAAGGTAGCAAAATGGGTGGGATGGTTTTTTAGGTTAGCATGACTTGGTTTTGAGTACTGCGTAAAATAGGCCATGTCTGATTAAAATGCATATGTCAGTTTTTTTTAATAAATTGATGAACTGACCACGTTGTTATTTGATGATCTGACTATATCTATTTTCCATTAGCAATGAAGTTGTTATGTAGCAGAGTGTTATGGGTCTTCTATAGGAGAATCATGGGGAACATATTTGCATTCTAAGGTTATCTATTGGGAATCTTTTACTGCTGCAGTCAACACAAGTCAAAGGTGTATGATCTTATTGTTGGATGCTATCTATCTCAAAATTGTGTGATGTATTCCATTGATCACATGTGCCTCAAAAGCTGTTGGATCTGCTCTTTCTACAAATATATATCCACAGGTTCAAGAGCTTATGTTGTCTATCTTTTGGATTTGCTTGGTATTCTGACTCTTAACAGTCAACGGCTTATGTGGGTGAAGAGTTACTATGGTGTTTTAGTCGTTTGTTGTTGGAGCACCCTTCACATCTAAAAAAGAGTTTGGGTCATTTTAGCATTTGGAATTAATTCCAGGTTGAAGATTACTTGCTTCAGTTGGTGGATCTATTGCTTATACGGATCTATTGCTTATATGCCTCAACTCTATATTATAATAAGCTTCAAGACCAACACAAGTATAGTTTGGTTGGTATTTTGACCCCTAAAAGTCAAAGGGTTAAATGTATGGTTATGGACTTGAATGTTAAATATGGGAAGAATTGCTTGCTGCCATTCAATTATGTCAAAGGAAATAGAATTATTGAGGATTGGATGACCTACACATGTGATGCTATGCACTTAAAGGTCCATTTTTGTTTAGTGTATCACGATATGTTTAGATATAATATTTTATTGGGATAGGATTTATGTTCTTGGTTGTGGTCATACCTTAAATTGATATAACAGTAAAATATTCACTTTGTTTGATTAAGAGCGACCGTGCAACGCACGAGCTTTTAAAGGCTAGTAACAAGATATATCTAGTAGCAAGACCGTCCTATTTGCTTCGTATATACCGAAATTATAGTTTGTCTAGTTGATAACCATTCGGGATTGAACCCCTCCAAGATAGAAAATTTTGACATAAAGGGGTTACGAACCTACAATTGGTAAATAACTGGTCGTTACCTTCTGGATAGGTTTCACAAAATGGACATAAGCATGATTCCAAGACAATACTTCAATTTTCCATGTTAGTTCGGGTAGTAAGTTTTCCATAACCATTCGCCAAATAAAGATATTAATATTCTTCAGAATACATGGAATCCACGTCAATGATCCCAGATTTGAACCTAATCCAATACTATCAATTAACGAGGATAAACTTTCGACCTTGAAGATACCACTCAATCACAAATTCCGCAACCAACCGTCATTAGAAAAACTTAGGCTTGAAGTTGATCCGGGTAGTTCACTAATTTTGAGAGATCATCTATTGCCCTACCAAGGATTGAATTGTTCCGATCCTATTCGCCTATCAAACCGGTCCCCCGTCTCTTGCGCTGTTGCATTTTGATAACTATCTCGTGCAAGTAACCGAGGAACAATCTTCTGAAACATGCTACTTAGTTGGGGAGCCACACATCTTTCCTAAACAGTGCGACAATGTCATTCCCTATCTTGTGAACAAAATTCGTATATTATTCCATGTCCAAGCATCAAAGTTACCCTTGAAGTTATATTGTTGTGTGTTTGATGTCATTGAAAGAAAAGAAATTCTTTTGTCAATATAGATTAGAAGGGTGATTCATAGTGTTAATTAATAGCGTTTAATTAGTGTTTAGGGTATAATTAATAGGGTTTAATTAGTGTTTAGGGTTTAAGGCGTATAATATAACACATAATTGTTAAGTAGAAATTATTTTCAAAAGAAAATACATCAGTTACTTCCAAAAGACAATGCATCAGTTACTAGAAACCGAAATTACTTCTGAAACTACAAATTACAACACACTACTTCCAAAAGAAATTACACCAGAACTTGAAAATGAAACACAATACAAATGCTACCAAGCTACAAATTAACGCCAGTTTCAACCTTTTTGCTTAACATTTTGCGGTTTCAAGTGAACGTTCTAGAGCTCTATTGAACCTTAACAATGGCGGTATCACTTCAAGCGCCCTATCAGACCAGAGCGGATCAATCCAAATTTGTCTCCTTCTACAACGTTCAGACATCAAGCTCCCGAACCGACCATCACAACCATAATATCATCGACCGTACTGGTGATCATCAGTCAAGCAAGTTTTGAGAACCACAATTGGAGATTAAGAAGACGTATAGTACTTGAAGAGCAAGCCGGGTAGAAGGGAAAACATTGTCAATCACGCTGCAACAAAGCTTAACCGAGACTACCCATTTACTCACGACTCCTTAGTGACCAATTGGAGGTTTGCATGTGATTCATATAGACATTTTAGTGGCAGGAGAGGGCTGATTGAAGGGGTGGTGACCAATATGTTATTTAATAGTTTTAATTAAGATGTGTTCTCGGACCTCTATTCAGGATCACTGCCTGAATGGATGTGTTCTTATGTACCATCGATCGGGTTCGGGTTTCCGCCCGAACGCGTGTGATACGTGCAAATGATGAGGGTCGCTGAAATAAATGTTCTACTGATGCCAAAAATCGCCGTTCCAAAAGAAAAGAAAGAAAAAAGATGTATTTGGATAATGTAATAAAATTGTGGCTAGTAAAAGAGACGAATGAATTGGGAACGTGTACATTTTTTTAACTTCATACTTTGATAGTGCTATACTGCTATATAGTATATATGATTAAGAAATTTTCATTCTCTTCTTTAATAATATCTAAAAATATTTTGTTTTATACTTGATTAAAAACTCATCACATTTCTAACTCATAAAATGATATATCTAAAAGTTTATTATCTTATGATCAGTTTGTTATAATTATTATAAGCTTAACAATTTTCCTCTTATTACATATTACATACATTTTGTAAAAATATTACAAATGTTGCTATTAGACTTTATCATCATTTCATTCGCTTACACACACCACCATATATTGAAATACTTTACTAAGCTTACATACACCTACACCATCATTTATTAAAATACTTTACTAACTAAATTACGATTTGGCTTGAATAATTTAATTGTATATTTGTAGAAATAAAAGAAAACATATAAAACCACCGAAGTCTTGGCTTGAGTGGTATGGAGGTGGGATCCCACGTGAGGTACTGTCAACTCAGGTTCGATTCTCAATCCAAACGGGGAGTTTCTAACCTTTGATGATACTGCCAACATCAAAGCGATTTGAGAAGATCTCCGGGGGTTTTCCCAACCTTCGATGGAACTGCCAATATCGACGCGATTTGGGTTTCCTCCTAACATGTGTGTGGGTGGCATATGATCGCGAAGGTGGTTAAGTCTACTTTCTTTTATAACTTAAACCTTTTTTATATCAGATAATTTTAAAGTTAATTGTACAACCATTAACTACACTTTCTCGTTCTCAAATGTCCCTGAAATCTACTTTCTTTTCTGACAAATCAAGTCACGACATGTTATTATTTTGTTGGTGTTATTACGTAGTTGAGGGTGATATGTTGAAAGAGTGAAAGCCAATGAGGACACCCATGCTAACAATGGTGTCCTCTTAGGAAATGTCCAGGCGAATGAAGACAAGAAACAGTTTGTTGTGATATAAGTAAAAAATGTTCGGCCAAAATATGTTATGGATGGTATATAAATATAAACTGTCGCCTTGTAAGAGGTAAGATATGCAACAAAAACGCATGAAGTTTATTAAGACAAAAGATCCCAGTCGGACCCGATTTTTGTTGTTGGACCATACACTTCTTTAAGTTGGGCCGTTTATTCTAATGGTCATAATTATAAGCCCAACAAAGAAAACATAATGGACAAACATGCACATAACAAATCTCTTAGTTGTCCTTGAGTAAATAAGCTCGATTGTTGATTTGAAGATGATGGTTCACTAATTTCCTCTTCAAATATTTTATTGACAAAATTATTACGCGACCTTGTTATTTGTTCGAACTAGTACATATTTGAACTTTGAAACAACAGACACACATATAACCATTGATATAAACTATACCCGAGTATTAGAAGATGACCATTAGAAAGTTGACTCTCCTACCTTTACATAAATAGTTTATGTTCCAAAAACGGAGTTACCGTCTAAAAGTTGTAGCCTCACGAAAACAGGCTCCCAAAACTGTTATTAAAAGTTGTAGCCTCACGAAAACAGGCTCCCAAAACTGTTATTGTGGTACCGTCACTGCTATCTGCTGTTTTTATACAAAAATCACAGCCCTCGATTCAGTTTTGACATCCATATAAAAAAGGTCTAGATTCGACAAATCAAACATATAATATATCGTTTTAAAGCTTGTCGGGAATGCTTTCTATCCCAAATATTAGTTTTTATCCAAACTTAACCAATTTCAACTTACGAGCCCGCAAAGTAGGTCTGACGGTCATTTTAACACTTTTTCCCTAAACGACATTAAATTGGTTGACGACCCAAACTCTTATCCAATATACTCGAGTGACCCAAAATCACACTTAACAATTCATTCAACGATCAAAACCTTGAACATATCAAAATTGGTCATTCCGACCCATTCAATCCCACACAACCGACTTACACGTTATTCACAATGTTTAGTTTATTCATGACCCGAAATACATAATTGACTCAAAATAAATAATTTCGGGAAATTAACATGTGCGGGTTTAAGAAAAACTTAGTGACCCACCTATGGTCACTTACTAATAACTGGTTCTTCCTAATCCTTCGCAACACCCTTGCCCTCACTATGCTTCACACACCGCTTGAACCAACAACATCATAATCATAATCAACATAATGGGGGTAAGCAATTGTTTAGTGAGTAATAGGAAATAAAGTGGACTAGCATGCATAATCGGCTTATAAAATTTAATACACACTTGCACAACTTACATCATAACAACATAATACCACAAGATTTCACACTAAGAGTCCGGATCCATGTCGTACATTAGTTTGATTACATCAAACGGGCATCACTCTACATTATTCAAGTGATTGCTCTAAGGCTCATCACTTGTCGTAAAACATCACGCTATAAAACATCATGTCTCACAACCCACACTAATCGTTATGTACAACTTGTAAGTGATTCCTACGCTCTAAAGCTAGTCCACCACTTAAAACTCACTTGACCCACCCAAATCACCCCTAGTACTCACCTTGAGGATTAATACAAGGTTATGGAAATGCTTCAAGCCCTTGCTCTAGACTCCTTCCTATCAACAATATGATCACACTATAAATAAATCTTCTAATGAATTACAGCACAATTAATAATCCATACACACACTGTCTAACGATTTACTTCTATATAATTTATTTATTATATTCCATTCTTCCAAGTCTTTTTGTCATTCACTTAATAAGTCATCGTCTTTGAAACTTCTTTCCCTTACAAAATCATGAAAGTTTCCAGCCTACAATCTAGAAGCTCACCTTCTAGATGTTCAAAGTAGCCTTCTTTGAACACCATGTAGAAGAAGCAAAGATGAACACGATGACGGCCGCCCACCATCTCCGTTCACACCCTTCCACCGCCATAGAATTTTTACTATAAATAGAGGTGCAAACCTCAATTGTAAATCATCCAAAAATCACTCAGAGAAGTGTAATCACAACCTAGAGAGTGTGTGTGCGCTTGAGAGTTTTGTAATACTCTGTAAATCTATTCTTGTGAGTAATAGAGTTGTTTTTCTCTCAAATTTATATCTCCCAACGTCCAGGCGATCTCCTCTTCCTAACAAGTGGTATCAAGAGCTTGGTTAGAGACGTTGGTTGAGTTTTTGGGTTTTCGGAAGTTTTCTCAAAATTCAATTTTGAGTGTACCATTGGATTCGTCTCGTCGAACCGAGTCCAACGCAAAAAACGGCGACTTAAACGGAGTTATAACGAGCCCATAAAACGCGGTCAAAGTTTGGTCAACTCGCCGGAATCTCGCCGGAGAAGACGACCGGTGCCGGAATTTTTGCCGGAGAAGACGATCACTGTAGCAGCTGGCAGCACTGTAGCAAGTCACTGTAGAGGTACTGTAGCAGCACGGTAGCGGTGCTGTAGCAATTCTGAAATTTTACAATTTGGTCCCTGAAATTTTCAGAATTTCATTTTTGGTCCCTGAAGTTTATAAAAATTATAATTTTGCCCCGTAAGTGGAATTTAAGCCGCGAAGTGTCTATTCCATCATTTTCAACCGTTCCGGACGTAACGGTGATCTCTGTTTTCTACAATTCAACCCCGTTTGTGTTGAAAAATTATTTTTAAGGTGATAATGTCCACAGAAGAGTCAACATCATCTTCCGGAGCTATGATTATGCTCACAGCAACAAACTACACGCTGTGAAAACCTCGGATGGAAGATCTCCTCAGCTGTAAGGATTTGTTCGATCCTATTGAATTGAAGGGTATAAACCCTGATTCTGCCAAAGAGAAAGAGTGGAAGAAATCAAACCGAAAAACTATTGGTCAGATCCGTCAATCGATTGATCATAGTGTCTTCCACCATGTTGCACAAGAGACAGACGCATATGTCCTCTGGAAAAAGTTGGAGGACATGTATCAGGCCAAGACTGCTCGGAATAAAGCCCTGCTGATGAGGCGTTTAGTCAACAGGAAGCTCAAAAGTGGAACTTCAGTTGCCGAGCATACCATTGAGTTCCAGAGCTTGGTCAACCAGTTATCTTCTGTAGAGATGCTGCTTGGCGATGAAGTTCAGGCGCTACTGCTACTTAGTTCCCTTCCCGATAGTTGGGAAACGCTGGTAGTAACACTCAGCAACTCAGCCCCGAATGGCAAACTTACCATGTCAATGGTCAAGGATGCCCTATTCAGTGAAGAGGCAAGGAGAAAGGACATGGGCACAGATCAGACCCATGCCTTTGTCACAGAGAATCGGGGGAGACAGCGAATGAGTAGCAAAAATAAATGTAGAGGCAGAAGCAAGAGCAGGGGCAGGTCAGCTGGTGGCAGAAAACCAACATATAAATGCCATCATTGTGGATTAGAGGGACATATGAAGAAGAACTGCTATAGATTGAAAGAGGAACAAGGTCAAAGTAGTTCACAGCCGAAGAATAAGGGTGGAGAAACATTAGTGACTATCCCTGGTGATGTAGCTTATTGTTCAACCCATGATGAGACATGCCCTCACGTCTCACGAGAAGACACAGAATGGGTGGTAGATACTGCAGCTTCCTACCACGTGACTCCATACAAGAAATACTTCACAACATACAAAGCTGGAGACTTTGGAGCTGTGAAGATGGGAAATTCCAGTTCCGCTGAGATTGTCGGAATTGGTGATGTCAAGATAAACACAAGTTCCGGGAGCACAATCACTTTGAAGGATGTCCGCCATGTGCCAGATCTTCGGCTGAATTTACTTTCCGGAGTAGCTCTCGATAAACAGGGCTATGATAGTCATTTCAGTAGAGGCACATGGAAATTGTCAAGAGGCGCTATGATATTCGCTCGGGGACACATTTTTGGCACACTTTACAAGACTCATGTGAAGATCTGCACAGACAGTATTAATGTTGCAGAAAATGAGGCTTCACAAAATTTATGGCACCAGAGACTCGGTCACATGAGTGAGAAAGGGTTGTCTACCCTAATAAAGAAGAAGCTTATAAATGTAGACAAGGATGCTGCGCTAGATCCTTGCAATCATTGTCTGTTTGGTAAGCAGCATAGAGTCTCGTTTAATTTCTCTTCAATGAAAAAATCAGAGTTACTCAGTCTGGTACACTCTGATGTTTGCGGTCCCTTGGAGGTTGAATCAATTGGCGGCAATCGATACTTTCTTATCGATGATACTTCTCGAAAGGTGTGGGTATATTTCTTACGGACGAAGGACCAGGTGTTCGATTACTTCAAACAGTTCCATGTCATGGTAGAACGTGAGACAGGAAAGAAGTTAAAGTGTCTTCGATCCGACAACGGCGGTGAATACTCTTCCAGGCAGTTCGATGCCTATTACAGATCATATGGAATCTGACATGAGAAGACTTTCCCACGTACCCCTCAACATAATGGTATTGCAGAAAGAATGAACCGAACAATCATGGAACGTGTTCGGAGCATGCTCAGTATGGCTATGCTGCCAAAGCCATTCTGGGGAGAAGCAGTCAGAGCCGCTTGTTATTTGATCAACCGATCTCCATCAGTACCACTGAATTTTGAAGTTCCGGAGAAACTTTGTTCTGGAAAGGATCCATCATACTCTCACTTAAGAGTATTTGGATGTTTGGCGTACGCACATGTATCCAAGGAGCTCAGGCAGAAGCTGGATGCAAGGACCACTCCATGCATATTCATAGGCTATGGAGATGAAGAATTTGGATACAGATTATGGGATCCAAAGGAGAAAAAGGTGATCAGAAGTAGGGACGTAGTGTTCCATGAAAGCCAGACAATAGAAGATATTGAAAAGCTCACAATATCTCAGAAGACAAATGTTGCTGCTCAGGTGCCAGAGGCAACAACGGAATCATTCATGAGAAATGAATTTTCAGTGCAGGAAGAAATTCCAGAAGTAGAAGATAATGAGAAAAATGACTGTGCTGAGCAGGGGGAGCCACAACCCCATCTGCCAGACGTTCCAGAACAATCACAAGGTCAAGATGATGGTGGATCTCCTCAGAATGTTCCAGAAGTTCGTAGATCTGAACGAGGTCGGATTCCATCGAGTAGATATCCAGAATCCGAGTACCTTCTACTTACTGAAGATGGAGAACCGGAGAGTTTTCATGAAGCAGTAACTCATAAGGATAAAGAAAAATGGTTGCTCGCAATGCAGGATGAGATGGATTCTCTGCAGAAAAATCAAACTTATGAGATTGTAGAACTTCCACGCGGGAAGAAGGCACTGAAAAATAAATGGGTGTTCAAGCTGAAAATGGATGGTAGTGGAAAAGTAGTGAAATACAAAGCACGACTTGTAGTCAAAGGATTCCAACAGAAGAAAGGGATTGATTTTGACGAGATATTTTCACCAGTAGTCAAGATGACTTCAATTAGAGTCATACTTGGATTGGTCGCAAGTATGAACTTGGAGCTTGAACAGATGGATGTAAAGACAGCTTTTCTTCATGGAGATTTACATGAAGAAATTTACATGGAGCAGCCAGAAGGTTTTGAGGTTTCAGGAGATAACCTCGTATGCAAGCTGAAGAAAAGTTTGTACGGTTTGAAGCAGGCACCTAGGCAGTGGTACAAGAAGTTTGACTCATGCATGGTGAGTCACGGGTACAAGAAAACTGCAGCAGATGAGTGTGTCTACATTCAGAAGTTTTCTGAAGGAGATTTCGTTGCTCTTCTACTTTATGTAGACGATATTTTGATCGTAGGGAAAGACGTAACGAAGATCAACCAGCTGAAGAAGGAACTCTCTAAGTCTTTTGACATGAAAGACTTAGGACAGGCTCAACAGATTTTGGGAATGCAGATAACCCGAGATAGGAAGAATAAAAGGTTATGGCTATCTCAGGAGAAGTATATTGAACGAGTGCTTTCACGTTTCAATATGAACAATGCCAAACCTGTTAGCATTCCATTAGCTAACCATTTCAAGTTAAGCAAGAGTTCTTGTCCCTCATCCAAGGAAGAGATTGGGGAGATGTCGTCAGTACCATATTCCTCAGCAGTTGGAAGTTTGATGTATGCGATGGTGTGTACAAGGCCCGATATTGCTCATGCAGTGGGAACGGTGAGTCGTTTTCTCTCGAACCCCGGGAAAGAGCATTCGGATGCAGTAAAATGGATTCTCAGATATCTTAAAGGTACAAAGAATCTATGTCTTTGTTACGGGGGAGCTGATCCAATCTTGGAAGGCTATACAGATGCGGATATGGCCGGAGATCCTGATAGTAGGAAATCTATTTCAGGATTCATTTACACTTTTGCAGGGGGAGCTGTTTCATGGCAGTCAAGACTACAGAGGTGTGTTGCATTATCCACAACTGAAGCAGAGTATATTGCTGCCGCAGAAGCTGGAAAAGAAATGTTGTGGTTAAAGCGTTATCTCCAAGAATTTGGAATCAAGCAAAAGGAGTACAAGGTACATTGTGACAGTCAGAGTGCTCTAGATTTGAGCAAGAACTCCATGTACCATTCCCGTACAAAACATATTGATATTCGCTATCATTGGATACGCGAGGTAATTAATCGACAACTGTTGAGACTAGTGAGATCCATACAAAGGAGAATCTTGCGGATATGTTAACAAAGGTGGTGACTCGAGAGAAGTTGGAGTTATGCAGAGACATAACTGGAATGTTCGTGGATTCGGATGGAGGGGGAGAATTGAAAGTTTCCAGCCTACAATCTAGAAGCTCACCTTCTAGATGTTCAAAGTAGCCTTCTTTGAACACCATGTAGAAGAAGCAAAGATGAACACGATGATGGCCGCCCACCATCTCCGTTCACACCTGTAACGTCCTCCCAATAGGGTCTGGAAGAAACGTTACTAATATCAAATAAACCAACATATTATAATACGAGAACAATACTAAATGAGAAAATTTAACTTTATTGAGTACGCAGCGGAAAATGAAATGTCGTTATAATAATGGAAATAACGATAAAGTAATTGTTCATATGCAGAAGTAATAAATGCGATATCTCTTGATCCTAAGTCCAAGTAGCATCACATAAGTAGTAGATAAGAAAGCTTGAATCAAACAGCACCTGAGACAAAACATGCTAAAGTGTCAACCAAAAAGGTTGAGTGAAGTTCATAGGTTTAACAAAAGTAGTTATCGTTGTTTTTAGACCACAAGATTTAGTTGTAAAGTTGATCTCCCGCAGGATCAAAAAGTAGATCTCGCAGATCCAAAAGTTATGCCAGTGCGTGATATTTAGACTAAACGTTCAAGTTTGCCCCATGACAAGTTGTGTCTGTCCTTGTCGGTTTAAATTTCATTATCAAGTAATACAAAGACTGAGTCAAATGTATCGGGGACGTTACTCCCGATAGGCCTACCCCCAATAAATAAGCATGCCGCAGCACTTAAAAATATCACTGTAGGGACTTAGTCGGACGTAGCCGGGTATAGCATAGTTTTAATAGTTGGTACTGATATTTAGACTAGACTTTCAAGTTTACCCCGTGTCAAGTTATCGTTTATACTTGTCGGTTTGGGGCTTGCTGGTCATAGCCCAACATATCACAGTTTAATAGTAGATACGTGTAAGTACTGATATTTAGACTAGACTTTCAAGTTTACCCCGTAACAAGTTATCGTTTATACTTATCGGTTGGGGGCTAGCTGGTCATAGCCCAACATATCACAGTTTAATAGTTAATACGTGTAAAACAGTTATAAAAGTTGTGCATGTATTCTCACCCCAAAAGTTATAAAACAGTTATGAAACAGTAAAAAAAATGGGGCTATGAATTCACGTATATAAATATTGTAAAACAGTTATTAAAATATTGCATGTTAAAAATTTAAAAGCAAGCATGTGTCTCACCCCATAGTTTCAAAACAGTAATGAAATAGTAAAAAGTGGGGCTATGAAATTCACCTTAGTAAGTAGAGAGAGTTATTCCTCGGAATAGAGAGTTGAACGAGTGAGCAGGAAAGTCAACCTATTGACATTTAAGAGTAGTTAAGTGTTTTGCCCATGTTTAAGTTTAAGTATGTGTTTAAGTATAGTTTGTTTTACTAAGTTTCTATTCCTAGTAAGTTACTATTTTTATAAAGTTTCTATTTTTAGAAAGTTTCTTATTTTACTAAGTTTCTATGACTAGAGAGTTTCTACTTTTATGAGTGTTTCCATTTTAGGATACTTGCCGTATTAGATAAGCTTCCAATCACCCCTTTCCCTTCGAATGGCTAATTTAGATCTAGGGGCTTGAGCCATAGGACCCTTTAAATCGGAAATCCAAACCCTCTGCCTAGAATCTCGTAGAAACCATTCGTCAAGAAAGTTCGAAGATCTATACATCTCTAATACATATCCCAAAATGTTTTTGTGCTACAATATAATTAGTAGGTTATAGGTGCTAGTAATAGTAATAGTGTATACATGTTAAGTACTAGTATAAGTAGTATTAGGGTTTCATTAATTAGGGTTAGTTAATTAAAGTAGTAATTAATAACTAGGGTTTAGTAATTAATGTCCTAGGGTTTCATAAATGTTTAGAGTTTAATTAATTAGGGTTTAAGAATTATAGTTTAGGTGTAATTAGGGTTTAAGGTTTTAATATGTATATGTATATATAATTCGTATATATATGTATATATATATATATAAATATTTTTTTTACATGTATATATGTATATATAAATCTAGGTGTGTTTATGTATATACTTATGAATAACAAGTTTATAATATGAATATGAATTATCAAAGATCAAAGTTTATGTAAATAGTTTAGGGTTTATGTTATACCTTTGAAGATTCAAGATAATTAACAAAGAAAAGATGAACACGATGAAGATGGAAGATCAAAGCCTTGAAAATCTTGAAGAACTCCTTGAAGATTCTTGAAGAACACGAAGAACAAGCTTGAAGATCCGAATACCACAAGAGAGGGAGAGGGAGAGATTGTTTTTGAGAGAGGATTTTGGTGTGATTTGTGAATGAGAAACTAGGTGTTTATATAGTGCAAGTATTAGAGTGTTAGTCAACATAAGGATGTTCTAATTAATGATTTTATTTTGTTTTATAATTTTTAGTCAACAATAGGTGGTACTAGTTTATAATTAGTCAACATAAGGATGTACTAGTTTACAATTTATTTTTAGTCAACATAAGGATGTAAGATTTTTTTAGTCTCATTATTATTACTATTATTATTATTATTATTATTTTTACATTTACTACATGATAAGTATTATTTTCTTTTTACTAATTCATGACTTGTATATATTTAGTTCCCAATTGTTTTATTATTTATATAAATGTCACTTTTTATTTATTACTTATAGGTTATTAGTTATAATATTACATAAATGCATAAATTTTAATTAGCAGTGAGTGTCGACTAACAGTTTATTATTTTCATCTTTTATTAACTTGTCAATTTTTGTACAAAGTTAATTAATATGTTTTCTAACTCTTAACACTTAACAATTGTTGATTAAAGTTTAATCATTAAGTTTTAATTATATTGTTTGGGCTTTTAATATTGGAAAAATATAGAATGGAAAAAATGAGGGTCGTTATAGTACCTCCCCGTTATTGAAAACTTCGTCCCGAAGTTTTTAGGTAGTTTCCTCGTTTGCATCGGCAGTTGAGAAGAGATGGGGATATTTCCGTTTCATATGGTCTTTGCGTTCCCAGGTATATTCGGGGCCTCTACGCGAATTCCAACGGACTTTAACGATAGGTATATTGCTTTTACGCGTTTGTTTGACCTCTCCTTCCATGATTTCTATAGGTTATTCAAAGAAGTGCATTTTATCATTAATGCGAATATCATTCAAAATGATGATGTTATACAAGTCATTTCAGTAAATTGGATACATGAAATGTGTTATGAATAGTACTGAGCTCATTTAAAACCTTGAGCATTTTATGCCACAATATTAGGGCAGACAAACAAAGAGGAGTTCGTGAAAATCACAGTCATGAAATTTGATAGAGATCTTCATTGTTTACAACAAGAATATTTTAATGATGAATATAAGTTGAAAAATAAAGTTTTATCACTATTGAATAATATGGATAAAACGATTCGTTTATAGGAAGAGTATAAATGAAGCTATCATAAAAGAGTGAAATGAGAAAATTAAATGTTCGCCTTAACTTTTGACGTAGTCACGATTGATTTCCGGAATTCAAGGAATTAAAGGAAATCTTCGTAATCTATAAGATTTGATTCTCCGGTATTTACGAAATTTTGAGATTTGTTTGATTAAATGCGGTGATTTGCCTCGATTGATGTGTTTGGAATTTTGCTATAAATTAGCTTCTTTCGTTTCATTATCTTCACCACTTCTATACTTTCTTTCTCAATTCAAACTTCCAAAAGATTAAGAAAATGCTTAATCCAGTTCTGATCCTGGTTATTATATTGACCATCTATGCAGTCATTCTTCTTTTTCTTTTACCGCCAGAGGAATCTGTTTACTTCTACTATGCTCTTGGGGTTATAGTGTTTTTAATTATCCCGTGTCTTTATATTGCTATACGCATTGATATACACGGTTTGTAATTTCGGAGTCGTTATCGGGCTTTATATTTTCCCTTATATGTCGGAGCTTTATGCTTTTGTTTCTTCTTCCCGACTTCAAGTCAAGCGAGTAATGGTCTAGAATTCATAGGTATGAAGTTTCGAATGATCATAATATATAAAGTAGAAAGGAAATGTAATAGCACGATTTGATTTGTCATATTACCAGAATATCCGGAAAAGACCGAATCATCAAGAAAAATATGTTCTTGATATATTTAGAGGTTAAATAGAATGTAAGAGTCGTGTAACATGGAAAATGATGATTATAAAATCTATGAATCATCATCTTCCATTAAAAACTTAGCATGACTTACTGTAATATAATCACGTTGGCCTGACGTCATTATATTATACTAACTCATGCTTCAATTCCCAACACTTCTTCAAAGCATTTATAATTTAAACTCGAATTTTACAGAATATAGAAACTAAAACAGTTTCCTTTATAAAGATATCGCAAAGAGATACTTAATTGCGGACATGAATCGTTATGAAGATATCTTTCGAAATATAGAGGATATTTATGATGATATTTTGGAATTTCTAAGTTCGAAAGTTGATGAAGAAAAATTTTCCGCAAGCTTTTAACATGACTTCGGAGCAAGATATTCTCTAAAGATTTCACCGGATCCAAAATTACCTGGATTCTTTGAATATAGGGTTTGACCCTTGTGTTTGTCCTTGGTCTCCTCCATGGTTAGCTCAATCCGTTTTTCAGTTCCAAATTTTCTTTTGAGCTTTTCCAACGTACCATTCTTTATTATCAAACTGTTGGCCCTTAAGACCATCTACAATTTTTCTGTTTCCTCTGCATTTAATGCAGCCATATTTGAATCATCGGTTATCAATCCGAAATGGTTTCAAGAAATTTCATTTTTAGATGATTAAACGCTGATTGCGATCGTCAAGATTCAAAGGATGTTTTCAAGAATTTTAAATTTGAAGTGTTTAAGCGTAAGATGCATCCATCAATGGATCTAACGGTTGACGAAGAAATGTTGTGATTTTCAAAAGTAAGGAATGGTAAGTTCGGTGGTTTGATTTGATAATTCATCATAGAATACGAATGAATATAATTCATGAATGTAGTGATCTTTAGGAAGATAACACTTGCTAAAGCTTTACTTAAGTTTCGATATGTCAAAATCAGAGTATGTAACTGAATTTGTATGAAAATGGTTTTTCTTTGGTGAACATATACATATATCATGTGAATGTAAGTAGTATAGTTAACAACTGCTGAATCAGAATGGAAGAATGTACAATGTAACATATTTATATGAGATATGAATATCTCTCGGGTTTTACCTACCCGTTAAAATATTTTTTACAATTAACAGTTTGTACAAAAGAGAAGATATACGTTCATATATGTATTCTTCAGATGTAATCATGGTTTTAATGAGCTAATATAATATTAAACTCATTTGATTTGCTGTTGAAACGAGAATAAATAATCTCCAAAACCTTAGAGATTTCATAATTGTCGTGAAATATTTCGCTAATGAAGTTATGAATTAATACTTCATCGTTCATTGTTATTGATATACTTCGGTATATGATGTTGGTGCTCTTGGAATTCTTGTGAAATTCATAAGGCACTAATGATATTTTCTAGAAAGTTTCGAGTACATCGAAAATTAAAGTATACAATCAATCATATATTTGAGTAATACACTTGGTTTATTACGAAATGGAGTTTATTGTATTGAAGCAATGATTAACGATTGTTAAGTTATTAACAAAAGATGTACATCATAGCATATTGTGATATGAATTAACCATGTAGTACATACTAGTTAAGATTCACACGTAATAGCTTAGTACGAAAAGATTTATTATTGTTCCAATCCATATATATAAAGTATACATATGTAATTCTTCAGGAAGAATGAGTCAATACATCTTAACTCATTATTAATAATATTCCTTGGTATCTATGGGGCGTATGATGTTGATGTTTGAGGTACTGAGTGCGATGTTGAGGCGTGGAATGCGGATGTTGTCGTTGGTGAAGCTGGTGATGTTGGTGGTGATGTTGGTGGTGATGCTGATGGTACTGGTGGTACTGGTTATGCTGCTGGTGCTGCTGCTGGTGTTCGTAGGTTTCGCACCATATTCTCCAGAGCCACTACTCGAGCGCGAAGCTCGTTGACTTCTTCTATTATTCCGGGATGATTGGCGGTTCGGACAAGTGGATGAATAAGATCTAAAATTTTAGATATTATATATTCGTGACTGGATATCCTGGAAATGAGGGTGAAAATAGTGTTCCGAACGGGTTCGCCAGTAAGTGCTTCAGGTTCTTCACCAAGAGGTGAATTCGGTTGGTGGAAGGGATCACCTTCTTCTTGTCTCCATTGATTAAGTTTACTACGAACCCATCCCCAATTCATCCAAAATAGATGATGGCTGATTGGTTGGTTCATTCCGGTTACGCTGCCATTGGAGCTCGAAGAGTTCGAGGAATCCATATTATGTGTTTAGAATTAGGGTTTTTGATATGAGATTAGTGTTGAATACTGGATGATATATTCGTCTCCTCGAATACGTGTATATAGCAAAAAGATTTTCGTAATTTACGGAGGGAATTTAGGAAAAGTGTTAGACAAAATCTATTGGGATAGATACGATAAGATATAATAAGATATGATGTGTCTATACTTTAATAATGGCAGTATGACGTGTCGAGATCATAAAGTGATAAGTATGTAATCTAATAATCTTTTGATTAAAGACTTTCAATTCGTATACTGTGATAACCCAATGACATTTTTCGATTCATAAACCGATGCATAAAGGCATAAGGCATATAGGTACGTGATATAACAGGGAGTTATATACGTTTGTGTGTGAGTAGTAACAATTATAAGAGTTTCAAAATCATGGATAATATTTCATGTAATACATATGTAATACACATAACCATGATAGATGACTTATGAATGTCAAGAATTTCTGAAATCATTGTGTCGCATTTAGATGCGGTGGTGTAATTGGATAGTACTCAGGAAAGTGAGCAGAGTTCTTAGATTAGCTCGTCATTCTAAGATAAGTAAAGTTTATAAAGTATAGTGTAGCATTTAACAGTTAAAGGCAACAATTAAAGGCACTATGGTCAAGAAAAGTTGTAGTCCTACATTAGGAAAGAGACTTTGATTAGAATCTTTAAGTCAAGTTTGGTAAAGCATGATTGTTAAGATTATAAGGCAATCCTAAGTGCTTTAAGTGTAAGGCAGGAAAGGTTATAGTTTCCTAGATTGCTAAGGCACCCTAGCTAGCAAGTAAGGCACACATAAAATTGCAATCCTGGTTCTCTATAACAGCCTGGTTATGCTCTGATACCAATCTGTAACGTCCTCCCAATAGGGTCTGGAAGAAACGTTACTAATATCAAATAAACCAACATATTATAATACGAGAACAATACTAAATGAGAAAATTTAACTTTATTGAGTACGCAGCGGAAAATGAAATGTCGTTACAATAATGGAAATAACGATAAAGTAATTGTTCATATGCAGAAGTAATAAATGCGATATCTCTTGATCCTAAGTCCAAGTAGCATCACATAAGTAGTAGATAAGAAAGCTTGAATCAAACAGCACCTGAGACAAAACATGCTAAAGTGTCAACCAAAAAGGTTGAGTGAAGTTCATAGGTTTAACAAAAGTAGTTATCGTTGTTTTTAGACCACAAGATTTAGTTGTAAAGTTGATCTCCCGCAGGATCAAAAAGTAGATCTCGCAGATCCAAAAGTTATGCCAGTGCGTGATATTTAGACTAAACGTTCAAGTTTGCCCCATGACAAGTTGTGTCTGTCCTTGTCGGTTTAAATTTCATTATCAAGTAATACAAAGACTGAGTCAAATGTATCGGGGACGTTACTCCCGATAGGCCTACCCCCAATAAATAAGCATGCCGCAGCACTTAAAAATATCACTGTAGGGACTTAGTCGGACGTAGCCGGGTATAGCATAGTTTTAATAGTTGGTACTGATATTTAGACTAGACTTTCAAGTTTACCCCGTGTCAAGTTATCGTTTATACTTGTCGGTTTGGGGCTTGCTGGTCATAGCCCAACATATCACAGTTTAATAGTAGATACGTGTAAGTACTGATATTTAGACTAGACTTTCAAGTTTACCCCGTAACAAGTTATCGTTTATACTTATCGGTTGGGGGCTAGCTGGTCATAGCCCAACATATCACAGTTTAATAGTTAATACGTGTAAAACAGTTATAAAAGTTGTGCATGTATTCTCACCCCAAAAGTTATAAAACAGTTATGAAACAGTAAAAAAAATGGGGCTATGAATTCACGTATATAAATATTGTAAAACAGTTATTAAAATATTGCATGTTAAAAATTTAAAAGCAAGCATGTGTCTCACCCCATAGTTTCAAAACAGTAATGAAATAGTAAAAAGTGGGGCTATGAAATTCACCTTAGTAAGTAGAGAGAGTTATTCCTCGGAATAGAGAGTTGAACGAGTGAGCAGGAAAGTCAACCTATTGACATTTAAGAGTAGTTAAGTGTTTTGCCCATGTTTAAGTTTAAGTATGTGTTTAAGTATAGTTTGTTTTACTAAGTTTCTATTCCTAGTAAGTTACTATTTTTATAAAGTTTCTATTTTTAGAAAGTTTCTTATTTTACTAAGTTTCTATGACTAGAGAGTTTCTACTTTTATGAGTGTTTCCATTTTAGGATACTTGCCGTATTAGATAAGCTTCCAATCACCCCTTTCCCTTCGAATGGCTAATTTAGATCTAGGGGCTTGAGCCATAGGACCCTTTAAATCGGAAATCCAAACCCTCTGCCTAGAATCTCGTAGAAACCATTCGTCAAGAAAGTTCGAAGATCTATACATCTCTAATACATATCCCAAAATGTTTTTGTGCTACAATATAATTAGTAGGTTATAGGTGCTAGTAATAGTAATAGTGTATACATGTTAAGTACTAGTATAAGTAGTATTAGGGTTTCATTAATTAGGGTTAGTTAATTAAAGTAGTAATTAATAACTAGGGTTTAGTAATTAATGTCCTAGGGTTTCATAAATGTTTAGAGTTTAATTAATTAGGGTTTAAGAATTATAGTTTAGGTGTAATTAGGGTTTAAGGTTTTAATATGTATATGTATATATAATTCGTATATATATGTATATATATATATATAAATATTTTTTTTACATGTATATATGTATATATAAATCTAGGTGTGTTTATGTATATACTTATGAATAACAAGTTTATAATATGAATATGAATTATCAAAGATCAAAGTTTATGTAAATAGTTTAGGGTTTATGTTATACCTTTGAAGATTCAAGATAATTAACAAAGAAAAGATGAACACGATGAAGATGGAAGATCAAAGCCTTGAAAATCTTGAAGAACTCCTTGAAGATTCTTGAAGAACACGAAGAACAAGCTTGAAGATCCGAATACCACAAGAGAGGGAGAGGGAGAGATTGTTTTTGAGAGAGGATTTTGGTGTGATTTGTGAATGAGAAACTAGGTGTTTATATAGTGCAAGTATTAGAGTGTTAGTCAACATAAGGATGTTCTAATTAATGATTTTATTTTGTTTTATAATTTTTAGTCAACAATAGGTGGTACTAGTTTATAATTAGTCAACATAAGGATGTACTAGTTTACACTTTATTTTTAGTCAACATAAGGATGTAAGATTTTTTTAGTCTCATTATTATTACTATTATTATTATTATTATTATTTTTACATTTACTACATGATAAGTATTATTTTCTTTTTACTAATTCATGACTTGTATATATTTAGTTCCCAATTGTTTTATTATTTATATAAATGTCACTTTTTATTTATTACTTATAGGTTATTAGTTATAATATTACATAAATGCATAAATTTTAATTAGCAGTGAGTGTCGACTAACAGTTTATTATTTTCATCTTTTATTAACTTGTCAATTTTTGTACAAAGTTAATTAATATGTTTTCTAACTCTTAACACTTAACAATTGTTGATTAAAGTTTAATCATTAAGTTTTAATTATATTGTTTGGGCTTTTAATATTGGAAAAATATAGAATGGAAAAAATGAGGGTCGTTATAACACCCTCCCACCGCCATAGAATTTTTACTATAAATAGAGGTGCAAACCTCAATTGTAAATCATCCAAAAATCACTCAGAGAAGTGTAATCACAACCTAGAGAGTGTGTGTGAGTTTGAGAGTTTTTTTTTGTAAGAGTTTTGTAATACTCTGTAAATCTATTCTTGTGAGTAATAGAGTTGTTTTTCTCTCAAATTTATATCTCCCAACGTCCAGGCGATCCCCTCTTCCTAACAAATCACCATCTCATCAAAATATAGTATTTTCATGAAGTTGAGACTTACATATTATAACATAATCCTTCAAATCATCTTCTTTTTACAAGTCAACCTTTTTACAATTTACCTTCATCAATGATTTCTTAAACTTAACTTTAAAATAAGAATTGAGTGTTTCACCAATTCTTTCATTATCAAACACTAAAAATCATTTACTAGCATAAATTTAGTAAGGAAATCAAGCTAGTCACAACATGAACTCATTTCAACCATCATTTGACCAAAAATCATCATGTAATTATCTTGTTGACATTTCATCAACTGATTTTGTACATTCTTTTGCTATAAATGTGTTATCTTCCACAAATATAATTCATTTTGATCATCCTCTTCAAAACTAACATGTTTCACAACTTCAAATTCATTTTTAAAATAAAATCTAAGCATACACAACTTACAACATGCACACTAAACATAAATGAAACATTAATTTCATCAAAGTTAATTAAAAGTTCATCCTTCAATTCTAAGGTTCCATAAACCCACTTCTAGCTTAATAGTGAAGATTGAAGAAGATGACGATTGATTCTTGAACTATAATGAACTAATTGATTGATGATTACACTCAAGATTTATGCTTGCATGATAACATTTGGGTTTAATTTGTTGCCTCTTATTCCTCTTTGTACGATGGCAAGCAGAACCAAATTGGCTCGTAACCCTTCGTGCACTTCTCTATCACTTAGCTCCCTGCTCTTCAATTACGAGCGTTGCACCTTTCGATCCAAGTACGTTGCATAATTTGAACTGGCTCATAAACCCAATCATTCTCAGAAATGTTGTAATGCTGTCTTCAATAATCATGTTGTGTATTATTATGAACGTATACATAAGACGTTTCATGTGATTCACCTAGTAAGCCCTTACGGGTTGTTGTAGAATATGCCAACTGTGACACCGGCCATTTTTTTCAAATACACATAACGGAAATAATTAAACATGATTAATAAACAAACACAACCATTTAAGTTATTACTTTAATAATGAAATCGAAGTGTCACTTAAACACAGTTTACAATTACAAGGTCATACAAAATCCACATCAAAGTTGGATTCATGACGAAACATAACACCAGCACACCCCTCTTCTTGTGGGATGTGTGAAGGATATCAAAAACAAAGAAGAATTTCGTTGCAGATTTAAGCAACGGTGCGGCTCCTCAAGCTGCGGCGCGGCTCAACACTTGGATTGAGGTTCGAAAGTGCAAAGCTGTCGGGTTCGAAATCATGCCTTAAGCCACGACGCGGCTCCTCCAGCCGAGGCGCGTCTTAAGCCTATCCGGGAATCTGACGAGGAAAAACGTGTTTTCTTGCTCCCCAAGTTGTTTCTTTGTAAATACATCATATTGTAACCTTAAAGTGTATGTACGAAAATATCAATAAAAATTACTCTAGTTGGCTGTGGACTAAAGCAATCTAACCGATTGCATATAACCATGTAATTTATTGTGTCGTTTTCTCTACTTTTCCTTATTATCATTCATTTGTTGTTTGTGGGATCACCAAATCTGAATTGGTGGTTGTTGTTTCGGTCCATAAATTCTCAACAACTGGTATCTAGAGCATAGGTTCGATTAAAGGGCACGATGGCTGATATGAATAAAACGGACGGTTTTATTTATGGGGTGTCGTTAGCCGCAAGGCGTCAGAATCAGCTAATCGAGAGGGAGAACAGTGGTTTATTATTTATTTATTGCGGGGCCTAAATTTACTTTTAACTGTAGAAAGGTGTAAGTTAACCTAGGGTCATATTTTTGAATGGTTTAACGAATTGAAAATCAATTGGGTAATTGTCTTTGGTTAAATTATCTAGATAAAAGATAGTAGTTGGTATTAAGCTAATAGTCCTAATTAGGGAAAAGTAAAGATGATGGAAGGATATCCGGAGTATGCAGATTAGGGAAATGTTGACCAAGATATCAGTTTGGGCTAGAGTTAGGTAATTATGTTTATGTTAAAGTTATGATTAGAATAGTGTAGATCTGGTTGAATGAGCCAATTACACAAACCTACTTATCTCTAGACTCTCGGAGTTCTCGTTGAGTAGTGAAAAGTATGTCACGTGGTTGTATAATTAAAAAGGTTAGTATACCTCGAAGGTTATCCTCAGTAAAGCACTAGGTTTATTAGTGAGTTGAGTTCTAATCCTAACCCTCGTTATCAATTTGGATAACTGAACATTTCATCATACTAATGAGATCATACCAATCTAAACATTATACAGCATTACAGTTGATATACTAAAAGTAAAGCAGATAGAAACCTAATATATACCTAAACAGTTGATATGACTTAATCCTAGGGCAACAATCAAACAAGAACATGCAATAGGTTTGGGTCATACAGTTAAGGCACTAACTAGATCTTAACAGCTCCTAAGAGGTCTCTTCAAAATAGTCAATAGGCATACTAGGTCATTCATGTCTCAATTCCTAAGTTCAGTGTCCTAAAAGCGCATTAGATGCCTCACGGGAACTCCATCCATACCGAGTTCATAGAATCTTCAGATACAGTACAACCAGGGGTCTTAATCCTATGAAGTAGCTAAGTTCATATAGGTGGACAAGTCCTGATCACAACCTAGGTTGGTCAATCCTTAAGATGCTAGCATACAAATTTATCGGAATCACAAGTTCAGCATAACAATAGTAACCGTACTAATATAACATAACTACGCTAACCCAAACTTCTATCATGGCAACATACAGATTAATTAAGCTAACATGGTAATATCGGAACACATTATTAAACATAAATGGTAACAATACATGTTTAATTAATAAGACAAGCGTTTCGGATAAAAACCTGAAAAGGCCGAAGAAATCTGCCCGAGATCGCAGGGACTCGGCGGGATATCCTCCGAAAAATAAAATCTAAGCTAGCTACTACTAAAAACTAACTAAAAAGCTTGAAAATCTAAACCGAAGTAAAAATTGAGTGTGTGTAAAAATGAATGCAAAAAGCTCCTTAAATAGGCTTGAGTTTGCCTGCATACGGCTGGCAGGCCTTATGGCAGGCCGTATGGCCAGGCTGTATGGGCTGGCAAGCCGTTTTGTGTGCTCGTTTGCTGAGGCCATATAGCAGGCCGTTTTACATACTGGCAGGCCTTATGGCCTGCCCTGGTCAGATGTGTTTCCTGGATTGTAACTTGATTTCCTTGGCCGTAATTTATCTTTCACCGTTTTCACTCTAGATTCTTCGTCTTAGCTCCGTTTTACTTGATTCTTTTTGCATCGCCTTTGTAATTAATTAATCTACAAAATTAATTGAAAAAATGATTTTTTTTGGAGATAAAGTCTGGAATTTTATGGATTTAGGGCTCAAAATCGGGGGTAAAAATTGGCCGATATCAAATACCCCACACTTAGCTTTGCTTATCCTCAATCAAAAAGCGGGAATATAAGGTGCTCTCTATTAGATTCTCCCTCACCCACCCTTGGATTCTTTTATTATGCTATCATCGGAAGTTGTCACATCTTTCAAAAGTAGTAAAAAAAGTTTCGAACTTTGATGGTTTTAATCGCTAGATTTCAATCACGTCCATAGTGCAAAAGACGTACTTTCCAACTCTCAGATGTAGAGTATACATGACCAGGCTTCTCACTAACAGATCACTCATATCACTCAAGTGTTTAGGGTGCCTTATTCTAGTTGTATTGTCGCTCAGAAGCCAGCCGTGTAACGGTTCTCATCATAGGCTTGGTAAAACATCGATATCTCCACCGGTTAAGTAAGGACGACACTGATCTTTTTCCTAGGCATTCTTTCAAGAGAAAGACGGGTTTGTAGGGTTAGTTGAGGAGTTTATGAAAAGGTGAAAGGTATCCAGATCTTTTAATTTTTAAAGAGAATTGATAGATTTTGATTCTTCAGAGTATCCTTTTTGGATAGAGAACGGCTTGAATTCCGTGATGAGTTCTTCGGAAGATGCGGAGTTCGCTAAGACTTTTGTCTAGAATTTTTCTTGGCTCTTCCGTCAATCCTTCCTTGGAGAACTTCTCGAGTTTTTGCCTTTATTCTAGAGACTTTGCTCTTTCATAATCATTTTTTTTTTTGCATACCCTTTCTTCATAACCTTTTTCCTTTGTTCCTGGTGCCCAGAGAGGAAGTGATAGTTCACCAAAAATAGGTCTTTAACCTATCAAAAACAATCAGGGGTTCGATATCTTTTAACAAGTGCTTTTGAAGAGAATTTGATCGATCCATCTCTTTATTGATCTCTGGATCTTTTTAAAAGTGGTAAAGGAATGAAGGTGAATGGGTAGTGTATTTTGGGAGTGAATTTGGGGTGAGTATTTTCCGATTCATCAAATCTTTGGTGTGAGTTGGTCGGTTTAAATGTGTAGAGTGAAAATGGAAATGGATAGTTTTTGTCTTCTCTATTTTGGAAGGAGGATCACATCTGCACCACGTATGGCGCTTACTAACCATTGACCTTGAAATATATGTCAAAACCAATTTCTAACTTAAACCGTATACCGGCACGCTCATCCAATGAATTGAAAAAGTACTGTAGATTTGATGGGTTATACAGGTACTTTGGGTCCAAGAGTTCCTCACTTTTTAGGAGTAGGGGTCGTGCTTGGTCATGCGTAGCCTTTTACATATTTTTTCGAAATAAATCTTTTGACACAAATCATGAGTTTTTGCTTTAATCGTTCCGTTCTAATGAATGTTTTGAAAACTGATTTCTAGCAATTTTATAGAATCTTTTAGGTAAAACTAGGTAAGAATTTTTCGAAATTTCCCTAATATTCATTGCTAATTACTTTTTAGACAAAATAATTTTTCAAAATTTGGCGTTTACGGTCACTTGTTCTTAAATCTATACCCAATACCTCACACTTAGAAGAACATTGTCCCTAATGTTCCCTAAAATAGAATATTTTGAATACTTTGATAAATTACGGACAATATCTTCTAGAATCTCTAAGTTGGTTTCGGGGATGACCCCACACTTAGAGATTTTAGTGCGTAATAATTGAAAGAGGGTTGAGGACAGATTACTTCCCTACGGTCAAGTTACTCTCCTAATGCTGGGCTTTCCTATTCTAAGGCTCCTAATGCTGGAAAGAACCAGTCTCTTTGATAAAATTCTGCATGAAGAACAAAAGAGAGTAGCATTTCCACTAGATGTATAACTTTTTATACAATGCTTTAAAAATTAAAAGAAAATAAAGTAGTCTACGAAACACTCTCATGGCCAGTTTGTAGAGTGGTGTCTGCGAAGTATCCATAAGGTATGAAGATATCATCATCGTCCTCGAGTCTCGGCAAATACTCAAGCGGCTGTCCCGCATCCAACTCAGGGCCCAAAAGTGTGTCTAGACATAGGTCCAACGGTATCTCCAGGTGTGATAGGTTCGGGAATGGTTCCTTATCAGGGATGTTCACGGTGATCTCAAAGACCTGGGTCGTAGGTGGCTCTACTGAGATAGGGACTGTGACTAAGTGGCAGCCCTCAGGTGGCTCACGAATAGGGAATGTCTCAATGACTGGAGCTGGTGAAACAGCTAAAACAGGTAGCGTGATATGAGTAGCACGAACTGGGGCGGCAGATGAGGCTACTGAATGAACTGAGACTGGAGTAGAGCGCCTAGGAGTAGCTTGTCATGTTGGTGGAACGCGACATGCTAGTCTGAATGATGAAGGGCATAGAGTACTCCGGGGCATTCCTTCACGCTGAAGATATGCTCTGAAAGCTCTGTAGACTCTCTGATGATCTTTAAGTAATGTCCATGTGACATTTAGGTCACTCAGGGTGGCTCCATAGTGAATCACAATCTGTGGCTCACGTGGCTCTAACAGATTAGGATGTTCAGCGGGTCTCGAAACTAAACACATGGAGCGTCGTACTGGAGGAGTTGGCGGTGCCGTGCTAATATCCTCCTCAATACTCTCTAGAATCAAACGCATTGGGCCTAGCTGTCCCGTTGAAGGCTGGTGCTGATTTGTGCCACTCTCTGATAGGTAAACCCTGAGAGTCCTTCTCCTGTGAATGGGAATGCTATAGGAAGCTCCTGAACTTGGCATTTTACCTGGATACATTTCAACAAACTAGTAAGTACTAAACGCAAGTACGATGCTTAGAGTTAGTGCACAGTAAAATATTTTGTAGACCGAAAATAAATCGAAATAAAATTAAGAAATTAAAAGGATAAGCAAGGGGTGCCTCCCAATAGCGCTTTGTTTATCAATTCATTACAGCTCGAGTTTTTCTGGCATGTCTTCTGAGCGGATCAAAGGAGAAGAGATGTTCCTCCTTATTGTGGTCTTCTAGATAAGCTATCAACCGGTGGCCGTTGACTTTGAAGTTGCCGGTAGGTCCTTCTAGTTCTACAGTTCTGTGTAGAAAAGCATGTATTACTTTGTATGGTCCACTCCATCGTGATCTGAATTTATCAGCGAATTTCTTGAATCGAGAATTAAAGAGTAGAACTATAACTCCAGGAGCGAACTTTGTAGGTATCAGTTTTTCATCGTGTGTCAGCTTCGTCTGTTCCTTGTAGATATATGACGTCTCATATGCTTGGTCTCTTAAATCAGCAAGTTCATTCATCTGCATCTTCCGATGCCTAGCGGTTACTGAAGAATCAAGGTTATAGGTTTTCAACGCCCAGGGAACTTTGTACTCGAGTTCCAGCGGAAGCTGATAGGCTTTCCCATAGATCATGTGGTAGGGTGTAGTTCCTAGAGGATTCTTGTAAGCAGTCTGTAATACCCACAGAGCATCGTCTAGTTTCTCGGCCCATTTATTCCCTTGATGGTCGACAGTGTGTTCTAGAATTATCTTGAGTGCTCTGTCAGTGACTTCTGCCTGTCCGTTGGTCTGTGGGTGATATGCAGTGGATATCTTGTGGGTAACTCCGTATTGTTGCATCACCTTCATAAATTGAGTATTACAAAAGTGTGTGCCTCTATCACTTATTATAGCGCGGGGAGCTCCGAATCAGCAGAAGAGTCTCTTCAGGAGATTGGTGACGACCTTGGCATCATTTGAAACGACCCGTCCATATTACTATAAACACAGTACGTTATTCATTGGTCCCATAGCGAGGTATTTGACCTCTATATGATACGTTTTAGAAAATATTGCATTCGTTTCATAAAAAGCACACCATTATTATACATAATGCATGTTTTAAACAATTGGGTGATTATTTAAGGAATAATCCCCATAATACATTGATTTTCAAATACTACACACGTGACATAACAGTCGAATATAATACATGACAAAGGTTTTATTGAATGCAACACTTTATTTAATTAAAAGCATGAGACTCCATTCAAAGCTTGCTCAGATAATGCAACATCGAAAGACTA
Source organism: Rutidosis leptorrhynchoides (assembly GCF_046630445.1). Lineage (NCBI taxonomy): Eukaryota > Viridiplantae > Streptophyta > Magnoliopsida > Asterales > Asteraceae > Rutidosis > Rutidosis leptorrhynchoides. The sequence continues at coordinate 123,830,167 of NC_092339.1, forward strand.
TCTTAAGGACCTGAGAATAAACATGCTTAAACAGTCAACACAAAGGTTGGTGAGATATATAGGTTTAAAGCAATCATCGATATAAATATAGACCACAAGATTTCATAGTTATAAATATTTCAATAAAGATATTCTATAAGTTGTTGAACGCTTCGGTAACCATACTTAACCATTAATATGGCATATTCCCTTTATTATGAAATCTCCCTACACTGTACCAAGTGTAGTAAAAACGAAGTACTATGCAATCATTTACGATACTAGAGCGACTAGCCCGGTTGGGGTTGTCAAACCCGATAGATCTATCAATAGGATTCACGCTTACATGTTCTTACAACATGTAAATATTAGTTACCAAGCTATTAGGGAAGATATGCAAGGTGGTACAACTCAACGTAGAATATATTTCAAGTACTTGTGTCCATGGCGTAAAACATAAAATGCATGTATTCTCATCCCAAAATATTTTTAGAGTTTAAAAAATGGGACTATATACTCACGATAGTAAAAGTATATTAATAATAAGTTTTCAACTTATTAAAAATATGGCCGTCGTCCTTGGATTCACGAACCTATAACAATAATAATGATTCAGATAATAATACATGTGAACAAAATTAATATAGCAAGTTCATATTTTTCAATCATGTGTGATTGTTTAAGTTTATATTTTCAATCACGTGTGATTGTTTAAGTTTATATTTTCAATCACGTGTGATTGTTTAAGTTGTTAAGTTAGCAGTCCAACGTTAGTAGTCCACAATTAGTAGTCCATAGTTAGTATTCCACAGTTAGTAGTCTACAATTAGTAGTTCATAGTTTACATGTGTTGTATAAGACTCAATCATGACCCACAATACCGCTATTGTAGTTACACGTATGGTGTATGTGGTGTCTTTTGATTTATCTGACGTATTGTGTAACCATGACATGTTAGAATACATGTATAATACAAGAAAAGTTAGCTAGGATATGGTTAGTATAGATTCTAATGAATTAATCCCGTAATCAAATTATCCATTTCTAACCAATATTGTTTTGCCCATAATTTCTTCGTTATAAATCCATTTTGAGTGAATCAAATTGCTATGATTTCATAACGAACTGTAATTTATGAAACTAAACTGAAAAAGTGGTGGTTTATAGTCAGAGTTACAAGTTATAATCCATATTTGAAAGAGGTAGTCATTTCTGTCAAAAGAACGACATCTTAATGACCATTTTGAAAAACATACTTCAATTTTGAGTTTAACCATGATTTTTGGATATATTATCATGTTCATATGAAATATCATTTTCCCAGAAAAACAACTTTTAAATTAAAGATTATGATAGTTTTTAATTATCCAACCCAAAATAGCCTCCGATTTTACTACGACGGCGTATGTCCGGTTTTACGGTGTTCTTCGTGTTTCCAAGTTTTAACTCATTAAGTTAGTATATCATGTGTTAATTTGTTTTTAAAAGTCAAGTTAGAAGGATTAACTTTGTTTGCGAACAAGTTTAGAATTAACTAAACTATGTTCTAGTTTATAAACTCTTATATTGATAGCTATAGACATATGAATTGAACAAGAGTTGAAATATAGTTTTTACCTCAAGTTTAGAATATAAAGTTGCTGGAAAGAAGTAGTAGAACAAAACTTGAGAGAGTTCTTGCAAGTGTGTGTGAAAATTGGAAGTAAAATTTGGAAAATGAATGTGTAAAAAATGAGTTAGAAATAGTGCTTATTTATAGGCTTGAAAATTTGGTTTTTAGTGAAAATATCTAAGATAAGTTAAAATGTATTAAGTCATGGATGACATATTAAATTAATTAGGTCATGGATGACATATTACACAAATAATTGCAGATTTCTATTGGTATATACCAATAGTAAATATTTCTAGAAGCTGTGTATAATACGGGTAAAAATACCGTATGAATGCGAGTAGAATTCTTGAGGAAATTGAATGAAAATACTAGTATAGCTATCCTTTATATGTATTAGTATATTATAAAGTGTATTCAATACTTGTAAGGATGTATTTACACTCGTAATACATTATATGTAAATACATTTTAACATAAGTTAATTACGTCATTTAAATAGTAACGTATATATTGTTCAAAAACTCTTTAAATTAGTAGTATGAAAATATATATAATACTTTATTAATATACACAATGAGATATTTAATTATCATATTTTCAAGTTAAATATATATAAATCCATATATATACACCATAATTAAACAATTAAACAATTAAATCAAGTTATGACGTTCGTGAATCGTCGGAATAAATGGGTGACCAAAAGCTTGTGTAAAACTCTTTCCGGAGGTTCAAGACTTATTAAAATTCATTGCTTATCAAGTCAGAATAATTAAATCATGTAAATAGTATAATCAAGTAGTCGAAAAAATCCGGGTCGTTACAGTACCTACCCGTTAAAGAAATTTCGTCCCGAAATTTGATCGAGATCGTCATGGCTGACAATAAGTATGTTTTCATGACGAATAAGAGTTGAAAATTAGAGTTTTATCATCAGCGAGTAATATGGATAAAACAATTCGATTATGTGAAGTGTATGAGTGAAGCTATCGCAAAATAGTGAAATGAAGAAAGTAACTTTTAACGTCATCACGGTTGATTTCTGGATTAAAGAAAATCTTTGTAATCTTAATAAGATTTGATTCTTCGGTAATTAAAGAAATTAGAATTTTCTTCGATTAGGTGCGTAATCTGCCTTGATTGCTATGTCTGATATTTCGCTATAAATTAACACCCCCCTTCGTTTCCTTATTTCCACATCTCTCATCTTCTATACTTTCTTCCTTAATTCATACTTCCAAAACATTTGTCAATATGCTCCATCCAGTTCTGATTCTTGATATACTCCTAACTTTCATATCTGTCATTCTTCTTTTTCCTCTACCACCGGAGGAATTTATTTACTTTTACTATTACCTTAGGGTTATAGTGTTTTTAATTCTCCCGTGCCTTTACGTTGCAATACGTATTGATATGCACGGTTTGTAATTTATGTATTGTTGTCGGGCTTTATATTTTCTTTTATATTTAAGAGTTCCATGCTTTTGTCTCCTCTTCCCGACTTCAAGTCAAGCGAGTAATGGTCCAGAATTCGTAGGTATGAAGCTTCGAATGAATAATACTAATGTTCTAAGAAAAAAATGGTAATAGCACGATCTGACTTGTTAAATTACCAGAAAATTACGGAAAAGACCGAATCATCAAGAAAAATATTTTCTTGATAATTCTAGGGGTTAAATAGAATGAAAAATTTATGTAACATGGCACATGATGACGGTATGGTCTGTGAATCATCATGTTCCATTAGAAACTCAGCATGACTTACTGTAATATAATCACGTTGATCAAGTGTCATTATATTATACTAACTCATGCTTCAGTCCCCAACACTACTTCAAAAACATACATATTTTAAATTCGATTTTTGTTTCCAGAATTTAGAAACTAAAACAGTTTATTTTATGATATAACATAGATAGCGTGCAGAAATGAATAATTTCAGATAATAATAGTTACGAAAATATCTTCAGAAATATCGAGGATATTTATAATGAAAGATACGATGATATCTTAGAATTTCTAAGATCGAAAGGTGATGAAGAAGATTTATCCGCAAAGGTTTAGAGTCAGGAGCAAGTTATTCGTTAATGACTTCAGCAGACACTGAATCATTTGGATTCTTTGAAGGCAGGTTTAGTCTTTGTGATTTGTCCACAGCCTCCTTCATGGTTTGGTCAATCCGTTTTCCAGTTCCAAACCTTCTCTTTTCTGAGCTTTGCCAACGCACTATTCTTTATCATCAAACTTTTGGCTGTTAAGGTCGTTTACAGTTTTTGCTGCTTCATCAGCATTTTTCAAAATTTCGAGAACTGATTCGTAGGTTGGGCGCTTTTAAGAATTTCAGAATGGAAGATCATAATTCTAAGAGATAATTGTTATAGGTATGCATATAACTGTTGATATAGAAACGTTGCGAGATTCGAAATACTGATTGCTAATTCCTGGTAGTTGGTATGACAATTATTATTACAAGATGTGGATGAGTACATGATACAGTTTCAATGAATATAATGATTTTTTGGAAGGTCAAAGATCAATGAAGTTGTTGGTAAGTTTACTGCTAATGTGGCGAGATATAAAAGGTTCCCCGGTAACAATGATGAAGGGGTAATCGTTATAATAGGCTTATTCGAATGAAAAATTCAAGTTGATTTGCTGGAGCTGTGACAAAACTGTCTACTTTGAAAAGGGATTGAAAAGTTATTTTTCTTAATAAATGTCAAAGGATCTGACACGGATACGTGTTAAACTTCTACTTGGGTTCCGGGAGTTTTCCAGGTGTATGACTGTATGCATAAATTCTTCTTTTCATAGATAACGTGTGGTTGGATTATCTTCTCGATTGTTTCTTAATTGAGGTGTTTTCAAGACTCATGAAGGGTTTAAACGCAGATTGTAATCATCAATATACATATGATGTTCTAGAGTTTTGGACGACATGAATATTTTTCTGAGTTTTATGAATAGAAGTGATGTTCTATCACAGTTTTGAAGTCAAAGTATAGCTTTGAAAACTTAGGGATCTAAGAGTGATGTCTTCTGTTAAATCTTGACTTAAATTTTAATTTGTCAAAATCAGAATATGTAATCAAATTTGGATGAGAATGGTTGCTTTGATTTCTATAAAAGAATGTATATCGTTGTGAAAGTAGTGAGTATAGTTGATGATTTGCTGAATCAGAATCGAAGAATGTAACATATTAATTGTGAATTTATATATCTCTCGGGTATTACCTACCCGTTAAAAGTTTCACAAGTAATATTTTATACAAGAGAACTTTTATTACAGCCTTTATGAAAATATATATAAATATATATATATATATATATATATATATATATATATATATATATATATATATATATATATATATATATATATATATATATATATATATATATATATATATATATATATATATATATATATATATATATATTTTATGCAGATCTAACATAGATTTAATAAGTTAATATAATATTAAACTCGTTTGATTTTCGGCTGGAACTAGGAATGAATAATCTCTAAAACATTAGAGATTACATAATCTTCGCGGAGTATTTCACTAATGTAGTCAATACTTCATTATTTATTCTCATTGACATTTCTTCGGTGAATGATGTTGATGTTTGTGGAGTTCTTGTGAATTTGGTAAAGCACGGGTGATGTTTTCCAGAAAGTTTCGAGTACATCGAAGATGAAAGTGTAAAATCAAATATGTAATTGAATAATACACTTGGTTTATTATGAAATGGAATTCATTGAATTGAAACAGAGATTGTAGTTAACGATGGTTAAGTTGTTAACGACAGATGTACATCATAGCATATTATGAATTTAACCGAGTAGTATCTACCCTTTTTCAATTTATACATAATAGCTTAATACGAAAAGATTTATTTTGATCTCAAAATTCATATATATATAAAATATACATATAATTTCTTCAGGGAGAATGAGTTAATACTTCATAACTAGTTGATACAATATACGCGTTGTTGATTTGTGATGATGTGATGATTATGGAATTGACGGAGCTTGTAGTGCTACGGTTTTGCCGGTGTTGGTGATACTGATGGTGATGCTGGTGGTACTACCGGTGGTGCTTATATAACAAGTCTAGCATGTAAACCACACACCATTCTTGTTAGGTTTTCTACTCTTCCTTCTATCATTTCGGTCCACTCATCTGATTTATGGTTATGGCTGGAATAGATAATCTCTAAGACTTTAGAGATTACATAATCACCGCAGAATGTTTCTCCAATGAAGTTATGAATCAATACTTCATCGGTTATTGTTGTTGGTACTCCTTGGTATCTACGGTGCATATGACGTTGATGCTCGAGGTATATATTGTGACGTTGAGGTGTGGGATGTGAATGTTGTTGTTGATGGTGGTAATGGTACTGTTGATGTTCCTGATGGTGGTATTGTTGATGCCGGTGATGCTGCTGGTGCTTGTAACCTTTGCAACATATTTTCCAAAGCCACTACCCGAGTGCGAAGCTCGTTGACTTCTTCTATTACACCGGGATGATTGTCGGTTCGGACGAGCGGATGAATAAGCTCTAGAATTTGAGATAGTATATAATCGTGATGAGATACTCTGAAAATGAGAGAGAAAATGGTGTTTCGGACAGGTTCGCCGGTAAGTGCTTCTGGTTCTTCGCCAAAAGGGAAATGTGGTGGATGGAAGGGATCACCTTCTTCTTGTCTCCAATGATTAAGTAGACTGTGAACTCATCCCCAATTTATCCAGAATAGATGATGGCTAATTGGTTGATCCATTCCAGTCACACTGGTTTTGGAGCTCGAGTAAAACTCCATATCGGAATCCGAGGTACTTGAACTAGTGGCGAGTTCCATTTCGTACGATTAAATAAAGGATTTTTTTGATATGAAATGATTTCCGACTATCGGATGGTATTCTAATTACATAGAATATCTATATATATAGAACAAAAGATTTCGTAGATTACGGAGGAATTTACGGAATATGTCAGGCAAAGTTTATAGTAACCGATACACTAAGATATGATTTAGCAGATATACTAAGATATAAATTTTGTCTATACACCATTCATGCAATCAATGCAGTAAGATGTGCCTAGACTAAGAATGATAAGCAAGTAATTTTCGACAAGAAATGATAAGTAAAACTTTTGACATGTAGACATGGCCGAAGTCCAGATTCACTAATGCATCCTAACAACTATCAGTTAGACACACTAATGCAAGACCTGGTTCGCTAAGACCACCGCTCTGATGCCAACTGAAACGACCCGTCCATATTACTATAAATGCAGTAAGTTATTCATTGGTCCCATAGAGAGGTATTTGACCTCTATGTGATACATTTTAGAAAATATTGCATTCGTTTCATAAAAAGCACACCATTATTATACATAATGCATGTTTTAAACAATTGGGCAATTATTTAAGGAATAATCCCCATAATACATTGATTTTCAAATACTACACACGTGACATAACAGTCAAATATAATACATGACAAAGGTTTTATTGAATGCAACACTTTATTTAATTAAAAGCATGAGACTCCATGCACAGCTTGCTCAGATAATGCAACAGCGGAAGACTTTCTTAAGGACCTGAGAATAAACATGCTTAAACAGTCAACACAAAGGTTGGTGAGATATATAGGTTTAAAGCTATCATCGATATAAATATAGACCACAAGATTTCATAGTTATCAATATTTCAATAAAGATATTCTATAAGTTGTTGAGCGCTTCGGTAACCATACTTAACCATTAATATGGCATATTCCATTTATTATGAACTCTCCCTACACTGTACCAAGTGTAGTAAAAACGAAGTACTATGCAACCGTTTACGATATTAGAGCGACTAGCCCGGTTGGGGTTGTCAAACCCGATAGATCTATCAATAGGATTCGCGCTTACATGTTCTTACAACATGTAAATATTAGTTACCAAGCTATTAGGGAAGATTTGAAAGGTGGTACAACTCAACGTAGAATATATTTCAAGTACTTGTGTCCATGGCGTAAAACATAAAATGCATGTATTCTCATCCTAAAATATTTTTCGAGTTTAAAAATGGGACTATATACTCACGATAGTAAAAGTATATTAATAATAAGTTTTCAACTTATTAAAAATATGGCCGTCGTCCTTGGATTCACTAACCTATAACAATAATAACGATTCAGATAATAATACATGTGAACAAAATTAATATAGCAAGTTCATATTTTTCAATCACGTGTGACTGTTTAAGTTTATATTTTCAATCACGTGTGATTGTTTAAGTTTATATTTTCAATCACGTGTGATTGTTTAAGTTGTTAAGTTAGCAGTCCAACATTAGTAGTCCACAATTAGTAGCCAACAGTTAGTATTCCACAGTTAGTAGTTGTAACGACCCTGGATTTTTCGACTTATATTTATTAATATTTATTATTAATACTTGCGTTATACTAAATGTATTCTTACACATTTTACTTGTTACCGTATTTGACTTTAAATGTCCCAGCTCGTCTTTTCGACACGTGCTTTTCTTGAATAATATTTAGAATATTATTTACATACATGATTAATTATTATTAATTATTTCTAATTAACTAATGCAAGTAGTTAATTACTTAGGCTTTTATTAATTTGTTGCTTACTTATACTTGGGCTTATATTATTGGACTTGGAAGCCCACCCTACTTCTCTTAATGGACTACTAGTAAGCCCACTTTTATGCTAATGATTCTTTAAGACTAAACATGGATTAATTAGTTAAATGAGGAGACAAATGTTGCAAGCATGCATGACCTCTTTCCCATACATTTAACCTTATACCTCATACTAGCATTCACCACCTTCTAACACTTGAAAGTGAGTTTTGACTTCCCCTTTTTGGCCACCTAAACCGATGGCTTCTTTGGCAAGGAGGGAGTTCAATTTTTTTTTATATTTTGTTACTTATAAGCTAGTATCATTTCATTCCACACACTCATCATTCTCACACTACTCTCTCTCTAAACTTTTCTCTCAAATTGTAAGTAATAAACTTTATTTTTCTTCTTCTTTCTTCTTTGAATTCGACATGTATCATCATCAAGTTACTTGTTTGTTGTTGTTAAAGATCAAACTTCCTAGTTTGCATATTCATGAATCTTGCTTCTTCCATCCTTTGTTTGATGAGAAGTCAAGAACAAGAATCTAAACTTGTTAGTTTATGGTTCTACACTTAAAGTATTATAAAGATCTAAAGTTCATAAGCTTTAAGATCTTACTTGTGTTCATGTTTTATAAACTTAAGGTTTATTTTCTTAAAGATCCAAGTTTTGGCTTGAATCTTCTTAAGTTTGAAACAAACATGAACTTGTTCTTGTAACTTTAGTTTATTTCTTCACTTTATTTATTTATTTCATTATTGTATAATATTGGTCAAGTATTACTAGTTAAACTTGATCTCATTTTTCTTGAAACTAAAGTTTAAACTTTGTAAGTTCGAGAATATGGAAGTTTAACTTTCTAGTTATAACTTCATACACTTATATTGTATCTAAGTTTCTATAGCTTATGGTCTTCTAATTTTATTGTAAACAAAAGCTTATGAGCTAAAATACATTCTACAAGATTAAAATCTAAGTTTCATAACTTATGGTTTTATTTAAGTGTAGATCCAGGTTCTATAACTTAGGATCTAACTTAAGAACACTAGATCTAGACTTTTTAGTCTAGGATATTTAAGATCTAACTAAGATCTAAGTTCTACAACTTAAGATCTTGTTTATTTAGTTTACTTTCAAGTTTATAGCTTAATATTACTACTAGAACTCATGTATGTGTCGGATCTAAGATCTTGATGTAACTTTGGTTCATCAACCTCATACAACCCTTAAATGAGTTGTGCTACATATCTTAGACATACACTAGTGTCATGATGGTCAAAACTTGGTAAAGATGATGCAAACGCATCAACGAGTTGTACACTTGAAGCTATAAGCATCAAGGATGAGAACCGTGATGAGCATCAAGCACCAAGAACCCACTGGAGCACTTTGCTTACTGTTTTCTGGGTCTGATCAGGTCACCTAGGCTATTGGAAAGTTGATTTCCAGTTAGTTCGGTTCGAGTATATGATTTTCCGTTTAGGCCTCGTCTTAATCCGAGTTACGGTTTAGGATTTATAGCCTTCCGAAAGTCACTACACCCTTTTAACATTGTGCTGAAATTTCTAACCCACTCGCACTTAAACCGTCACTACGTTCAAATGAAGACGAGTTTGGTTCTGGAAATTGGTCAGCAACTAGGGGACTCATATACGGAGCCATGGCCATTGGTCTCACCTCATTTCAGTTTGTTTAGAGGTCGTGGCAACTGAATGAAGTCAGCCTTTGTTTCGAACTCTATTCTTGATTGAAACTTACTTTACCCTTTTTGAATTATGATGAATGATGATGATACTTAAGACCTAATTTACATACTTTTAAACCTTTGGGAACGATTTACTGACTTAGTAACTTTTGACTTAGGTTGAGGACCTTTCGGACCAACTACTTTCTTACTTATCTCGTACCGACTTTACTACTTTTCACTGTGAGTTATAGCATCCCTTTTTACTTTAACTATTTTTGGAACTGAGAATACATGTGCGTTTTACATTTTACATACTAGGCACGAGTACTTAAACTTTATATATGTGTGGGTTATACAACGGCATACTCTTTCCCCTTAGCTCGGTAACGTTTAGTCATTGGTCTTTGAACCGGTGAATGCGAATCTTAGATATGAATCCATAGGGTTTGACATCCCCACTCGGGCTAGTAGCGCTAGCATTTAACGGGTGTTTAATACTTCGTAAACATACGCACTCACCAAGTGTACTTTTTAGGGGGTGATATTACGTTAAGTTAGTTACCAAGTGCCCACGGTTGAACATATACTTTTCATACTGTTTTGAAATACTGAAATCTCGTGGCCTACCTTACATTACTGTTATACTTAAACTATAGCTCACCAACATTCGTGTTGACGTTTTTAAGCATGTTTTCTCAGGTGCTTAGAGGTTTGGTTGCTTCCGCAGTTGTAGTATTGCTGTGTAGACACCCGCTGCTTCTGTTAGAGATGTCTCCGCATGAAACATTTATTTTGCATTCAAACTATGTTACTTTTGAAACAATGAATTTGTAATAACTATTGGGTCACGTACTATTATTATTGCCTTCTATTCGTAGAAGCCCACTATCGTATGTTAAACATTTGACGTTGGTTATGACGTCACCTTTTCTTATGAATGCAAACTTATTTTAAAACAGCATATAGTATTTGACCTTGTAATGATCCTGTTATTGATGATCCGTACACGTTAATTTTGTACGGGGCGTCACAGTAGTCTACAATTAGTAGTTCATAGTATACACATGTTGTATAAGACTCAATCATGACCCACAATACCGCTATTGTAGTTACACGTATTGTGTATGTGGTGTCTTTTGATTTATCTGGCGTATTGTGTAACCATGACATGTTAGAATACATGTATAATACAAGAAAAGTTAGCTAGGATATGGTTTGTATAGATTCTAATGAATTAATCCCGTAATCAAATTATCCATTTCTAAACAATATTGTTTTGCCCATAATTTCTTCGTTATAAATCCGTTTTGAGTGAATCATATTGCTATGGTTTCATAACGAACTATAATTTATGAAACTAAACTGAAAAAATGGTGGTTTATGGTCAGAGTTACAAGTTATAATCCATATTTGAAAGAGGTAGTCATTTTCGTCAAAAGAACGACATCTTGATGACCATTTTGAAAAACATACTTCAATTTTGAGTTTAACCATGATTTTTAGATATAGTATCATGTTCATATGAAATATCATTTTCCCAGAAGAACAACTTTTAAATTAAAGATTATGATAGTTTTTAATTATCCAACCCAAAACAGCCCCCGGTTTTACTACGACGGCGTATGTCCGGTTTTACGGTGTTCTTCGTGTTTCCAAGTTTTAACTCATTAAGTTAGTATATCATATAGATATAAAACATGTGTTAAGTTGTTTTTAAAAGTCAAGTTAGAAGGATTAACTTTGTTTGCGAACAAGTTTAGAATTAACTAAACTATGTTCTAGTTTATAAACTCTTATATTGATAGCTATAGATATATGAATTGAACAGGAGTTAAAGTAGAGTTTTTACCTCAAGTTTAGAATGTAAAGTTGCTAGAAAGAAGTAGTAGAACAAAACTTGAGAGAGTTCTTGCAAGTGTGTGTGAAAATTGAAAGTAAAATTTGGAAAATGAATGTGTAAAAAATGAGTTAGAAATGGTGGTTATTTATAGGCTTGAAAATTTGGTTTTTAGTGAAAATATCTAAGATAAGTTAAAATGTATTAAGTCATGGATGACATATTAAATTTATTAGGTCATGAATGACATATTACACAAATAATTGCAGATTTCTATTGGTATATACCAATAGTAAATACTTCTAGAAGCTGTGTATAATACGGGTAAAAATACCGTATGAATGCGAGTAGAATTCTTGAGGAAATTGAACGAAAATACTAGTATAGCTATCCTTTATATGTATTGGTATATTATTAAGTGTATTCAATACTTGTAAGGATGTATTTACACTCGTAATACATTATATGTAAATATATTTTAACATAAGTTAATTACGTCGTTTAAATAGTAACATATATATTGTTCAAAAACTCTTTAAATTAGTAGTATGAAAATATATATAATACTTTGTTAATATACATAATGAGATATTTAATTATCATATTTTCAAGTTAAATATATATAAATCCATATATATACACAATAATTAAACAATTAAACAATTAAATCAAGTTATGACGTTCGTGAATCGTCGGAATAAATGGGTGACCAGAAGCTTGTGTAAAACTCTTTCCGGAGGTTCAAGACTTATTAAAATTCATTGCTTATCAAGTCATAATAATTAAATCATGTAAATAGTATAATCAAGTAGTCGGAAAAATCCTGGTCGTTACATCATTGGTTGGAAATGCTTGGGCTTCGACCCATCTGGAGACTTAATCTACTGCTACGAGGACATATTCTTTCCCATTAGACTTGGGGAATGACCCCATAAAGTCTAATCCCCATATATCGAATATTTCGCAAGATTGGGTGTTAGTCTGAGGCATCTCATTCTTCATAAAGATAATACCTTGTCTTTGGTAAGCATCGCAACGCTTTACAAACTCTTGCACATCTCGGAATATAGAAGGCCAATAAAATCCTGAATCGTAGATTTTTCTTGCGGTTAAGTTTGCTCCATGATGACCTCCAGTTGGTACGTGGTGACATTGGTGAAGAATCCATGTTGCTTATTTCTCATCTACGCACCTCGTGATTATCTGATTAGGGCAAATTCTGGATCTTGACAGTAGTAGTACTTAGCATCCCTGAAGAACTTCCTTCTTTGGGATGTGCTCATCCTTTTTGTACCATTCCAACAACTAGGCAGTTGGCCATGTCAGCGTACCAAGGGATATCAGTGATTTGTGATCCTATGTTGGCTTGTCCTAAGCTCATAAGCTGTTCTTTAGGAAATTTGTCTCTAATATCTTTCTTAGCAAGTTGTTCCATCGCTGGATTCTCCAAACGACTAAGATGATCTGCTGTGACGTTCTCTGCTCCTTTCTTATCTTTAATCTCAATGTCGAATTCTTGAAGGAGTAAGATCTATCGTAGGAGTCTTGGTTTAGCATCTTGCTTAGTAAACAGATATTTTAGGGCTGAATGATCTGCATAAAATGTAGTTTTGGACAGGAAGAGATAGGAACGAAATTTTTCGAAGGCTAAAACTACTGCTAGCAGCTCCTTTTCCATGGTGGTGTAGTTCTCTTGAGCTCCGGTTAATGTTTTGCTGGCATAATAGATTGGATGAAAGTGCTTATCTTTCCATTGTCCTAGTACAGCTCCAACAGCGAAGTCACTCGCATCACACATGATTTCGAATGGTAAACTCCAATCAGGAGCTATCATGATATGTGCATGTGTGAGCTGTTCCTTCAGATAGTTAAACGCTTGAACACATTCTTCATTAAAGACAAACAGAACTTCCTTTCCGAGAAGATGAGTAATAGGTCGTGTGACCTTTGAAAAATCTTTGATAAAACATCGGTAGAAATCCGCGTGTCCAAGGAACTCCTCACAGCTTTTACTATGGTAGGTTCTGGAAGCTTAGTTATGGTTTCAATCTTAGCCTTATCGACCTCTATTCCTGAATTTGATATCTTATGTCCTAAAACTATCCCTTCTTTTACCATGAAGTGACATTTTTCCCAATTTAGAACTAAATTCGAATCTTTGCACCAGGTGAGCATCTTGTCAAAGCTTGAAAGGTACGACTCAAAGGTACTGCCAAAGACGAAAAAGTCATCCATGAAGACTTCCATACAACTAATAAGCATGTGCAACAATACATCTTTTACCCTCTAAATTTATATATGATTCAAACACTACAAATAAGCGCACACAACTAACGAGCACTTAAAACCCGGTTATTATAGCACTTCAATGTAAGTATTCTTATCAAGTTCGTCCGAAGAGAGCGGTGTAAGTCAAATATTTGAAACTATCAATTGTCCTAGGATTTGTTTGATTGGGGGGTTTTGATTGATTTTGATTAAAAACTAAAACTTGCACAATTAAACAAACTTATACTTAACAAGTAAACTAGTAGCGAGAAACAAGTACGAAGTATTAAGACTTAAATCAAATTAACTAAGAAGTGTTCACTTATCTAATCCTCTCTATGCTTGGCTTGCCCCGTTTTGCCTATTTTGCTATCACATTAGTTGTTGAACTATTAAATGTTTAGTATTACTACCAAAGCACAAATCAAATAACACTCTGTGAATTTACATAAGCATTGTATCCTAAGATCGAGTTAAGCATGATTTGGTTATTGAGATTATGCTTGGGTTGAAAACACTTAAAACCCCCAACTATCGAAATCACTTAAGATAATCGGCACTACTATGTTGACTAAAGGCCAATTGAAAACCAACCTAGATCAAGAACATAATCACTTGAAATTCCTAAGCTAGTTGTCTAGATCACCCAAGGTGTTGAAGCACACATTGATTCACTTCTCAAATCACTAAGAGAGCCACTCAACATATGTAATCAAAGTCAAGCCTAAAAAGTGATGAAGATCTAGAGTAAATCTAAAATGAATCTTGAGCTAGCTTCCTTGAATCCACCCTTAAACACCAATGGATGATGAAATTAGGATTTTGTAGTTAAAATTCGGAGTTGTGGTAGCTGCGCTTTAAAGATACATATAAAAAATAACCTAATCTTGTTCCTTTTATAGTGCTGAAAATCTGGGCTGAAACAGCGATAGGAGCGCCGCTTTTGACTCAGGAGCGGCGCTTTTGGCTTAAATGAGGAGCGGCGCTTTTGATCAAGAACGCCGCTTTTGGCATAATTCAGGGGTGGCGCTTTTTATTTAGGAGCGCCGCTTTTAGCTGGATAGAAGCGGCGCTTTTGGCTGTAGGAACTACGCTTCTGGTCACTGGTGGAACATGCAGCCAAAACGTGCATAAGAACGTCGCTTTTGAGAGAGGTGCGGCGCTTTTGCTCCACAGGAGCGTTGTTTTTCATACTGAATTCTGCACTTGCCATTTCCTTAGCCACTTTTGATCAAGATTTGGTCAATTTTACACCAAATTAAGTCCTTAGCCCCTAAATTTCCATTTAGCTCAATATTACACAAAATAGGCTCCAAGATCATCAAAAACCGAACAAAGTGAGGGAGATATCGCGGAATAAAATATGTATAAATGGAGCGATATCAAACCCTCTACATTTGAATCTTTGTTTGTCCTCAAGCAAACAAATTGACAAAACAAGCTTTGTAGATAGAGAACAAATAAGTGATCAATGCTAAAGCGCGAAAAGTTTGGGTACAAATTGATACCTTCCATGAATATGCGCTTGATGGCTAGAGTGTTCTCCAAAAACTTGCATTTGCTTAGGACTAAGCACAAACATCATCTTCTTCTACTAACACAAGCTCAAAGCAAGCTCCAAATAATCTCTTCACTAGCATACGTTCAAAAACTCAATCCTCAAACACTAACACAAACACATTTCAAGCCTAAGTCTACCCGAATCAATCATTCGCTGGGCCAAAGTCAACTTCATCTAGGAGAAGGTCATCGAACATCAATCACAAAATATCAAATTCTCACAATCCCAACTTAAACCTCCTTGACCTTGACCAAATATGTAGGATTCACGGGATAGCCATAAACTCATCAAACTAATCAATCACATCAAATCTCCGAATCAGTCACAATCTAACACAAATCTACTCAAACCAACTCAAGTGTAGCCAAAATATATAAAAAGCACCTAAAATGAATAAGGGCCATGAACATCGTACACATCACCACTAATCAAGAAATACATCGTGTAGAGAATATGATTCCAAAAAGAGTGCTCACCTCTTCAACCCGCGATGGCTATCCCTATTCCACCTCCATGCCCCCAAAACACCTATTTTTCGTCAATTCCAAATAATAGTCGTCAATTCCGAATGATAATCGTCAATTCCAAGTATAGAGTTAAGGTGGGTGTGCCAAAGGTTAGGGACTGGGTACCCCACCTTTATTGGTCACCTCGGGCTCGGGATGACCAGCACTCATCAAGCTTTCTATTACAACTCTATGGTTTCTCTCATAGTAGGACGAAAGCATTCACGGAAGTTCGTGGAATTAGGGCCTCACGTGGCTAATTAAGAGAGTCCGCCAATTCCATATTTTGAAGCACTAGGAAGACATTAACTTCCTTAAAAATGATCGAGCGTAACTTGGGAGACTTTACTCCCAAGCTTGGAACATAGCATAACTTGGAAGACTTTACTTCCAAGTTTGGAAGACTTGACTTCCAAAATATGAGACATTAGGAGGACTTGACTCTCCCGGGAGTTTCAAAGCTTGAAGCTTTTATTCACTCATCTACTTCCCACATAACAAGCTTTTATGCTTATATTGAGAAAAGGTAGGAAGTAGCTACTACCTTTCTGTTAATTGAATGCACAAGTGTGCCATAACTTTTGGCTATAGCGTGTGTTGTCTATCAACACTAGCACGAAGCCATTGCTTCTAAAAAGGGTAGCACTTTGTGAATCTCGGTGGCTCCTCTTCCCACGGTACTTTACATCTTAAAATGATGCAAGTATGAAATGGTGTAGATTAGGAAGTCTCCTACACTGAGTAATGCGACATTTGGGAGACTTGACTCCCTATAATGGATGGACTCGATTCATCCGGAAGTGTTAAAGCATGAAGCTTTAAACACTTGGTTTTGGTGCACATGCATGAAAGACTTTAACTTTCAAGCACAAGTTTGATTTTTTTCCTCAAAATTTTATCATTTTCGTACAAAATCATATGAAAAGTGAAGGACTTTACTTTCACTTTGTGAATTGCAAGTATGAAACAAAAGGAAGAATTTACTTCCTTAAGTTTTGAAAAACAAGGAAAAGACTTTACTTTTCCCAAAAATTTTGAAAATTTTACAAGTTTTAACCATTTTAGTATTTATGATATGAATTAATGTAATGGTTAAAAACTTGTTCCAAAAATTCTTCGACATTGCAAGCTTCAAACTTTGTAGTATATGTGATACGTTTTGTAGTGACCCGAACTTTTCCATGTTTATGTATATATTAATTGAGATTGATATTTACATGACTAAATTTTTCCAACGTGTTAAGCAATCAAACTTGTTAAGACTTGATTAAATGAAATAAGTTTCATATAGACAATTGATCACCCAAGTTGACCGGCGATTCACGAACGTTACAAAATTGTGAAAACTACATATTGTGGTATATATAGACATATATATATGGTTGACATGAGATTATGATGAGTAAGTATCTCACTAAATATATTAACAATGTGTGATATACATAAGAAATGAGATTACTAAGTTAAGAAACTCGAAATGATATATATAACGATTAACGTTATGATAACGTCTACTAAATACATATGTATCATATTAAGATATTGATACACTATATTTAACATGATAAAATGATATTTAAATATATCATTAAGTGTGTTAACAATGAACTACATATGTAAAAACAAGACTACTAACTCAAGAATTACGAAACGAGACTTATATGTAACGATTATCGTTGTAACGATATTTTAATGTATGTATCATATTAAGAGATATTCATACATCATAATATCATTATTATATAATAATTTAACATCTCATTTGATATAATAAACATTGGGTTAACAACATTAATTGAGATCGTTAACTTAAAGGTTTCAAAACAACACTTACATGTAACGACTAACGAAGACTTAACTACTCCATTAGAATGTATATACATGTTGTGTTTTGATATGTATTCTTAAACTTTTGAAAGACTTCAAGACAAATATAAAAGTATTTCTACTTAACAAAAATTCTTACAATTACATCCTCGTTCAGTTTCATCAAAAATTCTACTCGTATGCACCCGTTTTCGTACTCGTACAATACACAGCTTTTAGATATATGTACTATTGGTATACACACTCCAATGATCAGCTCTTAGCAGCCCATGTGAGTCACCTAACACATGTGGGAACCATGATTTGGCAACTAGCATGAAATATCTCATAAAATTACAAAAATATTAGTAATCATTCATGACTTATTTACATGAAAACAAAATTACATATCCTTTATATCTAATCCATATACCAACGACCAAAAACACCTACAAACACTTTAATTCTTCAATTTTCTTCATCTAATTGATCTCTCTCAAGTTCCATCTTCAAGTTCTAAGTGTTCTTCATAAATTCCATAAGTATAGTTTCATAAAAATCAAGAATACTACCAAGTTTGCAAGATTACTTTCAAGCTTTCTAATCCATTCCAAGTAATCATCTAAGATCAAGGAACCTTTGTTATTTACAGTATGTTATCTTTCTAATTCAAGGTAATATTCATATTCAAACTTTGATTCAATTTATACAACTATAACAATCTTATTTCGAGTGAAAATCTTACTTGAACTGTTTTCGTGTCATGATTCTGCTTCAAGAACTTTCAAGCCATCCAAGGATCCTTTGAAGCTAGATCCATTTTTCTTATTTCCAGTAGTTTTATCCAGAAAACTTGAGGTAGTAATGATGTTCATAACATCATTCGATTCATACATATAAAGCTATCGTATTCGAATGTTTAAACTTGTAATCACTAGAACATAGTTTAGTTAATTCTAAACTTGTTCGCAAACAAAAGTTAATCCTTTTAACTTGACTTTTAAAATCAACTAAACACATGTTCTATATCTATATGATATGCTAACTTAATGATTTAAAACCTGGAAACACGATGAACACCATAAAATCGGATATACGCCGTCGTAGTGAAACCGGGGGCTGTTTTGGTTTGGATAATTAAAAACTATGATAAACTTTGATTTAAAAGTTGTTCTTCTGGGAAAATGATTTTTCATATGAACATGAAACTATATCCAAAAATCTTGGTTAAACTCAAAGTGAAAGTATATTTTTCAAAATGGTCATCAAGATGTCGTTCTTTCGACGGAAATGACTACCTCTTTAGTAATTGACATGTAACTTAAATTTTCGACTATAAACCTATACATTTTCTGTTTGGATTCTTAAATTAGAGTTCAATATGAAACTATAGCAATTTAATTCACTCAAAACGGATTTAAAATGAAGAAGTTATGGGTAAAACAAGATTGGATATTTTTGATCTTTTTAGCTACGGGAAATGTTTAACAAATCTATACAAATCATATCCTAGCTAACTTATATTGTATTATACATGTATTATAATATATTATGTAATCTTGGGATACCATAGACACGTATGCAAATGTTTTGACATATCATATCGACCCATGTATATATATTATTTGGAACAACCATAGACACTCTATATGCAGTAATGTTTGAGTTAGGTATACAGGGTTGAGGTTGATTCCAAAAATATATATACTTCGAGTTGTGATCTAGCCTGATACGTGTATACACTGGGTCATGGATTGATTCAAGATAATATATATCGATTTATTTCTGTACATCTAACTGTGGACAACTAGTTGTAGATTACTAACGAGGACAGCTGACTTAATACACTCGAATCTTTAAAACATAATAAAAATGGTTGTAATTATATTTTGATCATACTTTGATATATATGTACATATTTGTATAGGTTCGTGAATCGATCCGTGGCCAAGTCTTATTTCCGAGGAAGGAAATATCTGTGAAAGTGAGTTATAGTCCCACTTTTAAAATCTAATATTTTTGGGATGAGAATACATGCAGGTTTTATAAATGATTTACAAAATAGACACAAGTACGTGAAACTACATTCTATGATTGAATTATCGAAATCGAATATGCCCCTTTTTATTAAGTCTGGTAATCTAAGAATTAGGGAACAGACACCCTAATTGACGCGAATCCTAAAGATAGATCTATTGGGCCTAACAAACCCCATCCAAAGTACCGAATGCTTTAGTACTTCGAAAATTATATCATATCCGAAGGGTGTCCCGGAATGATGGGGATATTCTTATATATGCATCTTGTTAATGTCGGTTACCAGGTGTTCACCATATGAATGATTTTTATCTCTATGTATGGGATGTGTATTGAAATATGAAATCTTGTGGTCTATTGTTACGATTTGATATATATAGGTTAAACCTATAACTCACCAACATTTTTGTTGACGTTTAAAGCATGTTTATTCTCAGGTGAATACTAAGAGCTTCCGCTGTTGCATACTAAAATAAGGACAAGATTTGGAGTCCATGTTTGTATGATATTGTGTAAAAACTGCATTCAAGAAACATTTGTCGATGTAATATATTTTTATTGTAAACCATTATGTAATGGTCGTGTGTAAACAGTATAGTTTAGATTATCATTATTTGATAATCTACGTAATATTTTTAAAACCTTTATTGATAAAATAAAGGTTATGGTTGTTTTAAAAATGAATGCAGTCTTTGAAAAACGTCTCATATAGAGGTCAAAACCTCGCAACGAAATCAGTTAATATGGAATGTTTATAATCAATATGAACGAGACATTTTAGTTGGTATCCGAGCGTTGGTCTTAGAGAATCAGAAAATTTGCATTAGTGTGTCTTATCGAGTTTGTTAGGATGCATTAGTGAGTCTGGACTTCGACCGTGTTTTCTTTAAAAATGATTGCTTAACATTTTTGTTGGAAACTATATATTATTAACATGTAAATATTATGTGATATATTAATATCTTAACATGTTTGATATTGTGTAATAGATGTCTACCTCTAGCACAAATCCCATTGACTCACCTAATAATAACGAAGAGTCGAATATATATTGGCAAGATTCACAAGTTCCCGAAGAACCGGAAGAAGAGGAAACGGAACCGGAAGAAGATGAACCCGAAGAAGAGGAACCAGAAGAAGAGGAACCGGAAGAAGAAGAAGAGGTTCCGGAGGAGGGAATAGTAGGAACCACAGAAAACCGGTCAAATAAAAGAAAATCCTCAACCAATGGACCAAAGTTAATAATGGTCAATGGTGTTTCCGCTAAGGAAGCAAAATATTGGGAAAATTACCAATTTTCCGATGAATCGGATCCTGATGAGGATTCCGATGATGTTATAGAAATTACCCCGACCCAATTTATTGAGGCAAAAGAAAATAATAAGGGAAAAGGCATCAAAATAGAGAAATCTAATTCCGACCCTGATGAACTTTATATGTACCGTCAACACCCGTATTTTCAATATCGTGACAATAACCCGGGAACCTCTAAACCACCAGGTTTTTCTAAACCAATGTGGAAAACGACGACTCGTATTAGAGGAACATCATATATCCCTAGAAGATTAGGAAAAAGAACCAAGTCCGAAGAAGAAGAAACTAGTGATTCAGATTAGAGGGGTGTGAGCATGTTGTGTAATAAATGTATTGTAGTGTGCTTGTACTTTTATGTTCTATGTAAAAATTGCTTGTATTGTTTGTTATTACGAATCTAATCCTTGTCTATTTTACAGTATAAAAAAAAATGGACGTTAAGGGTAGACAACCGAATATTTTAGAAGATCTACCAGAGGATATGATTGAGAAAATCTTGTATAGAGTCGGTCAGAATTCATCAGCACATTTAGTTATGGCAAAATTAACTTGTCAAACATTTGAAAGACTTTCTAGAAATGCCTTAGTTTATAAAAGGCTTTCCTTTGATAGGTGGGGTATATCACATTGGGGAGACTTTAAGTTACGCCGTGTTTTCTTTAAAGCGTTAAATGCGGGGAACCTAAATGCAATTTTACGCTACGGGTTAAGAACCTATTTTGACTCAACATATCCCAACATAGGATTTCGTGAATTAGAAAGAGCTTCTAACATGCAACATAAAGAAGCATGTTATGCTTACGGGTTAGTGATGTTCGCTTCTTACCAAAGTGAGAAAAAGAACATCGGATTGCAGCTTTTAAATAAAACTTTCCCACAAGTGACGGATTCAGTAGTTGGGGTAAGAAACAAGGTTTTTAGATTATCACAGGGCTGTTGGACATTACAAAACCCTCGTCCTTTTGACAACATTACAACATGCTGCCTAGCTAATGGTCATAACGGTTATTTTCCACAAGACCAAGGATGGGAAGTCGTCTTAGTAAAACCAGAATGCATGACTTGTTTCTGGACTTATGAATTACGTGTCTTTATTTCCTTTGCTGAACAACTTGCGTATTAACTAGATTTATCTTCAAAACTGTCATGTATCATATTGTACTATATTTCATGTTATATGTAATACAGCGAAGTTGTAAGTTTGAAGAATATTTGTATGTGATATATTATTATAATCAGTTTTTCATATGGAATTGTAGTAGTTGAATTGTATATTAGCTACTAAGTATGAACTTAACGGGTAGGTAGTACCCGAATTTAAACTTATAAAACGCTAATATGAAGAAAAAGCTTTTATAAATGAGTTCATATTATGCTACGAGATACTATTGACTACTCTTAATATTCTGTATGATTAAATTGTTTCATTTGATTATTTTGAAGGAAATGGCACCGACTACTCAACACACCTTGAATATGAGCGAAGAGGAATTTCGTGCCTTTCTTGCTTCAAACATAGCCACAGTACAGGCCGCGCTACATACCAACAATAACTCTAAATCTAGCAATACAGCTAATGGCGCAAGAAATCATGTAGGATGATCCTACAAGGAATTCACTGCCTGCAAACATTCAGAATTTGATGGGACCGAAGGACCAATCGAATTGAAACGGTGGACCGAGAAAGTTGAATCGGTGTTTGCCATAAGTAAGTGTGCTGAAGGAGACAAAGTGAAGTACGCTACGCATACCTTCACAGGTATTGCGTTAACATGGTGGAATACCTATCTAGAGCAAGTGGGACAAGATGCTGCTTACGCGCTACCGTGGTCAGCATTCAAGCACTTGATGAACGAGAAGTACCGTCCCATAACCGAGGTCAATAAGCTCAAGTCAGAACTTAGAGGGTTACGAACACAGGGATTCGATATTACCTCGTACGAAAGACGATTCACAGAATTGTGCCTATTGTGTTCGAGAGCATTCGAAGATGAGGAAGTGAAGATCGACGCATTTATGAAAGGGTTACCGGAGAGAATCCAAGAAGATATAAGTTCACACGAGCCTGCCTCCATAAAAAAGGCATGTAGAATGGCTCACAAACTAGTGAACCAGATTGAGGGAAGAATTAAAGAACAGGCGGCCGAAGAGGCCAACGTGAAGCTAGTCAAAAGAAAGTAGGAGAAAAATGGTGATAAGAGTCACCAAAATAACAACAACTATCCAAACAATCACAACATCAATCGCAACTACAACAAATGGTACAACAACAACAACAACAACTACTACTACTACAATAATCATCCCAACAACAATAACAACCGCAACAACAACAACAATCAGAAGCAGCTATGCCAAAGGTGTGAAAAGTATCACTCGGGGTTCTGCACCAAATTTTGCAACAAGTGTAAAAGAAATGGTCATATTGCGGTGAAGTGTGAGGTCTACGGACCAGGGGTTAACAGAACGAAAGGAACAAATGGTGTCGGAACGAGTAATGGTGGAGCAAGTAGTGTCGGAGCAAGTTATGACAATGTAGTTTGTTATAAATGTGGAAAACCGGGCCACATTATTAGAAATTGCCCGAACCAGGAGAACACGAATGGACAAGGCCGCGGAAGAGTTTTCAATATTAATGCGGCAGAGGCACAGGAAGACCCGGAGCTTGTTACGGGTACGTTTCTTATTGACAATAAATCTGCTTACGTTTTATTTGATTCGGGTGCGGATAGAAGCTATATGAGTAGAGATTTTTGTGCTAAATTAAGTTGTCCATTGACACCGTTGGATAGTAAATTTTTACTCGAATTAGCAAATGGTAAATTAATTTCAGCAAATTATATATGCCGGAATCGAGAAATAAAACTGGGTAGCGAAATATTTAAGATTGATTTGATACCAGTAGAGTTAGGGAGTTTTGATGTAATAGTTGGCATGGACTGGCTGAAGGAGATGAAAGCAGAGATCGTATGTTACAAAAATGCAATTCGCATTGTACGAGAAGAAGGAGAACCCTTAATGGTGTACGGAGAAAAGGGCAACACGAAGCTAAATCTTATTAGTAATTTGAAGGCACAAAAACTAATAAGAAAAGGTTGCTATGCTGTTCTAGCACACGTCGAGAAAGTATAAACTGAAGAAAAGAGCATCAATGATGTTCCCGTCGCAAAAGAATTTCCCGATGTATTTCTGAAAGAATTACCGGGACTACCTCCACATCGATCTGTTGAATTTCAAATAGATCTTGTACCAGGAGCTGCACCAATAGCTTGTGCTCCTTACAGACTCGCACCCAGCGAGATGAAAGAACTTCAAAGCCAACTGCAAGAACTATTAGAACGTGGTTTCATTCGACCAAGCACATCACCATGGGGAGCTCCTGTTTTGTTTCTCAAGAAGAAGGATGGTACATTTAGGTTGTGTATTGACTACAGAGAGTTGAATAAACTTACCATCAAAAACCGTTATCCACTGCCGAGAATTGACGACTTATTTGATCAACTACAAGGCTCGTCGGTTTATTTGAAAATCGATTTACGTTCTGGATATCATCAAATTCGAGTAAAGGAGGATGATATTCCAAAAAATGCTTTTAGGATGCGTTATGGTCATTACGAGTTTATGGTTATGCCTTTTGGATTGACTAATGCACCAGCTGTGTTCATGGACCTTATGAACCGAGTGTGTGGGTCATATCTTGACAAGTTTGTCATTGTTTTCATCGATGACATACTTATTTACTCAAAGAATGATCAAGAGCACGAAGAACATTTGAGAAAAGTGCTAGAAGTATTGAGGAAAGAAAAACCGTACGCTAAGTTTTCAAAGTGTGCATTTTGGTTGGAAGAAGTTCAATTCCTCGGTCACATAGTGAACAAAGAAGGTATCCAGGTGGACCCGGCAAAGATCGAAACCGTTGAAAAGTGGGAAACCCCAAAAACTCCTAAGCATATACGTCAATTTTTAGGATTGGCTGGTTACTACAGAAGATTCATCCAAGATTTCTCCAAAATAGCAAAACCCTTGACTGCATTAACACATAAAGGGAAAAAATTTGAATGGAAGGATGAACAAGAGAAGGTGTTTCAGTTATTGAAGAAAAAGTTAACTACGGCACCTATATTGTCATTGCCTGAAGGGAATGATGATTTTTTGATTTATTGTGACGCATCAAAGCAAGGTCTCAGTTGTGTATTAATGCAACGAACGAAGATGATTGCTTATGCGTCTAGACAATTGAAGATTCACGAGCAAAATTATACAACTCACGATTTGGAATTGGGTGCTGTTGTTTTTGCATTAAAGACTTGGAGGCATTATTTATATGGGGTCAAAGTATTATATATACCAACCACAAAAGTCTCCAACATATATTTAATCAGAAGCAACTGAATATGAGACAACGCAGGTGGATTAGACTGTTGAATGATTATGATTTTGAGATTCGATACCACTCAGGGAAGACGAATGTGGTAGCCGACGCTTTGAGTAGAAAGGACAGAGAACCTATACGGGTAAAAGCTATGAATATAATTATTCATACTAACCTTACTACTCAAATAAAGGAGGCGCAACAGGGGGTTGTAAAAGAAGGAAAGTTGAAAAATGAGATACCCAAAGGATCAGAGAAACATCTTAATATTTGGGAAGACAGAACCCGATATAGGGCTGATAGAATTTGGGTACCAAGGTTTGGAGATGTGAGAGAAATGGTACTTAAAGAAGCACATAAAACCAGATATTCAATACATCCCAGAGCGGGGAAGATGTATAAAGATCTCAAGAAACACTTTTGGTGGCCGGGTATGAAAGCCGATATTGCTAAATATGTAGGAGAATGTTTGACGTGTTCTAAGGTCAAAGCTGAACATCAGAAACCATCAGGTCTACTACAACAACCTGAAATCCCGGAATGGAAATGGGAAAACATTACCATGGATTTCATTACTAAATTGCCAAGGACTGCAAGTGGTTATGATACTATTTGGGTAATAGTTGATCGTCTCACCAAGTCAGCACACTTCTTGCCAATGAGAGAAGATGACAAAATGGAGAAGTTGGCGCGATTGTATTTGAAGGAGGTTGTCTCCAGACATGGAATTCCCGTCTCTATTATCTCTGATAGGGATGGTAGATTTGTTTCAAGGTTCTGGCAGACGTTGCAACAAGCATTGGGGACTCGTCTAGACGTGAGTACTGCCTATCATCCACAAACTGATGGGCAGAGCAAAAGGACGATACAAACGCTTGAAGACATGCTACAAGCATGTGTTATTGATTTCGAAAACAGTTGGGATCGACACCTACCGTTAGCAGAATTTTCCTACAACAACAGTTATCATTCTAGTATTGAGATGGCGCCATTTGAGGCACTTTATGGTAGAAAGTGTAGGTCTCCGATTTGTTGGAATGAAGTGGGGGATAGACAGATTACGGGTCCGGAGATAATACAAGAAACTACCGAGAAAATCTTCCAAATTCAACAACGCTTGAAAACCGCCCAGAGTCGACAAAAGAGCTACGCGGACAGTAAAAGAAAAGATATAGAGTTTGAAATTGGAGAAATGGTCATGCTTAAGGTTTCACCTTGGAAAGGCGTTGTTCGATTTGGTAAACGGGGGAAACTAAATCCAAGGTACATTGGACCATTCAAGATTATAGATCGTGTCGGACCAGTAGCTTACCAACTGGAGCTACCTCAACAACTCGCGGCTATACATAAAACTTTCCACGTCTCGAATTTGAAGAAATATTTTGCTAAAGAAGATATCACTATTCCGTTGGACGAAATCCAAATCAATGAAAAACTTCAATTCATTGAAGAACCCGTCGAAATAATGGATCGTGAGGTTAAGAGACTTAAGCAAAATAAGATACCGACTGTTAAGGTTTGATGGAATGCTTGTAGAGGACCCGAGTTCACCTGGGAGCATGAAGATCAGATGAAGAAGAAATACCCGCATCTATTTCCAGAAGATTCGTCAACACCTTCAACAGCTTAAAATTTCGGGACGAAATTTATTTAACGGGTATGTACTGTAGTGACCCGAACTTTTCCATGTTTATATATATTAATTGAGATTGATATTTAGATGACTAAATATTTCCAACATGTTAAGCAATCAAACTTATTAATACTTGATTAAATGAAATAAGTTTCATATAGACAATTGATCACCCAAGTTGACCGGCGATTCACGAACGTTACAAAATTGTGAAAACTACATATTGTGGTATATATAGACATATATATATGGTTGACATGAGATTATGATGAGTAAGTATCTCACTAAATATATTAACAATGTGTGATATACATAAGAAATGAGATTACTAAGTTAAGAAACTCGAACTGATATATATAACGATTATCGTTATGATAACGTCTACTAAATACATATGTATCATATTAAGATATTGATACACTATATTTAACATGATAAAATGATATTTAAATATATCATTAAGTGTGTTAACAATGAACTACATATGTAAAAACAAGACTACTAACTCAAGAATTACGAAACGAGACTTATATGTAACGATTATCGTTGTAACAATTATCGTTGTAACGCTATTTTAATGTATGTATCATATTAAGATATATTCATACATCATAATATCATGATAATATAATAATTTAACATCTCATTTGATATAATAAACATTGGGTTAACAACATTAATTGAGATCGTTAACTTAAAGGTTTCAAAACAACACTTACATGTAACGACTAACGAAGACTTAACGACTCCATTAGAATGTATATACATGTTGTGTTTTGATATGTATTCTTAAACTTTTGAAAGACTTCAAGACACATATCAAAGTACTTCTACTTAATAAAAATGCTTACAATTACATCCTCGTTCAGTTTCATCAACAATTCTACTCGTATGCACCCGTATTCGTACTCGTACAATAGACAGCTTTTAGATGTATGTAGTATTGGTATATACACTCCAATGATCAACTCTTAGTAGCCCATGTGAGTCACCTAACACATGTGAGAACCATCATTTTGCAACTAGCATGAAATATCTCATAAAATTACAAAAATATTAGTAATCATTCATGACTTATTTACATGAAAACAAAATTACATATCCTTTATATCTAATCCATATACCAACGACCAAAAACACTTACAAACACTTTCATTCTTCAATTTTCTTCATCTAATTGATCTCTCTCAAGTTCCATCTTCAAGTTCTAAGTGTTCTTCATAAATTCCATAAGTATAGTTTCATAAAAATCAAGAATACTACCAAGTTTGCAAGTTTACTTCCAAGCTTTCTAATCCATTCCAAGTAATCATCTAAGATCAAGAAACCTTTGTTATTTATAGTAGGTTATCTTTCTAATTCAAGGTAATATTCATATTCAAACTTTGATTCAATTTCTACAACTATAACAATCTTATTTCGAGTGAAAATCTTACTTGAACTGTTTTCGTGTCATGATTCTGCTTCAAGAACTTTCAAGCCATCCAAGGATCCTTTGAAGCTAGATCCATTTTTCTCATTTCGAGTAGTTTTATCCAGAAAACTTGAGGTAGTAATGATGTTCATAATATCATTCGATTCATACATATAAAGCTATCGTATTCGAAGGTTTAAACTTGTAATCACTAGAACATAGTTTAGTTAATTCTAAACTTGTTCGCAAACAAAAGTTAATCCTTCTAAATTGAATTTTAAAATCAATTAAACACATATTCTATATCTATATGATATGCTAACTTAATGATTTAAAACCTGGAAACACGATGAACACCATAAAATCGGATATACGCCGTCGTAGTGAAACCGGGGGCTGTTTTGGTTTGGATAATTAAAAACTATGATAAACTTTGATTTAAAAGTTGTTCTTTCGGGAAAATGATTTTTCATATGAACATGAAACTATATCCAAAAATCTTGGTTAAACTCAAAGTGAAAGTATATTTTTTAAAATGGTCATCAAGGTGTCGTTCTTTCGACGGAAATGACTACCTCTTTAGTAATTGACATGTAACTTAAATTTTCGACTATAAACCTATACTTTTTCTGTTTGGATTCTTAAATTAGAGTTCAATATGAAACCATAGCAATTTAATTCACTCAAAACGGATTTAAAATGAAGAAGTTATGGGTAAAACAAGATTGGATATTTTTGATCTTTTTAGCTACGGGAAATGTTTAACAAATCTATACAAATCATATCCTAGCTAACTTATATTGTATTATACATGTATTCTAATATATTATGTAATCTTGGGATACCATAGACACGTATGCAAATATTTTGACATATCATATCGACCCATGTATATATATTATTTGGAACAACCATAGACACTCTATATGCAGTAATGTTGGAGTTAGCTATACAGGGTTGAGGTTGATTCCAAAAATATATATACTTTGAGTTGTGATCTAGCCTGAGACGTGTATACACTGGGTCGTGGATTGATTCAAGATAATATATATCGATTTATTTCTGTACATCTAACTGTGGACAACTAGTTGTAGATTACTAACGAGGACAGCTGACTTAATACACTCAAATCTTTAAAACATAATAAAAATGGTTGTAATTATATTTTGATCATACTTTGATATATATGTACATATTTGTATAGGTTCGTGAATCGATCCGTGGCCAAGTCTTATTTCCGAGGAAGGAAATATCTGTGAAAGTGAGTTATAGTCCCACTTTTAAAATCTAATATTTTTGGGATGAGAATACATGCAGGTTTTATAAATGATTTACAAAATAGACACAAGTACGTGAAACTACATTCTATGGTTGAATTATCGAAATCGAATATGTCCCTTTTTATTAAGTCTGGTAATCTAAGAATTAGGGAACAGACACCCTAATTGACGCGAATCCTAAAGATAGATCTATTGGGCCTAACAAACCCCATCCAAAGTACCGGATGCTTTAGTACTTCGAAAATTATATCATATCCGAAGGGTGTCCCGGAATGATGGGGATATTCTTATATATGCATCTTGTTAATGTCGGTTACCAGGTGTTCACCATATGAATGATTTTTATCTCTATGTATGGGATGTGTATTGAAATATGAAATCTTGTAGTCTATCGTTACGATTTGATATATATATAGGTTAAACCTATAACTCACCAACATTTTTGTTGACGTTTAAAGCATGTTTATTCTCAGGTGAATACTAAGAGCTTCCGCTGTTGCATACTAAAATAAGGACAAGATTTGGAGTCCATGTTTGTATGATATTGTATAAAAACTGCATTCAAGAAACATATGTCGATGTAATATATTTCTATTGTAAGCCATTATGTAATGGTCGTGTGTAAACAGTATATTTTAGATTATCATTATTTGATAATCTACGTATTGTTTTTAAAACCTTTATTGATAAAATAAAGGTTATGGTTATTTTAAAAATGAATGTAGCCTTTGAAAAACGTCTCATATAGAGGTCAAAACCTCGCAATGAAATCAATTAATATGGAACATTTATAATCAATATGAACGGGACATTTCACGTTTACCCGAAAAAGTTTAAAATGGCTCGATAAATTAACTCTCCCCCCCCCCCATTTAGTTTGATGCAATGCCCTCAATGCGTTAAAATGATAGAATAAGTGAAAATGAGGGGCACTTTGAAATAGAAAATATGAGAGAAAAGAAAGTAAAAACCGGCTAAGATCAAACGATCTTTGTTGTCACCATTCGGATAATATGTAGTCACCAAGGTCACTTGCATGTCGTTGTACCACTTGTTGAGCCAGAAGAAGGAGCCAAGTGCATATGGCATTCCGTACAATTGAAGTATGCTCACAAGGTACAAAATGTGTGGGGCCATACTCGGGGGAGTATGTGCGCCCACAATAAAATCATAACGTTCCAAAGTCATCAACAAAGTAAACTAAACATCCATCAACATAATGATATTCTGAACCAAACAACTCAATCAATAAGATCACATTCAAAAGATAGTCTCTATGCTTCAACAAACAAGCATAAGATAATAATGATTGTCATCACACATGCATAATCCAATGAATCAATCAACACACAAATCAACATCAAATGCCTAATAAGAACAAATATAATCAACACGAAATAAGTTCAAGTTATTACAAACCAAATTCAACTTCATAATTGTTTTATCCGGGAATCACATACCCTCCGGATTCAAATACCTACAATCGTTACCGATAATCAAACACAAAAGAATTGTTTTCATCACACAACCAAATCACTAAATTGTTCAAATTTCCCCAAACCATCCGCCCACAATTATTACATGCCAAATATTTAAACATAAGTTTCATAAATCAACCAATCAAAAGTTTAACTAACCATCAATAAAAGGAGCGAGAGCACAAAAATTAGAGTTACCACCAATTATAACCTCCGTAGTACGAGCTTTCGGATTGGTCCGGGTTTGGATAATCCTCATAGTTTGGCGGCCTACTCCACTCATCTTGCTCTTGTTGTTGTTGTTGCCTCAACCGCTCGAAATGCTCGAATTCTTCGGCTCTCCTAAGAGCTTCATTGTGGTCATAGTCAATAAGAGGTTGGCTTCTTGGGTGCTCAAAATCATATGGGTTATAGGTGGGAGAAAAAGGCATAGGCGCATTTGGGTCCGCGTGGCTTAGTTGGTTACAATGAACTTGCCATTGAGATACTGCACGGAGGCCCAAAAATTTATAATGCGCCTCGTATTCTTGGTTGCCTTGGTTGATATGAAGTTGATTTTGTTGATTGGCAATCCAGGCTTGATTATACCCCCTGGAACACTACTCTCGCACCTTGTGCTCCACTACTCGATCCAATATTACCCGTCTCATAACCATGCATCACCCTCTCATCTTCTTCACCTTCATTCTCTTCCTCGACAATAATGTTCCCTAGATCAAACCATCTCCTCATGATGTTATTATGGTCCTGCTTAAGAATCTTACCCCCTTGTAGTCAACATACCCAAATCTACCCATTTCCTTGGCCACATACCCCATTATGTCAATCCCTAACTGATTAGCTATCCTAGTTACAAAAACGCCACCCACCGTGCCCTTCTTTCCCTTTGTCCAATTCTTGTCAAAAACATAGTCGGCTATAACATGCGGGACATGGACACTTATATGGTGAAAGATTCGATCAGTGAGCCAAATGTCCAAATGGGACATTTTCTCATTACTGTGAAAAAGGTAGTTAACCGTGTTAGCAATGAATTAGGCTATGATCCGGTTGGGAATGGTCCTTAGAGTGTTGGCTACGGTCTTTCCTGGGCTAAAAGCTCCGATGCTCATTTGGTGCCACAATTCGGGATAGTTAAATTCTTTAGGGTTGGTGTTGGGGATTTCACATGTGCAAAGATAATCCCAAAGGCTATTGGATTTGTTCTTGAATTCTCTGTAGATTTCTAGGGCATTGATAAATTGAAGCATACTCATGCTTCGAGGTTTTCCAGCCAATTGAAAATGCATGTAATTAGGGTCCTCAATGTCGTCTACTGTAAAGTCTACTGTTAGGGTGGAGGTACACTCTAGAGTTGGGACCACGTATACGGGCTCATTTAAATTGAAAATAGGAATCCAAGGGCTAAGTGACAAGCTCCTGAATTCAACCTTAAACATGTCCTCTACCTCTGCGTGCATGCCCGCCTCATCTAGAGGAGACCAGTCAATATACTTCCCTGGGTAAAACTTATCTTTAAGCCTAAGTTCTAGGCCCGCTCTAAAATGTTCATTCATTAAGATTTGTTGCAAACAGGGGTCTGTTGAAAGCCTACGGATGTCTTCTGGGATCATTGGCACTTCTTCTTCTTCTTCCTTCTTCTTCTTCTTCTTCTTCTTCTTCTTCTTCTTCTTCTTCTTCTTCTTCTTCTTCTTCTTCTTCTTCTTCTTCTTCTTCTTCTTCTTCTTCTTCTTCTTCTTCTTCTTCTTCTTCTTCTTCTTCTTCTTCTTCTTCTTCTACTTCTTGCTGAACTGTAGGACATTTCCCTCTCCCTTTGATTCCAATGCTCTTTTGTCGCTTACCCCCACTTCCGGAGGTACCATGTGATGTTGGAGTTTCGCTAGTCTACAAAACAAAACGAACAAGAGAAACATTGTGGAGAGGTATATGTTAGCATATAAGCAATTCGTCTTCAAACTTCAACCATCATCACTAAGTTGATTCCAATAATTCACAACAAGTTTTATCATGCAACTTATGTCAACATTTAGCATACATGACTAAAACAAGTGCAATTAATCAGCAAAGCATGAAATCAAACAAGGATAAACCTCATGGCACAATCTCAAATTTATTAAAAATTTGTAAAATTTAGCTCATGCAATGAGATATCGAATCATATGTAGTATCACAAGATAAACATGCATTATCATCAATCATTAGATTTCATTTGGTCAAACATGGTCAACGTGAACCAATTGCAAAAAGTCAACCCTAGCCAAAGTCTAATTCTTTCAAAATTTGGCTAAGATGAAGAGTATTCATCAAATAATAGAAATTCTTCATGTCATAACATAAATAGACTGCAAACAAATACATTATCACTAATACACATGCTCAGATTGGTCAAACCAAGTCAAACCTCAAACTTATGAACCCTAATTTGCAAATTCAAATCATACAAGCATGAAAGATGGATTCAAAGAAAGATAATCATGGCAACCTATCAATTAAGCAATAACAACATCAATTAATACTCCAATTTGGCTCAGAATCAAAAACCCCCAAATTGGATGAACCCTAGAATTTCAAATTCAAAATCGATGTAACTAAGCATGCAAATCATGTTAATAAACATCAATGTAGTCTAGATTCATCAACAATTTGACCATTAGCATCATTAATCAAGCACAATCTAGAATTAAGCATAAAGAAAAAAATAGTAAAAATCACAAGAATCATGTTAAAAAATGAA
This sequence comes from Rutidosis leptorrhynchoides, assembly GCF_046630445.1. Taxonomy (NCBI): domain Eukaryota; kingdom Viridiplantae; phylum Streptophyta; class Magnoliopsida; order Asterales; family Asteraceae; genus Rutidosis; species Rutidosis leptorrhynchoides. Next base: position 123,864,344 of record NC_092339.1, read on the forward strand.
TTTAAATGATGGATTCTTACTTTTCCCATGTTAAATGTTGAAGATTTGCAAGAAATTGAATGAAATTTGAAGTTTTGTGTTGATAAGGGTTGAGAGAACGCCGCACTTAGAGTCTTAGAGAGAAAAGTTGAGTTGGGTGTGAAAAAGTGAGGTTTTGGTCGTGCAGATTCTTTAAGTAACCAGGTACAGGAGCGCCACTTTTGGAACAAAAGCGCCATTCCTGGTGAAAGAAGAGCGTCGCTCTTGAATTTAAAAGTGTCGCTCTTGGCGAATGAAAAGCGTCACTTTTGAAAACAAATGCGTCGTTCCTGGCTACTGTCCATTTTTAGTCTCAAAACACAGGTTAAAGCGCCGCTTTTAGAACAGGAGCGCCGCTCTTTATGAGAAAAAGCGACGCTTCTGTAACAAAAGCGTCGATTTTGTACCTGAATGCAGTTTTTCCAATTTAAAGTCCATTTTGACCCATTCACAAACTATTTTTGGTGTTTTTCAATTTTACCCGTATGCATGAAATGCAAAAACATAAAAATGCAACTAAGAAAGGAATATCATACAATTCTAAATGCAATGCAACTAAAAGAAACTATGTATACAATTGTGGAAAGTTTTTAACGAGTCTATCACCAGACTCCCATCCCCTTGAGAATTCAACTAATACCGGGGTGGTAAACTTCCCCTCCCTTTGAGCTAAGGGAAATATTGCCACCACTTAACTTTGACATTAACCAATCATTTGTTACTTTGGTTTCATTGATTAAATCTTTAAGTTTGATTTTTTAACGTTTTGACAAGTTTGAAATTAGGCGTTTTCTCAAATGTTCGTCCTTTTTAGATGAAGCCCGATGCACCCGCCCCAAAAACATTTCTCATGGATTTGTCAACAACGTCATTTTGATCTTTGGATTTACCTTGAGTTCCCTTGGTCAATCCCCCGCCAACTTTAGTTGGTGAACCAACTTGCTTTGTGCTTGTGATGCATTGCACACTAGCAATAACTTGTGGTGTGGTCAATGGTATTGATGGTGCTTTAACATGTTTGGTTCGTATGCTCATGCATTTCCCTTTGTCCCTAAGAGTCAATTTTCCGGTTCTAAAGTCAAAGAAAGAATTCGTTGTTGCTAAAAATGGCTTTCCCAAAATAAGGGGTACAACAGGATCTTCCTTTATATCGACAATGACAAAATCAATTGGAAATTCCATGTCCCCCATCTTAACAATTAAGTCTTCGGCAATCCCCACACTAGAGTTAATTGATTGATCAATTAATTTTACTCCCATTGTAGTGGGCGAAAGTTAACCTAAGCCTAACCTTTTGTAAATGGAGTAAGGGATACTTGCCCCCGAGTCGGCTAAAGATGTAAGCATCTCCAACCCATTCACATTACATGGAATAAGAAAAGGTCCGGGATCTCCCATTTTTGGTGGTAGGTTACATTTCTTTAAAATCTCATCACACTCCTTTTTCAAGAAAGCAGTGGATGCTTGTTCAACATCTTCCTTTTTGGCTATAAGTGTCTTCAAAATTTTTCCATAGTTGGGCATATTCTCACGCACCTCCGCTAAAGGGAGTTTAACATAAATGTTTTCATTGTCGGTTAAAGTTGACTTACAATCCACATCCTTTAGATGTGTAGGAGGTAATGGTGGAGGATATGAGACCGGTCTTTCATTTTTCTCTTCGGTTGATGTAGTAAGAACCTCAACCTCGTTCTTTTGCTCCTTTGCATTCAAAAAAGTTTTGACACTTTTCTCTTTCTCAACCTTTCCCAATTTAATTCACTCAAAATTACCCTATAGTTCCTTGCATGTTGACTCGATAGCCTCCATGGACATTACACTTTTAACTTAATAGGGAATGAACATTGCATCATCCGAATCCACCAAAAACTTGAATACCCCATAATCTATCATATTAATTTCCAACACTTCACTGAAATCAAACTTGTCCCCTTCAACGTCGAACGTGAAAACTTGAGGATATTCGGGTTAATCCTCTTCGGTTGAATCTATCGAGTTCACTTGAGCATAAGTATTGTTGGGATCGGAGGAACTCACTTGATTATGGTTTGGATTGGTAGTGTTGCTCTCGATAGGAATAACTTGCGTGTTATTGTGGTTTTGGTTTTGTTGGTTATGTTGGGGGTGTTGGTTATTTCGGTTGTTGTTGATGTAGTTGTTGTTTGGGTTAACTTGAGTGTTTGAAGGTAAAGTTCCTTATGCTCTTTCGGCAACTTGATATGAAAGTCTTCCAACGGTGCTCTCAAGATTTTGGAATGAGGCTTGTTGTTTTCGTATTTGTTGCTTCAAAAGTTCATTTTCTTTTGTTAGGAAAGCTTCGGTTGATTCTACCTTCTTGATATAGTTTTGCATGATTTCTTCTAAACTCTTCGAAGGTTGGGATTGTTGAATGTTTTGTTGAGGTTGTTGATTATAACCTTGGTTATTTTGTGGTTGACTATAACCTTGGTTGTTTTGATAATTCGAATTGGCATGGTTGTTATAAGGTTGATTGTTGTAAGGTTGTTGGTTTTGGTATTCAAAGTTGTTGTTCGGTTTTGGTTATAGTTGTTGTTGTAACCTTGGTTTCAGTTTTGGTTTGAAAATGCGGGTGGTGTATTGGTTTGATTGTTGAATGAAACTTGCTTTTGATTAGGATCGTAGTAGCCTTGGTTTGATGTTCCTCCCCATTAATAGTTTTGATTACTCACGTAGTTCACATGAGCATCTGAATTCATGGGAATGTCATCTAGATCAACATGATTACATTGAGTAATTTGAGGACAATTCTTTGTGAGATGTGGACCCTCGCATCGTTGACAACCTACTTGCATTGCAAGTATCGTTTGTTGAAGCTTTTTCAACTCTTTCCCATACGTTTGAAATTGATTGTTCAAGCTTGCAAGCGGCACTCCCATTATCACTCTCGATTTGTGCTACACTTTTCCTTGTCAAATCTCACGGTGAAGGTGCCCATTCATATGTGTTAACTGAGATGTCTTCCAATAAGATTTCGGCAGCATTTGGTGATTTATACATAAATACCCCACCAGATGAAGAATCAAAATATTGCTTCGTCAAAGCATTAGTACCCCGGTAGAATATGTTGATGTACTCCTTCTTCGTCAAACCGTGCGGTGGGTAAGCTCTTAACATTTTCTTGAATCGTACCCACGCATCATACAAAGACTCATCACCTTGTTGGGTGAACTCATTAATCTCCATTCGAAGTCGTTCTACTTTTGACGGTGGAAAGAAGTGGTTGATAAACTCATTGGTTAAATCTTGAAAAGTTCTTAACCAAACTTTCGCTTCCCCTTGAAGTGCAAAGGGGAATGCCCTTAACTTAAAAGCATCATCGGTGACATCCTTGTTTTTGTAGATATCACAAAGATCATTAAAATGTTGGATGTGTTCGAACAAATTCTCGTCTATTAACCCATGAAAGTACGTATCTTTGATCAACGTCAAAAAGTTACCCTCAATCTTCCAATTATCCGCTTCAATTGGTGGTTTTGTAATAGCCGGTGCTATCATCGTTGGTGCAACTAATCTAGCATTCCACATCGATGTGTCATTCAGATCATTCAATAACTCTTGATTAACCGGATTAATCGGATTTCCCTCTTCATTGAGAATCGGTTGACCGTTAGGATCCATGTCTTCTAAACAAAATGGCAAAGCTTTGAAATTTTTCCTTAATACCCTTTCTTCTCTACGATTATAAACCCCGTGCACGTGTTTTTCGGGATTGAAAAATGGATGTGTGAACTCTTGATCCTTGTGGGACCTTGTTTTCATACACCAAAGGTACCTATCCTTCAATCACAACACAAACACAAGCGGTAAAAAGTAACTTTCGTAAGGGTAAACCCCTACGAAAGGATCGACCAATCAAAAGTTTAAACCAAATATCCAACTAAGCTAACCGCTCCCCAGCAGCGGCGCCAAGAAAGTATGATAAGCATGTACAAGTATACATCTTTTACCCTCTAAATTTATATATGATTCAAACACTACAAATAAGCACACACAACTAACGAGCACTTAGAACCCGGTTATTATAGCACTTCAATGTAAGTATTCTTATCAAGTTCCTCCCAAGAGAGCGGTGTAAGTCGAATATTTAAAACTATCAATTGTCCTAGGGTTTGTTTGATTGGGGAGTTTTGATTGATTTTGATTAACAACTAAAACTTGCACAATTAAACAAACTTATACTTAACAAGTAAACTAGTAGCGAGAAACAAGTACAAAGTATTAAGACTTAAATCAAATTAACTAAGAAGTGTTCACTTATCTAATCATCTCTATGCTTGGCTTGCCCCATTTTACCTATTTTGCTATCACATTAGTTGTTGAACTATTAAATGTTTAGTATTACTACCAAACCTCAAATCAAATAACACACTGCGAATTCACATAAGCATTGTATCCTAAGATCGAATTAAGCATGATTTGGTTATTGAGATTATGCTTGGGTTGAAATCACTTAATACCCCCAACTATCGAAATCACTTAAGATAATCGACACTACTATGTTGACTAAAGGCCAATTGAAAATCAACCTAGATCAAGAACATAATAACTTGAAATTCCTAAGCTAGTTGTCTAGATTACCCAAGGTGTTGAAGTACACATTGATTCACTTCTCAAATCACTAAGAGAGCTACTCAACATATGTAATCAAAGTCAAGCCTAAAACAAACTCATAGCAATGGATCTTTAGCTAATCAATGACACATGATCATGTAATTCATTCAAACAACATTATTCAATTGATTTTGGGGCAAACACTATCATTAGAGATTCATAGATAAGCAAACACAAGAGATTTAGCCAATCATGGCGAAGATCAAACTAATAATAAGCATAGAAACATAGACAATCATCATCTTAAAGTTAGTACAAGTAATAAATGCAAAGTAAATGAAGAAAAGTGAAGATTACAACCCAAAATGTAAATGATGAAGATCTAGAGTAAATCTAAGATGAATCTTGAGCTAGCTTCCTTAAATCCACCCTTAAACACCAATGGATGATGAAATTAGGGTTTTGTAGGTGAAATTCGAAGTTGTGGTAGCTGCTCTCTAAAGATACATATAAAAAATAACCTAATCTTGTTCCTTTTATAGTGCTGAAAATATAGGCTGAAACAGCGACAGGAGCGCCGCTTTTGACTCAGGAGCGGCTCTTTTGGCTTAAATGAGGAGCGGCGCTTTTGATCAGGAATGCCGCTTTTGGCACAACTCAGGGGCGGTGCTTTTGGTTTAGGAGCGCCGCTTTTAGCTGGATAGGAGCGGCACTTTTGGCTGTAGGAACGGCACTTCTGGTCACTGGTGGAAAATGGAGTCAAAACTTGCATAAGAACGTCGTTTTTGAGAGAGGTGCGGCGCTTTTGCTCCATAGGAGCGGCGCTCTTAGTTGAGGAGCGGCGCTTTTCATGCTGAATTCTGCACTTGTCATTTTCTTAGCCACTTTTGATTAAGATTTGGTCAATTTTACACCAAATTAAGTCCTTAGCCCCCAAATTGCCATTTAGCTCAATATCACACAAAATAGGCTCCAAGATCATCAAAAATCGAGCAAAGTGAGGGAGATATCGCGGAATAAAATATGTATAAATGGGGCGATATCAACAACGTTCGATCATATCGTGTAATATTGCTACCATGCATAGCTGAAATGTAGCTGGTGCATTGCACAACCCAAAGGGAATGCGTCGATAGGCAAATGTTCCATAAAGACATGTGAAGGTTGTCTTTTCTTGGTCCTTCGGATCGAGGGGAATTTGAAAATAGCCGGAAAAACCGTCAAGAGAATAAAAGAACTCGTTTCCTGATAGGCGTACTAACATTTGATCAATGAATGGTAATGGAAAATGATATTTCTGGGTTGCATCGTTTAGTTTACGATAATCTATGTGAACCCTCCAACCAGTGACCTCCCGTATTGGAATAAGTTCATTATTCTCATTTTTAATTACGGTCATTCCTCCCTTCTTGGGTACTACTTGAACATGACTGACCCATGGCGAATAGGAAATAGGATAGATCAGACCGGCGTCCAGAAGTTTGATTACTTCTTTCTTGACGACTTCTTGAACCATTGGATTGACCCTTATTTGCCTCTAAACTTATGGTTTGACATCATATTCCATGAAGATCTTGTGGGTGCAATAGTTTGGACTGATTCCTTTTATGTCAGAAATCTTCCAAGCAATTGCTTTCTTATGTGATTTCAGAGCCCTATTCAATTCTGCCTTCTTATGTGGTGTGAGGTTTTTAGAAATGATTACAAGGAGTTTCGATTCTCCTTCTAAGAATGCATATTCCAGATGTTCGGGTAACTTATTCAATTCCAATTCCGGAGGTTCCTCGATAGATGGCATCATTCTTACTATCTCCTCTCTGTCTAATGAGTCATATCTCTCCTGAAATTCTGATTCTTCTTCTTTAATAGCGGTCACTGATGCTATCTGTTATTTGATTCTAGAAATTGTCCTTCTTAATGCTTCGTCTTCAGAAACGTCTTCTTTAGTTTCGAAGGCTGGTTCAAGAATTTCATCGCAGTCCTCATTTAATTATGGTTCCTGAAATACCGGAATGAAATCTGTTTCTTCATTCGGTCTTCTCCTTAACAGAGGTAGGTGAATGCCTTGACCTAGCAGTGCTATTTAGATAGTCATGCCAAGAAAGTTACTTTCAGAGAGGGGAGATTTATATTGACCAGGATCTATGGCTGAATGGATGTCGAGATTTCCTTCAGGAGTTGTAAAGAACAGATCCATAGAAATTTGATCTTGACTACATATAGGCATGGTATCCTCCAGATATTCATTGACGAGTTCTTGAAAAGTATCAGCGAGATTGAGATCTTCTTCGCGAGGGTGGCTCATGAGTCGGTTGACATTAAATGTGACTTCTTCATTTCCAACTCTTAATTTCAGTGATTTCTCGTGTACATCAATTATGGCCTTGGCGGTATTCAAGAATGGTGTGCCAAGAATGAGTAGGACCTTCATGTCTTCCTCAATATCCATAATGACGAAATCAACGGGGAATGCAAACTTATCCACTCTGACTAGGACATCCTCAGCTATTCCTCAAGGAATCTTAACTGATCTGTCCACGAGTTGGATAGTCATTCTGGTAGGCCATAAGTCATTTAATCCTAGCTTTTTGAATAATGAATAGGGCATTAGGTTTACACTGGCTCCTTAGTCTGCTAATGCATTCCTAATTTGGACATCTTGTAGGTAGCAAGGTACCGTGAATCTTCCTATATCTCCTAACTTAGGGGGAATACCATGTTGTAACACTAATGAACATTCCTCACTTAAGGGTAAGCTAACTATCTTTCTTAATCTCTCTTTATTTGAAAGCAATTCTTTGAAAAATTTAGCGCAGTTTGGCATTTCTTCTAAAGCATCTACTATTCATACATTTAAATGCAGATTCATAATAATATCCCAGTACTTTGCGAATTGTGCTTCTTGTTTTTCCTTCCTAATCCTACCTGAAAAAGGTATGCGTGTAGTGACCCGAACTTTTCCATGTTTATATATATTAATTGAGATTGATATTTACATGATTAAATGTTTCCAACATGTTAAGCAATCAAACTTGTTAAGACTTGATTAATTGAAATATGTTTCATATAGACAATTGACCACCCAAGTTGACCGGTGATTCACGAACGTTAAAACTTGTAAAAACTATATGATGACATATATGGATATATATATAGTTAACATGATACTATGATAAGTAAACATATCATTAAGTATATTAACAATGAACTACATATGTAAAAACAAGACTACTAACTTAATGATTTTTAAACGAGACATATATGTAACGATTATCGTTGTAAAGACATTTAATGTATATATATATATATCATATTAAGAGATATTCATACATGATAATATCATGATAATATAATAATTTAAAATCTCATTTGATATTATAAACATTGGGTTAACAACATTTAACAAGATCGTTAACCTAAAGGTTTCAAAACAACACTTACATGTAACGACTAACGATGACTTAACGACTCAGTTAAAATGTATATACATGTAGTGTTTTAATATGTATTTATACACTTTTGAAAGACTTCAATACACCTATCAAAATACTTCTACTTAACAAAAATGCTTACAATTACATCCTCGTTCAGTTTCATCAACAATTCTACTCGTATGCACCCGTATTCGTACTCGTACAATACACAGCTTTTAGATGTATGTACTATTGGTATATACACTCCAATGATCAGCTCTTATCAGCCCATGTGAGTCACCTAACACATGTGGGAACCATCATTTGGCAACTAGCATGAAATATCTCATAAAATTACAAAAATATGAGTAATCATTCATGACTTATTTACATGAAAACAAAATTACATATCCTTTATATCTAATCCATACACCAACGACCAAAAACACCTACAAACACTTTCATTCTTCAATTTTCTTCATCTAATTGATCTCTCTCAAGTTCTATCTTCAAGTTCTAAGTGTTCCTCATAAATTCTACAAGTTTTAGTTACATAAAATCAAGAATACTTCCAAGTTTGCTAGCTCACTTCCAATCTTGTAAGGTGATCATCCAACCTCAAGAAATCTTTGTTTCTTACAGTAGGTTATCATTCTAATACAAGGTAATAATCATATTCAAACTTTGGTTCAATTTCTATAACTATAACAATCTTATTTCAAGTGATGATCTTACTTGAACTTGTTTTCGTGTCATGATTCTGCTTCAAGAACTTCGAGCCATCCAAGGATCCGTTGAAGCTAGATCCATTTTTCTCTTTTCCAGTAGGTTTATCCAAGGAACTTAAGGTAGTAATGATGTTCATAACATCATTAGATTCATACATATAAAGCTATCTTATTCGAAGGTTTAAACTTGTAATCACTAGAACATAGTTTAGTTAATTCTAAACTTGTTCGCAAACAAAAGTTAATCCTTCTAACTTGACTTTTAAAATAAACTAAACACATGTTCTATATCTATATGATATGCTAACTTAATGATTTAAAACCTGGAAACATGAAAAACACCGTAAAAACCAGATTTACGCCGTCGTAGTAACACCGCGGGCTGTTTTGGGTTAGTTAATTAAAAACTATGATAAACTTTGATTTAAAAGTTGTTATTCTGAGAAAATGATTTTTATTATGAACATGAAACTATATCCAAAAATTATGGTTAAACTCAAAGTGGAAGTATGTTTTCTAAAATTGTCATCTAGACGTCGTTCTTTCGACTGAAATGACTACCTTTACAAAAACGACTTGTAACTTATTTTTCCGACTATAAACATATACTTTTTATGTTTAGATTCATAAAATAGAGTTCAATATGAAACCATAGCAATTTGATTCACTCAAAACGGATTTAAAATGAAGAAGTTATGGGTAAAACAAGATTGGATAATTTTTCTCATTTTAGCTACGTGAAAATTGGTAACAAATCTATTCCCACCATAACTTAATCAACTTGTATTGTATATTATGTAATCTTGAGATACCATAGACACGTATACAATGTTTCGACCTATCATGTCGACACATCTATATATATTTCGAAACAACCATAGACACTCTATATGTGAATGTTGGAGTTAGCTATACAGGGTTGAGGTTGATTCCAAAATATATATAGTTTGAGTTGTGATCAATACTGAGATACGTATACACTGGGTCGTGGATTGATTCAAGATAATATTTATCCATTTATTTCTGTACATCTAACTGTGGACAACTAGTTGTAGGTTACTAACGAGGACAGCTGACTTAATAAACTTAAAACATCAAAATATATTAAAAGTGTTGTAAATATATTTTGAACATACTTTGATATATATGTATATATTGTTATAGGTTCGTGAATCAACTAGTGGCCAAGTCTTACTTCCCGACGAAGTAAAAATCTGTGAAAGTGAGTTATAGTCCCACTTTTAAAATCTAATATTTTTGGGATGAGAATACATGCAGGTTTTATAAATGATTTACAAAATAGACACAAGTACGTGAAACTACATTCTATGGTTGAATTATCGAAATCGAATATGCCCCTTTTTATTAAGTCTGGTAATCTAAGAATTAGGGAACAGACACCCTAATTGACGCGAATCCTAAAGATATATCTATTGGGTCTAACAAACCCCATCCAAAGTACCGGATGCTTTAGTACTTCGAAATTTATATCATATCCGAAGGGTGTCCCGGAATGATGGGGATATTCTTATATATGCATCTTGTTAATGTCGGTTACCAGGTGTTCACCATATGAATGATTTTTATCTCTATGTATGGGATGTGTATTGAAATATGAAATCTTGTGGTCTATTATTATGATTTGATATATATAGGTTAAACCTATAACTCACCAACATTTTTGTTGACGTTTTAAGCATGTTTATTCTCAGGTGATTATTAAGAGCTTCCGCTGTCGCATACTTAAATAAGGACGAGATTTGGAGTCCATGCTTGTATGATATTGTGTAAAAACTGCATTCAAGAAACTTATTTTGTTGTAACATATTTGTATTGTAAACCATTATGTAATGGCCGTGTGTAAACAGGATATTTTAGATTATCATTATTTGATAATCTACGTAAAGCTTTTTTAAACCTTTATTGATTAAATAAAGGTTATGGTTTGTTATAAAATGAATGCAGTCTTTGAAAAACGTCTCATATAGAGGTTAAAACCTCGCAACAAAATCAATTAATATGGAACATTTTTAATCAATAAGAACGGGACATTTCAGTTGGTATCCGAGCGTTGGTCTTACAGAACCAGAATTTTGCATTAGTGTGTCTTATCGAGTTTGTTAGGATGCATTAGTGAGTCTGGACTTCGACCGTGTTTACTTGAAAAATGATTGCTTAACAAATTTTGTTGGAAACTATATATTTTTAACATGTGAATATTATGTGATATATTAATCTCTTAACGCGTTTGATATTATGTGATAGATGTCTACCTCTAGAACAAGTCCTATTGACTCACCTAATAATAATAAAGAGTTAAATGTAAATTGGAATGATTCGTGAACTGATTCACAAGTTCCCGAAGAGGAACCGGAAGAAGAGTCAGAACCGGAAGAAGAATCGGAACCGGAAGAAGAATCGGAACCGGAAGAAGAAATAGAACCGGTGGGGGAAATAATAAAAAGGTTAAGTAAAAGAAAATCCTCAACCAACCGACCAAGGTTAATTATGGTCAATGGTGTTTCCGCCAAGGAAGTAAAATATTGGGAGGATTACCAATTCTCCGATGAATCGGATTCCGACGAGAATTCCGATGATGTTATAGAAATTACCCCAACTGAATTTAAAAAGGCAAAAGAAAATAATAAGGGAAAGGGCATAAAAATAGAGAAATCTAATTCCAACCCCGATGAACTTTATATGTATCGTCAACCCCCGAAGTCCTTAAGTTGTAACAATGACCCGGGAACCTCTAAACCACCAGGTTTTTCTAAACCAATGTGGAAAACGACGGCTCGTATTAGGGGAACATCATATATCCCTAGAAACTTAGCAAAACGAACCAAAACCGAAGAAGAAGAAACAAGCGAGTCGGAATAAGATAGTTGTATTCGTGTGGTGTAATATATGTAATATAGTGTGCTTATGCTTTATGATATATGTAAAAATTTCTTGTATTAATAAGTATTTTTTTTATGAATCTAACTCTTGTCTATTTTACAGTATAAAAACACAAAATGGATAGATAACCCAATATTTTAAGAGACCTACCCGGAGACATGATTGATGAAATCTTGTCTAGAGTCGGTCAGAATTCTTCGGCACAACTATTTAAGGCGAGATCAGTTTGTAAGACATTCGAAGAACGTTCCAAGAATGCCTTGGTTTATAAAAGGCTTTCGTTCGAAAGATGGGGGATATCACATTGGGAAATCCATAAGTTACGATGTGTTTACTTTGACGCATATATTGCGGGGAACCCAAATGCTATTTTACGCAATGGGTTAAGAAATTATTTTGACTCAATATATCTGAATATTGGACTTTGTGATTTAGAAAAAGCGGCTAACATGCAACATAAAGAAGCATGTTATGCTTACGGATTAGTAATGTTCGCTTCTCACCAAAGTGAGAACAAGAACATCGGGCTACAACTATTAAACAAAACGTTCCCACAAGTGACGGAGTCGGTAATTGGGGTAAGAAATGAGGTTTTTAGATTGTTATGGGACTGTTGGACATTACGTAACCATCGTCCCTTTGACGACGTTACAACATGCAGTCTTATCAACGGCCATAACGGTTATGTTCCACAAGACCAAGGATGGGAAGTAATCCTAGTAAAACCAGAATGCATGACTTGTTTCTGGACGTATGAATTACGTGTCTTTATTGCCTTTGCTGAACGACTTGTGTACTAGCTAGAATTATCTTCACAACCATCTTGTATCAAATTTATTGTGTGCTATATTTCATGCTATATGTAAAATAAGCGGTATTGTAAGTTTGTAAAATATTGTGTAAAAGTTTGAACGCGAAATATTATTATAATCAGTTTTTCATATAGAATTATAGTAGTTGAATTGTATATTAGCTACTAAGTATGAACTTAACGGGTAGCTACTACCCGAATTTAAACTTATAAAACGCTAATATGAAGAAAAAGCTTTTATAAATGAGTTCATATTATGCAATGAAATACTATTAACTACTCTTAATATTCTGTATGATTAACTTGTTCCATTTGACTATTTTGAAGGAAATGGCACCGACTACTCGACACACCGTGAATATGAATGAAGAGGAATTCCGTACTTTTCTAGCTTCAAACATAGCCACAGTACAGGCTGCGCTACATACCAACAATAACCTTGGATCTAGCAGTACAGGAAATCGTGTAGGATGCACCTACAAAGAATTCACTGCCTGCAAACCTTTGGAATTTGATGGAACCGAAGGACCGATCGGATTGAAACGGTGGACCGAGAAGGTCGAATCGGTGTTTGCCATAAGTAAGTGTACTGAAGAGGACAAAGTGAAGTATGCTAGGCATACCTTCGCAGGTTCTGCGTTAACATGGTGGAATACCTATCTAGAGCAAGTGGGACAAGACGATGCGTACGCACTACTGTGGTCAGCATTCAAGCACTTGATGAACGAGAAGTACCGTCCCAGAACTGAGGTCAATAAGCTCAAGACAGAACTTAGAGGGTTACGAACCCAAGGATTTGATATTACCACGTACGAAAGACGATTCACAGAATTGTGCCTATTGTGTCCGGGAGCATTCGAAGATGAGGAAGAGAAGATCGACGCGTCTGTGAAAGGATTACCGAAAAGAATCCAAGAAGATATAAGTTCACACGAGCCCGCCTCCATACAACAGGCATGTAGAATGGCTCACAAACTAGTGAACCAGATTGAAGAAAGAATTAAAGAACAGACTGCTGAAGAGGCCAATGTGAAGCAAGTCAAAAGAAAGTGGGAGGAAAACGGTGATAAGAATCACCAATACAACAACAACAACAACAATTACAACAATAATCGCAACAATTATCCCAACAATCGCAATATCATTCGCAACTACAACAAACGGCCCAACAACAACAACAACAACAACAACAACATCAACTACAACAATCATCCCAACAACAATAATAACCGTAACAACAACAACAATCAGAAGCAGCTATGCCAAAGGTGTGAAAAGTATCACTCGGGGTTCTGCACCAAATTTTACAACAAGTGTAAAAGAAATAGTCATAGTGCGGCGAAGTGTGAGGTCTACGGACCAGGGGTTAATAGAACGAAAGGAACAAATGGTGTCGGAATGAGTAATGGCAGAGCAAGTAGTGTCAGAGCAAGTTATGCCAATGTAGTTTGTTATAAATGTGGAAAACCGGGCCACATTATTAGAAATTGCCCGAACCAGGAGAACACGAATGGACAAGGCCGCGGAAGAGTTTTCAATATTAATGCGGCAGAGGCACAGGAAGACCCGGAGCTTGTTACGGGTACGTTTCTTATTGACAATAAATCTGCTTACGTTTTATTTGATTCGGGTGCGGATAGAAGCTATATGAGTAGAGATTTTTGTGCTAAATTAAGTTGTCCATTGACGCCTTTGGATAGTAAATTTTTACTCGAATTAGCAAATGGTAAATTAATTTCAGCAGATAATATATGTCGGAATTGAGAAATTAAACTGGTTAGCGAAACATTTAAGATTGATTTGATACCAGTAGAGTTAGGGAGTTTTGATGTGATAATCGGTATGGACTGGTTGAAAGAAGTGAAAGCAGAGATCGTTTGTTACAAAAATGCAATTCGCATTATACGAGAAAAAGGAAAACCCTTAATGGTGTACGGAGAAAAGGGCAACACGAAGCTACATCTTATTAGTAATTTGAAGGAATAAAAACTAATAAGAAAGGGTTGCTATGCTGTTCTAGCACACGTCGAGAAAGTACAAACTGAAGAAAAGAGCATCAATGATGTTCCCATTGCAAAAGAATTTCCCGATGTATTTCCGAAAGAATTACCGGGATTACCCCCACATCGATCCGTTGAATTTCAAATAGATCTTGTACCAGGAGCTGCACCAATAGCTCGTGCTCCTTACAGACTCGCACCCAGCGAGATGAAAGAACTACAAAGCCAATTACAATAACTTTTAGAGCGTGGTTTCATTCGACCAAGCACATCACCGTGGGGAGCTCCTGTTTTGTTTGTCAAGAAGAAAGATGGTACATTCAGGTTGTGTATCGACTACCGAGAGTTGAACAAACTTACCATCAAGAACCGCTACCCACTACCGAGAATCGACGACTTATTTGATCAACTACAAGGCTCGTCTATTTATTCAAAGATTGACTTACGTTCCGGGTATCATCAAATGCGGGTAAAAGAAGATGATATTCCAAAGACTGCTTTCAGAACACGTTACGGTCATTACGAGTTTATGGTCATGCCGTTTGGTTTAACTAATGCACCAGCTGTGTTCATGGGCCTTATGAACTGAGTGTGTGGACCATACCTTGACAAGTTTGTCAATGTTTTCATTGATGACATATTTATTTACTCAAAGAATGACCAAGAACACGATGAACATTTGAGAAAGGTGTTAGAAGTATTGAGGAAGGAAGAATTGTACGCTAAGTTTTCAAAGTGTGCATTTTGGTTGGAAGAAGTTCAATTCCTCGGTCACATAGTGAACAAAGAAGGTATTAAGGTGGATCCGACAAAGATAGAAACTGTTGAAAAGTGGGAAACCCCGAAAACTCCGAAACACATACGCCAGTTTTTAGGACTAGCTGGTTACTACAGAAGGTTCATCCAAGACGTTTCCAAAATAGCAAAACCCTTGACTGCATTAACGCATAAAGGGAAGAAATTTGAATGGAATGATGAACAAGATAAAGCGTTTCAGTTATTGAAGAAAAAGCTAACTACGGCACCTATATTGTCATTGCCTGAAGGGAATGATGATTTTGTGATTTATTGTGACGCATCAAAGCAAGGTCTCGGTTGTGTATTAATGCAACGAACGAAGGTGATTGCTTATGCGTCTAGACAATTGAAGATTCACGAACAAAATTATACGACGCATGATTTGGAATAAGGCGCGGTTGTTTTTGCATTAAAGACTTGGAGGCACTACTTATATGGGGTCAAAAGTATTATATATACCGACCACAAAAGTCTTCAACACATATTTAATCAGAAACAACTGAATATGAGGCAGCGTAGGTGGATTGAATTATTGAATGATTACGACTTTGAGATTCGTTACCACCCGGGGAAGGCAAATGTGGTAGCCGATGCCTTGAGCAGGAAGGACAGAGAACCCATTCGAGTAAAATCTATGAATATAATGATTCATAATAACCTTACTACTCAAATAAAGGAGGCGCAACAAGGAGTTTTAAAAGAGGGAAATTTAAAGGATGAAATACCCAAAGGATTGGAGAAGCATCTTAATATTCGGGAAGACGGAACCCGGTATAGGGCTGAAAGGATTTGGGTACCAAAATTTGGAGATATGAGAGAAATGGTACTTAGAGAAGCTCATAAAACCAGATACTCAATACATCCTGGAACGGGGAAGATGTACAAGGATCTCAAGAAACATTTTTGGTGGCCGGGTATGAAAGCCGATGTTGCTAAATATGTAGGAGAATGTTTGACGTGTTTTAAGGTGAAAGCTGAGCATTAGAAACCATCAGGTCTACTTCAACAACCCGAAATCCCGGAATGGAAATGGGAAAACATTACCATGGATTTCATCACTAAATTGCCAAGGACTGCAAGTGGTTTTGATACTATTTGGGTAATAGTTGATCGTCTCACCAAATCAGCACACTTCCTGCCAATAAGAGAAGATGACAAGATGGAGAAGTTAGCACGACTGTATTTGAAGGAAGTCGTCTCCAGACATGGAATACCAATCTCTATTATCTCTGATAGGGATGGCAGATTTATTTCAAGATTATGGCAGACATTACAGCAAGCATTAGGAACTCGTCTAGACATGAGTACTGCCTATCATCCACAAACTGATGGGCAGAGCGAAAGGACGATACGAACGCTTGAAGACATGCTACGACCATGTGTTATTCATTTCGGAAACAGTTGGGATCGACATCTACCGTTAGCAGAATTTTCCTACAACAACAGCTACCATTCAAGCATTGAGATGGCGCCGTTTGAAGCACTTTATGGTAGAAAGTGTAGGTCTCCGATTTGTTGGAGTGAAGTGGGGGATAGAGAGATTACAGGTCCGGAGATTATACAAGAAACTACCGAGAAGATCATCCAAATTCAACAACGGTTGAAAACCGCCCAAAGTCGACAAAAGAGCTACGCTGACAGTAAAAGAAAAGATATAGAATTTGAAATTGGAGAGATGGTCATGCTTAAAGTTGCACCTTGGAAAGGCGTTGTTCGATTTGGTAAATGAGGGAAATTAAATCCAAGGTATATTGGACCATTCAAGATTATTGATCGTGTCGGACCAGTAGCTTACCGACTTGAGTTACCTCAACAACTCGCGGCTGTACATAACACTTTCCACGTCTCGAATTTGAAGAAATGTTTTGCTAAAGTAGATCTCACTATTCCGTTAGATGAAATCCAAATCAACGAAAAACTTCAATTCATCGAAGAACCCGTCGAAATAATGGATCGTGAGGTTAAAAGACTTAAGCAAAACAAGATACCAATTGTTAAGGTTCGATGGAATGCTCGTAGAGGACCCGAGTTCACCTGGGAGCGTGAAGATCAGATGAAGAAGAAATACCCGCATTTATTTCCAGAAGATTCATCAACACCTTCAACAGCTTAAAATTTCGAGACGAAATTTATTTAACGGGTAGGTACTGTAGTGACCCGAACTTTTCCATGTTTATATATATTAATTGAGATTGATATTTACATGATTAAATGTTTACAATATGTTAAGCAATCAAACTTGTTAAGACTTGATTAATTGAAATATGTTTCATATAGACAATTGACCACCCAAGTTGACCGGTGATTCACGAACGTTAAAACTTGTAAAAACTATATGATGACATATATATGGATATATATATATATATATATATATATATATATATATATATATATATATATATATATATATATATATATATATATATATATATATATATATATATATATATATAGTTAACATGATACTATGATAAGTAAACATATCATTAAGTATATTAACAATGAACTACATATGTAAAAACAAGACTACTAACTTAATGATTTTTAAACGAGACATATATGTAACGATTATCGTTGTAAAGACATTTAATGTATATATATCATATTAAGAGATATTCATACATGATAATATCATGATAATATAATAATTTAAAATCTCATTTGATATTATAAACATTGGGTTAACAACATTTAACAAGATCGTTAACCTAAAGGTTTCAAAACAACACTTACATGTAACGACTAACGATGACTTAACGACTCAGTTAAAATGTATATACATGTAGTGTTTTAATATGTATTTATACACTTTTTAAAGACTTCAATACACCTATCAAAATACTTCTACTTAACAAAAATGCTTACAATTACATCCTCGTTCAGTTTCATCAACAATTCTACTCGTATGCACCCGTATTCGTACTCGTACAATACACAGCTTTTAGATGTATGTACTATTGGTATATACACTCCAATGATCAGCTCTTAGCAGCCCATGTGAGTCACCTAACACATGTGGGAACCATCATTTGGCAACTAGCATGAAATATCTCATAAAATTACAAAAATATGAGTAATCATTCATGACTTATTTGCATGAAAACAAAATTACATATCCTTTATATCTAATCCATACACCAACGACCAAAAACACCTACAAACACTTTCATTCTTCAATTTTCTTCATCTAATTAATCTCTCTCAAGTTCTATCTTCAAGTTCTAAGTGTTCTTCATAAATTCTACAAGTTCTAGTTACATAAAATCAAGAATACTTCCAAGTTTGCTAGCTCACTTCCAATCTTGTAAGGTGATCATCCAACCTCAAGAAATCTTTGTTTCTTACAGTAGGTTATCATTCTAATACAAGGTAATAATCATATTCAAACTTTGGTTCAATTTCTATAACTGTAACAATCTTATTTCAAGTGATGATCTTACTTGAACTTGTTTTCGTGTCATGATTCTGCTTCAAGAACTTCGAGCCATCCAAGGATCCGTTGAAGCTAGATACATTTTTTACTTTTCCAGTAGGTTTATCCAAGGAACTTAAGGTAGTAATGATGTTCATAACATCATTAGATTCATACATATAAAACTATCTTATTCGAAGGTTTAAACTTGTAATCACTAGAACATAGTTTAGTTAATTCTAAACTTGTTCGCAAACAAAAGTTAATCCTTCTAACTTGACTTTTAAAATAAACTAAATACATGTTCTATATCTATATGATATGCTAACTTAATGATTTAAAACCTGGAAACACGAAAAACACCGTAAAACCGGATTTACGCCGTCGTAGTAACACCGCGGGCTGTTTTGGGTTAGTTAATTAAAAACTATGATAAACTTTGATTTAAAAGTTGTTATTCTGAGAAAATGATTTTTATTATGAACATGAAACTATATCCAAAAATTATGGTTAAACTCAAAGTGGAAGTATGTTTTCTAAAATGGTCATCTAGACGTCGTTCTTTCGATTGAAATGACTACCTTTACAAAAACGACTTGTAACTTATTTTTCCGACTATAAACATATACTTTTTCTGTTTAGATTCATAAAATAGAGTTCAATATGAAACCATAGCAATTTGATTCACTCAAAACGGATTTAAAATAAAGAAGTTATGGGTAAAACAAGATTGAATAATTTTTCTCATTTTAGCTACGTGAAAATTGGTAACAAATCTATTCCAACCATAACTTAATCAACTTGTATTGTATATTATGTAATCTTGAGATACCATATACACGTATACAATGTTTCGACCTATTATGTCGACACATCTATATATATTTCGGAACAACCATAGACACTCTATATGTGAATGTTGGAGTTAGCTATACAGGGTTGAGGTTGATTCCAAAATATATATAGTTTGAGTTGTGATCAATACTGAGATACGTATACACTGGGTCGTGGATTGATTCAAGATAATATTTATCGATTTATTTCTGTACATCTAACTGTGGAAACTAAACACATGTTCTATATCTATATGATATGCTAACTTAATGATTTAAAACCTGGAAACACGAAAAACACCGTAAAACCGGATTTACGCCGTCGTAGTAACACCGCGGGCTGTTTTGGGTTAGTTAATTAAAAACTATGATAAACTTTGATTTAAAAGTTGTTATTCTGATAAAATGATTTTTATTATGAACATGAAACTATATCCAAAAATTATGGTTAAACTCAAAGTGGAAGTATGTTTTCTAAAATGGTCATCTAGACGTCGTTCTTTCGACTGAAATGACTACCTTTACAAAAACGACTTGTAACTTATTTTTCCGACTATAAACATATACTTTTTCTGTTTAGATTCATAAAATAGAGTTCAATATGAAACCATAGCAATTTGATTCACTCAAAACGGATTTAAAATAAAGAAGTTATGGGTAAAACAAGATTGAATAATTTTTCTCATTTTAGCTACGTGAAAATTGGTAACAAATCTATTCCAACCATAACTTAATCAACTTGTATTGTATATTATGTAATCTTGAGATACCATAGACACGTATACAATGTTTCGACCTATTATGTCGACACATCTATATATATTTCGGAACAACCATAGACACTCTATATGTGAATGTTGGAGTTAGCTATACAGGGTTGAGGTTGATTCCAAAATATATATAGTTTGAGTTGTGATCAATACTGAGATACGTATACACTGGGTCGTGGATTGATTCAAGATAATATTTATCGATTTATTTCTGTACATCTAACTGTGGAAAACTAGTTGTAGGTTACTAACGAGGAGAACTGACTTAATAAACTTAAAACATCAAAATATATTAAAAGTGTTGTAAATATATTTTGAACATACTTTGATATATATGTATATATTGTTATAGGTTCGTGAATCAACCAGTGGTCAAGTCTTACTTCCCGACGAAGTAAAAATCTGTGAAAGTGAGTTATAGTCCCACTTTTAAAATCTAATATTTTTGGGATGAGAATACATGCAGGTTTTATAAATGATTTACAAAATAGACACAAGTACGTGAAACTACATTCTATGGTTGAATTATCGAAATCGAATATGCCCCTTTTTATTAAGTCTAGTAATCTAAGAATTAGGGAACAGACACCCTAATTGACGCGAATCCTAAAGATAGATCTATTGGGTCTAACAAACCCCATCCAAAGTACCGGATGCTTTAGTACTTCGAAATTTATATCATATCCGAAGGGTGTCCCGGAATGATGGGGATATTCTTATATATGCATCTTGTTAATGTCGATTACCAGGTGTTCACCATATGAATGATTTTTATCTCTATGTATGGGATGTGTATTGAAATATGAAATCTTGTGGTCTATTATTATGATTTGATATATATAGGTTAAACCTATAACTCACCAACATTTTTGTTGACGTTTTAAGCATGTTTATTCTCAGGTGATTATTAAGAGCTTCCGCTGTCGCATACTTAAATAAGGACGAGATTTGGAGTCCATGCTTGTATGATATTGTGTAAAAACTGCATTCAAAAAACTTATTTTATTGTAACATATTTGTATTGTAAACCATTATGTAATGGTCGTGTGTAAACAGGATATTTTAGATTATCATTATTTGATAATCTACGTAAAGCTTTTTTAAACCTTTATTGATGAAATAAAGGTTATGGTTTGTTATAAAATGAATGCAGTCTTTGAAAAATGTCTCATATAGAGGTCAAAACCTCGCAACGAAATCAATTAATATGGAACGTTTTTAATCAATAAGAACGGGACATTTCAATGCGGGCTCATGGAATAATTTCTGGAGCTTTAGGAGAGATAGGTTCAGGTGGATTGACAACTGGGTCAATTGGCACAGGTTCCGTATCGGAAAAATCTTGTATGGGTATATTAACAGTTGTTTCCTTCCCACCTCTAGTGACAACTAGGGCATCAAACTCACTACACTCTGTTTAACTTTATCGCTTAATCGTTTAAGCGTATGCTGAAAATTGGTTATTAATTCTTCAAAAGTCTTTATCAAAGCATCAAACTTATTTTGGCATTCTATGACTTGAAGGTTTATCATGTATTGCTTTTTCATAAAGTCGACTAAAGTTTTCTTAGAGTGGAGAGTAGGTCGGTGTAATGGGAGGATTATATTAGAGTCCAAGCTATTCTGCTGTTTATATGCCCATCTAGGGTAAGGATACGTCAGATTGGTTCTAGTAGCATCGAGACTTTTAGGAATTGCTAAACATTGAAGAGTGAGGGTGAGATCTTGTAACCTGGTTTCCAGCATTTTTACCGTATGAGTGAAGACGTCATCCCTCTCAGCAGCTTCATTGCTCCAATCTTCCTGTTGTGCAACTATTGTTTCCAAAAGATTCCATGCTTCGTCTGCTTTTCGTGACATGAAATTGCCTTGTGAGGCCATGTCTAGGAGATACTTATCATCCTTGGTCAAACCATTGTAAAGCGTGCAGATTATGTCTGCCCGACTTAACGAATGATTCGGACATGTTTTAAGCATCACCTTTACTCTATTCCATGCTAGACACAATAACTCGTTTTCTCTTTGAGAAAAATTTGTGATGTCATTTCTTAAACAGGTTTGCAGGGAGGGTGAATAAAATTTGTTTAAAAACTTTGTAGCTAATTCCTTCCATGAATGTATTGAATTCGATTTAAGCTTATCAAACCATGTTAAAATGTGTGTAGATAAAGAATATTGAAAAAGATGAAGTTTCAGAATGTTTTCTCGTTTTCTTCCTTCTTAAAAGAGTCAAACAGACTGATAAATTTATTTAGGTGAAAGTTCAGATCGTCAGTTGGAAATCCTTGAAATTTATAGATCATACTGACCAGTTTGATCATATGTGAACTGATTACAGGAATTCCTTCAGTTCCTAAGGTGATTGGTCCTCCTCTTTCTTCTAAGCATGACTTTTGCATAGAAGCAAGGGTGTTTTGTTGTTCCATTTTTTAGGTTTTCTGTTTAAAAGACTTAAAAAGTAACTTTTATAAAATATTAATTGACTAAAAGGGTCGATAATTTAATTAAAACAATTATTCTTGAAATTCGGTAGCTAACCTTATCGGATATTCTAGTTGATAGGACTTCTTACAGATTACTTCGTATCTAAGTGGCCAGATCGACTACGAAGAGGCATTATCCTTTTGGTTCCAATATAATTGGAGACTGTTCAGAAAATCCAACCAACCAAGTCCTTGTATAATTGTCTTTCTTAGATACCACCAAACAATACTTTTGTCTGTTTAAAATCTTTCTCAATCAAAATATTCGATCCCCGGCAGTGGCGCCAAAAACTTACTCTCACTATGATATGACCGAAATGGACAGTTTTATTTAAGCGGTGTCGTTAGGCCGCAAGGTGTCAGAATCAGCTAATCGAGAAGGAGAACAGTGGTTTATTATTTATATTTTGCGGGGCCTAAATTTACTTTTAACTTTCTTAGGTAGAAGGTGTAAGTTAACCTAGGGTCGTATTTTTAATGGGTTTAACGAATTGAAGATAAAGTGGATAATTGTATTTTGTTAAATTACCTATATAAAAGATAGTAGTTGGTTTTAAGCTAATAGTCCTAATTACGGAAAAGTAAAGATGATGGAAGGATATCCAGAGTATGCAGATCAGGAAAATGTTGACCAAGATATCAGTTTGGGCTAGGGTTAGGAAATTATGTTTATGTTAAAGCTATGATTAGAATAGTGTAGATCTGGTTGGATGAGCCAATTACACAGACCTACATATCTCTAGACTCTCAGAGTTCTCGTTGAGTAGTGAAAAGTATGTCACGTGGTTGTATAATTGAAAGGTGACTATACCTCGGAGGTTGTCCTCAGTAAAGCACTAGGTTTATTAGTGAGTTGAGTTTAAATCCTAACCCTCATTATCAGTTTGGATAACTGAATAACAACATGTCGTGTTGATTGAACACTGATCACAAACGAAAGGAGTCCGTCGGGTTAAATTGACAAAACCTTAAATGAAAACTAGCAACCATTTCATCATACTAATGAGATCATACCAATCTAAACATTATACAGCATTACAGTTGATATACTGAAAGTAAAGCAGATAGAAACCTAATAGATACCTAAACAGTTGATATGACTTAATCCTAGGGCAACAATCAAACAAGAATATGCAATACGTTTGGGACATATAGTTAAGGTACCAACCAGATCTTAACAGCTCCTAAAAGGTCTCTTTGGAACAATCAATAGGCATACTAGGTCATTTATGTCTCCTAAGTTCCATGTCCTAAAAGCGCATTAGATGCCTCGCGGGAACTTCGGCCATACCGAGTTCATAGAATCTTTAGATACATTATAACCAGCATCTTAATCTTATGAAGTAGCTAAGTACATATAGGTAGATAAGTTCTGATCACAACCTAGGTTGGTCAATCCTTAAGATGCTACCAAACAAATCTATCGGAATCACAAGTTTAGCATAACAAAAGTAACCGTACTAATTTAACATAACTACGCTAACCCAAACTTCTATCATGGCAACATACAGATTAATTAAGCTAATATGGTAATATCAGAACGCGTTATTAAACATAAATGGTAACAATACATGTTTAACTAATAAGACATTCGTTTCTGATAAAAACCTGAAAAGGCCGAAGAAATCTGCCCGAGATCGCAAGGACTCGTCGGGATATCCTCCGGAAAATAAAATCTAAGCTAGCTACTACTAAAAATTAACTAAAAAGCTTGAAAATCTAAATTGAAGTACAAACTGAGTGTGTAAAAATGAATTCAAAAAGCTCCTTAAATAGGCTTGAGTTTTTCCTGCATACAGCTGGCAAGCTGTTTTGTGTGCCCGTTTGCTTAGGCCGTATGGCAGGCCATTTTACATACTGGTAGGCCGTATGGCAAGACAGATGGCAAGTTGTATGGCCTGCCCTGGTTAGCTGTGTTTCCTGGATCGTAACTTGATTTTCTTGGTCGTAACTTGTCTTTCACCGTTTTCGCTCTAGATTCTTTATTTTAGCTCTGTTTTACTTGATTCTTTTTGCATCACCTTTGTAATTGCTTAATCTACAATATTAATTGAAAAAGCAATTACTTTGGCAACAAAGTTTGGAACTTTATGGATTTAGGGCTCAATATCGGGGTAAAAACGTGACTTTTTGGCCGATATCAATGGCGGACGAAGGAAAGTTCAGAATTGATTGGTTAGATGGGAAGGATTTTGGGTTTTGGAAAATGCAAATAGAGGATTATTTGTATCAGAAATGACTGCACTTACCTTTAAAGGAGAAGAAACCTGATGATGTTAAACAAGAGGATTAGGATCTACTAGATCGCCAAGATTTGGGGGCGGTTAGGATGTCTCTTGCCAAAAACATTGCTTATAACGTTATTAACAAGAAGACTACATTTGGGTGCATTAACGCACTTACAAACATGTATGAGAAACCTAATGTTGCCACTAAGGTTTTTCTCATGCGTCAATTATTCTACCAAAAGATGAAGGAGGGTGCTAGTGCTACGGATCATATCAATGATTTTAACAATCTCATATCAAGAATATATTCGATGGAGATTATATTTGATGATGAACTTTAGGCACTGATCTTACTTTCGTCTTTGCCCGAAAGTTGGTCGGGTACCGTTACGGAAGTTAGTAGTTCTACGGGAACTTCTAAACTCAAGTTTGAGGGGATTCGAGATTTAATTCTTAGAGAAGATACTCATAGGAGGAATTCCAGGGAATTGTCAGGGTCGCTCTTAAATACTTACAACAGGGGTAGGAAGAACGATAAGGGTTTAAAGAAAGATAAGAAATTCAAGAAGAGGTATATCTCTAAGGACCGAGAATTGGCGGTTTGTTGAAATTGCAATCAAAAGGGTCACTTTAGCACTCAATGTAAGAATCTGAAAGCGGATAACGCTAGGGTGAACTTTACTTTCGGAGATACGAATTACGCTTTGGTGTGTTGTGTTGATAATTCGGTTGAAGCTTGGATCATGGATTCGAGTGCATCATTCCACGCTAATCCTAGAAAGGAGATGATGAAGAATTTTAAACTGTATCGGAGGAAAGTAAGATTGGCGGATGACAAACACCTAAACATAAGAGGCATTGGAGACGTGATATTAAAGACATCCCAAGGATCCGATTGGACGTTGAAAGATGTGAGGTACATTTCAGATTTAAACCGGAAGCTTATCTCAGTTGGTCAATTGGATGAGAAAGACAATCACACTACCTTTGATGATTGCCAGTGGCAAGTTAAAAGGGATGATCGCATTGTGGCATCAGGACATAAAAGGGGAACTTTATACATGGTCGAGGTATTCGATAATGATGAGGTTAATGTGACGAGTAATGTAGGGGCCGATTCTACTCTATGGAACCGTTGTTTAGGGCATATGAGTGAGAAGGGGATGAGGTTGCTAGTTTCTAATGGGAAGATTCTGGATTTAAAGAAAGTGAATATCGGGTTTTGCGAACCATGTACTTTGGGGAAGCAAAAGAAAGTGTCTTTTGGGAAATCGAGAATTGCGCCAAAGAAGGAGAAGCTTGAACTTGTTCATTCTGATGTTTATGGACCTACAACGGTCGAGTCACATGGTGGTTCTCGCTACTATGTCACCTTCATTGATGACTCCACAAGGAAGGTATGGGTTTACTTTCTTAAGGCTAAATCTGATGTATTTGCTTCTCTTAAAGTGTGGAGAGCTGCTTTTGAAAACGAGACTAACTTGAAAGTTAAGTTCTTGAAATCTGACAATAGAGGAGAATACAGCAGCAAAGAGTTTAAAGACTATTGTGCGGAACATGGTATTCGTATGTTAAAAATAGTTCCTGAAACACCACATCACAATGGGGTTGCCAAACGCATGAACCGAACGCTCAATGAGCGGGCTAGGAGTATGCGGTTACATGTGGGTCTACCAAAGATGTTTTGGGCAGATGTCGTGAACACGACGACTTATTTGATTAATAGGGGACCCTCGACACCGTTAGAGTTTCGAATTCCTGAAGAAGAATGGACCGGTAAAAAGGTGAGTTTGGCTCATTTAAGGGTTTTCGGTTGTAATGTTTATGTGAAGATCAAAGACATTGACAAAGACAAGCTTGATGCAAAATCAAGAAGATGTACATTTATCAGGTATGGTTTGGATGACATGGGTTATAGGTGTTGGGAAATGAGGCGAGGAAGGTGATTCGTAGTCTAGATGTTATCTTTGATGAAAACTCGTTGTATGGCACTAAGGTAACGGATAATTCCAATAATGACCCGGTTATGTTTGATGTGTTTGTTGATGTGAATACAGGTTCTAGTGGGAGTTTGGAAACTACTGAATTGACGATTAACAGTGAGGATCAAAACGATGGGGATGATTTGGAGAGTGGTGAAACCTCCGAAAGTAGTGGAGCTCTAATGGTGGAGATAGTGGTGATGTAACTCAATCACCACAACCCGTTACACCACCATTGATACGCTCAAGTAGAATGCCCTAACCTAATGTTAGGTTTTCTCCATCACAAACCATTTATTCTATACTGAAAATGGTGAACCCGAGAGTTATTTTGAAGGAAGACATTCTAAAGAATCCATACAGTGAGAGCTTGCTATGAAAGAAGAGATGTGGTTACTAATAAAGAACAAGACATGGTCACTAGTAAAATTACCTCCAAATAAAAAGGCGTTGCACAATAAATGGGTCGTTTGGGTCAAAGATGAGTTAGACGGGGAAAATCTGTACAAGGCTCGGTTGGTAGTTAAAGGATTTCAACAAAGGGAGGGGTTCAATTTTAAAGAGATTTTCTCGCCGGTTGTGAAGATGACTACTATTCGGTTGGTTTTGAGTATTGTTACTGCTGATGACTTACATCTAGAATAGTTAGATGTTAAGATCGCGTTTTTACAT
Organism: Rutidosis leptorrhynchoides; assembly: GCF_046630445.1. Taxonomy (NCBI): domain Eukaryota; kingdom Viridiplantae; phylum Streptophyta; class Magnoliopsida; order Asterales; family Asteraceae; genus Rutidosis; species Rutidosis leptorrhynchoides. Next base: position 123,891,968 of record NC_092339.1, read on the forward strand.
GGGGATCTTAACGAAGAGATTTACATGATACAACCTGTGGGCTTCAAGGTAGTTGGTAAAGAGAAGTGGGTTTGCAAATTAAAGAAAAGTCTGTATGGGCTGAAATAAGCACCTCGACAATGGTACTTGAAGTTCGATGACTTTATGACTAGGAAAGGCTTCATGAGAAGCATTTCGGATCATTGTTGTTACCTGAAGAAATTTAAGTCCCCCTATGTTATATTGTTACTATAAGTTGATGATATGTTGATTGCAGGATCGGACATGTCAGAGATCAATAAGTTAAAGAGACAATTATCTCTTGAGTTCGAAATGAAAGATTTGAGTGTTGCTGAACAAATACTCGAGATGAGTATTACAAGGAATCGGGTTGAAGGTACTTTAACTTTGTCTCAAACCAAGTATGTTGAGAAAGTGTTAGAGCGGTTCAACATGGAAGATTCAAAGGCACGATCTTTGCCTTTAGGCGGTACTTTGAAGTTATCGAAGAGTCAATCACCTACAACGGATAAAGAGAAAGGGCAATAGCTCAAGTCCCTTATGCATCTGCGGGTGGAAGTGTTATGTATGTTGAGGTATGTACAAGACCCGAAATAGCTCATGCAGTGGGAGTTGTGAGTCAGTTTATGTTGAATCCGAGTATTGAGCATTGGGAAGGAATAAAGTGGATTTTGCGCTACTTAAAAGGTACTTCTAAAATGGGGTTGCAATTCACTAAAGGTGATTCCATTTTAAGAGGGTACATTGATGCTGATTTCGGTGGATGTGATGATTCTGGGAAAAGCATTACAGGTTGTATTTTCACGCTTGGGAAGACTACAGTTAGTTGGTTTTCTAGACTCCAAAGATGTGTTGCATTATCAACAACGGAGGCTGATATATGGCCACCGCCGAAGCAAGAAAAGAACTAGTTTGGTTGAAGATATTTATGATGGAGTTGGGGCGAGTTCAACAAAATTGGGTCCTTTACTGTGATAATCAAAGTGCTATCCATTTAGGGAAGGACCCGGTGTTTCATGGTCGTACGAAACACATAAGTCTAAGGTATCACAAAATTCGCGAACTCATTGAAGATGGTACTTTAGTTGTTACGAAAATTCCTGGTACTGAGAATCCTGCTAATATGTGTACTAAGGTGCTTACGATCGGGAAGTTGGAGTTTTGGATAACTTCAACTGGTCTTCTTGTTAACTGAAAGTAGAAGACGTCGACTCGAGTGATAAAGGGTTATTGATGTTAGATTTCGAAAAGTAGTGTTGAAGACCTTGTATCGAAAGTCTGCTCTTCTTGCGATGTTGAGTTTGCGTGTCCCATGTTTGATTGGCAGTATAAAAGGTGGTTCGACGTTCTTGGTTGAGATGGTTAGCTTTGGGGTGACAATTGAGTCATGTTTTTGACTATCTTCAAGTGGGAGATTGTTGGATGTGTGAAGGATATAAAAAATAAAGAAGAATTTCATTGCAACTTTAAGCCACGGCGCGGATCCTAAAGCCGCGGCGCGGCTCAACACTTGGATTGAGGTTCGAAAGTGAAATTCTGTCAGGTTCAAAATCATGTCTTACGCCACGACGCGGCTCCTCCAGCTGCGGCACGGCTTAAGCCTATCCGGGAGTCTGACGAGGAAAAACGCGTTTTCTTGCTCCCCAAGTTGTTTCTTTGTTGTTTTATGCCTATGAATACATCATATTGTAACCTTAAAGTGTATGTCCGAAAATATCAATAAAAATCACTCTAGTTGGCCGTGGACTATATCAATCTAACCGATTGCATAAAACCACGTAATTTCCTGTGTCGTTTCCTCTACTTTTCAATATTATCGTTCGTTTGTTGTTTGTGGGATCACCAAATCTGAATTGGTGGTTGTTGGTTGGGTCCATAAATTCCCAACACTTCTCCTCAAAACATGCAACTAGATAAGCTAACAACCTGCAGAGAGGAGAAGGAGGGGTTAGCACGAAGCTAAGTGATGTAGCGACCCGAAAAAATCGTCATTGATGGCGCCGTCTACTTAGGTCCGTTACGTGGTCATAAGTCTTTAAAACAACGTTTGACCAAAATATGTCGCATTCATTTCATATGTAAAGATGTTTCAAAGTTTACAAAGTAGTTCAACGACTAATACGATACAACGTTTTTAAGTACAATTGAAACTTATGTGACATGATTTAATGTAAAGTCAAAAGACGCTCCATGTAATGCAAGTATACTCGACATCCAAGCAAGTATCAAAATAGAGTGCGGAAGCATGTAACACATATCGTTCAAGGACCTGAGAAAAACATAGAAAATCTGTCAACGAAAACGTTGGTGAAATCATAGGTTTAGTAAGTGAGTACGTAAGTAAGTAAGTTGAACCACAAGATTTATAACGTTGAAGTAATAGTAAAATCATTCTAAAATGATTTGGACGGCGTCCAAATTGGTATACAGATCCTGCTTGCTGAAATCTCACAAGTGCACGAACCAAACTTCAAACAATCACAATTTATGATCTGCAAACAATCAAAACATGTATCTTATATCACCGGAAAGGTATTTTGACGAGGAATGCAACTAAGCACATTTCATCAATCAATCCAACATTTACAACAACCAAAATCGCATTAAATGTTCATCATTTATTGCATTCAAGATCATAAATGCACATTGATGATTCGGGAATTAAATGCACACATATATTACGCCGTTTTGTAGGTAATTACGCATACAATAAACTAATCACTTACGAATAACATTTCATAGCATTCAATGTATCGAAAGTTCATATTTAAGTCTATCAAACCCTAACCCAAAATCACAAATTCAATAATCATGTTAATGAAGTTTTCTTAATCAACCTACACATCAAAATGAAGCTAGTGATGCTAGTAACACATTTAATGCATGAACTTTATCATAACAACAACATTTAATCATCCAAAATTCCAGATTTAATACACACTTTGCAAGTTCAAGCTAGTTACACTAAAACAACAAGATCGATCATACAAATCATATATTCATGTTAGACTCGAGCCATAGACACTAACTAACACTTTTATAAGTCAAAATCATCAAGAACATAAAATCTAGTGTTTTTAGAAAGTTACCCAAACGAGATGAAGTTGGTATAGATTCGAAGAGGAAGATGCAAGGATTCCGAATATGTAATTTGTTTTGAAGAACGCTTGTTAGATTCAAAATGGATGATGATTCTTTAAGTTGGTGTTTAAGAGAATAAAGTGGAAGTAGTAAAAGAGAAGATGAATGAATGAGTGGAGGTGATGAAGTGGTTAACTAGTTGACCTAGTCACCACTTTGGCAACTTGACATGATTATTCCCTCAAGTTTGTAGTCGGGTGCTGGAATTAACTGAACGAATATTTTAATTACACTAGAGCAAATGATAGATGTTATAATTAAACAACGTGAACATTTGAAACGCTAAGTAACGGAAGATACGAATCTAGATACGAAGAGTAGTATAGAAAATAAAAAGACGGGCGTTAAAATAATTTAACGAAAAAATGTGGGATGTTACATTACCCACACCTTAAAAGAAATTTCGTCCCAAAATTTAGTTGGAAGTAGTAGTCGATGTCTCTTCCTCGAGACCTCACATTATCAATTCTACGAATAAGTGAAGGTACTTCCTTGGGCATTCTGACGAGCTTTGACAGTCGAGATTTTACGTTGTCTCAAGGTTTGGTTTCACGATCCATAATTTCAATCGATTCTCCTATGAAGTGGAGTTTGTAATTAATAGTAAGCTCATCTAAAAGAGTAACAAGTTCCTGTTTCGCAGGACACTTCTCTAAGTTTGATATCTGGATTGTAGGATAAACGGAAACTTAATTGAGTCGGAAGATCTAAACGGTATGTAGTGGGTCCAATACGCCCTAAGCTTTCAAAAGGATCAATATATCGCGGAGTTAACTTTCCACGTTCCCGAAACGGATTACACCTTTCCAAGGTGCGATTTATCAATATTACGCGGTCACTCCCTTGGAGTTCGGGAGGTTTACGTCTAACATCGGCATAACTCTTTTGGCGACTACAGGCCGTCTTGAGCCTTTCTTGAATTGAACGATCCCAACGGTTATTTCTTGAATGAGTTCGGATCCGGTGATTTGCTTGTCACCTACTTCGGCCCAACGAATAGGAGAACGACATTTGCGGCCATATAAAGTTTCGAAAAGGTGCGGCGTTAATACACGAGTGATAACTATCATTTTAAGAGGAATCGGCCAAAGGCGACAATACAAGTTCGTAACATGTCTTTCCAAGAATTGAATCGTTCGTTTTCCTGATTCGTCGTTTTGTGGATGATACGCGGTACTCATGTCTAAACGTGTTCCCAAAGCTTCTTGTAAATCTAGAAGTGAAACGAGCATTTCGAACCTAGGTAATTGATAATGGTACACCGTGTCAGAAAAGAATTCCCTTCAATGAACAGTTGTGCAAGTTTTTCCTATCTCGTTGGTTTCTGAATACATTTAAATAAGGTCATTCCCCTTCGTGGTGAAAGATGGGATTGTATGAGGGGTCCCTCCCCATTGAGAGATCGGATGATAAGATTTTCTTATACGGAAGTATGAGTGTAATGATAGGAGGAGTTTTCATTTTTGATATAGTTGCGTTGCGCATCTTGTGATCAAATGTCGAGACTTGGTGGAAACGAGGTAGTACACATAGTTACATGTTTTGGTGTTAAATAGTAGCTGACCATATATCAGAAGCATAAGGACGATAAGTCGATGAAGAAGGGGGTATCCTTGGATTGTGTTTCATCTTGGGTTCCGGTACTATCAGACAGTGACAGTGAAATAACAGAGTTATGTAACGTGGTGTGTGGTGATGAGAAGGTTGATCGGGTCCATAATTAAGTACTCCAATTCTTCAGGCAAAATGACGAATTTCAGTTTCCTTGATTTCGAGTCGAGAGAGGAGGCCCTTCAGGTGCTCACTGAGAAATATTTTCATATTTGATGTTCCATTATGTGCTACACGAGTTTGGCTGGTAAGGTTGGCATGGATAATCACATTCAAGGTTCGATCACGGAGAGGCTTAATTCCTTCCTTTTGGCTCAAGGCATCGGCTACAACACTTGTCTTGCCCGGATGGTAACGAAGTTCTCAATCTTAATCATTTAATGTTTCAGTACACTATAGTTGTCTCATGTTGAGTTATTTTTGATCGAAAATGTGTTGGAGGCTTTTTGGTGGTTGGTGAGGATGTTACCTTTGGTCCCATAAAGATAGTGTCTCCACATTTTAAGTGCAAAGACAACGGTTCTTAATTCAAGTTCGTGTGTCAAGTAGTTTCGTTCGTGAGATTTCAATTGTCAAGAAGAGTAGACAATAACTTTCCTTCGTGGTATTAACACATACCCAAAACCTTGTTTGGAGGCGTCACAACATGCAACAAAATCATCAGTGCCTTCGGGAAGAGTTAGGATAAGTACGGTGGTTAACTTCTTCTTAAAGATACGAAATGTCGATTCTTGTTCGACGGACCAAATGAATTTCTTTCCTTTGTGAGTTAATGAGGTTAAATGACGAGAATACAGAAAAGTCGGAAATGAATCTTCGGTATACCTGGCGAGATCCAAAAATTTACGAATATAAGTCGAAATCGTGAGGGTTTCCCAATTACGTATGGCTTCGATTTCTACGGGATTGACTTTAATACCTTGACTACTAATAACATGGTCTAAAATTTGGACTTCGTTAACCAAAATTTACACTGAGAGAATTTGGCATAGAGTTGTTCCTTCTCTAGAGTTCAAGCGTAAGACGGAGATGTTGTTCGTTTTCTTCCTTGCTTGAATAGTTTAAGACAACGTCTATGAATATGATAACGGATTGGAGGTCGATTTTGAAATGTACACGAGATCCCTGTAATTGATCAAGAGGTTATTGATACGAGGAAAAGGATGTCGGTTCTTAACCGGAAATTTATTTAGTTTACGATAATCGATACACATGTAGGAAGTCATTTTCTTTTTAACGGATAGGATTGGAGTTCCTTAGTTCTACAGTCATCAAGTCAAATTCAAACTCTTTACCTAATAAGTTTAACGTATAACCCCGCTAAAATTTGTCGGCACGTAATAGTTTTCCATTGGTCACTTGAATAGTATGAGTATTAACTAGGGGGAGTGGTGAAACGCAAAAGGCATGAGTCAAAGCCTTGGATACGAAACTCTTATCGGCACCCGTATCGAATAAACAAGAAACATAAGAGTTGTTGAGGAGAAACGTACCCGTGACTAGTTCATTGTCATCTCGGGCACCCTTGGTGTCGATGTTGAGAGCTCGACCGTGTGCATTGAGGTTGGCTTTCTTCTTTGGGAACGCATTCTTAAAATGACCCGGTTGGCCACACTCGAAACAAACACCTGTTCGGTGTGCGTTAGGCACCTTTGGAGCGACGGGGGCAGTACTTTTACAATATTTGGCCAAATGGCCACTCCTTCGACACTTGTTGCAAAATGGTTTGCCACACTCACCAAAGTAATGCTTGTGGCACTTGTCACAAAAAGGTAGATTTCCGGCATAACTCTTCTTGCTGTCGGAGGTGAAAGGCTTCTTGGTGAAGTTGTTGTTGTAGTTGCTTGATGGGGAGGCTTCCCATTTTCTTTTGTTGCCGCCTGATTGATCCTCGGCTGTTGGTGTCGGTGCTTCAATTTCATCCATCGTTTCTATAGATTTACGGGCCATCGTTAAAGCCTGATGTAGGTTAGCAGGTTTGGATGACATTACCCCATTTCGAATGCTCTTAGGGAGACCATCCATGTAAAGTTCAACTCTTAGGGACTGGGGAGTCATGAGGTTTGGACACATTAAGGCTAGTTTGGAAAAACACTGATTGTAAGCTTCGAGGTCATTCTGGACCGGTTTTAAATTTCTTAGTCCCTGTTCGAGCCTTCGAGTCTCTTCATGCGGGAAGTATTCGGTGATCATTCTTTCTCTTAATTTGGTCCAAGAGAGTGTGTGGGCTTCATCGGTACCCACAGATTGTACATACGTGTTCCACCATGAGAGAGCAATACCGGCGAAAGTGAGGGTGGAAAACTTGACCTTATCTTGGTCCCGACAACCGCTTATGCTAAAAACAGCCTCTGTTTGTTCAAACCATCGGGTGAGAGCAACCGGTCCCCCGGTTCCATCGAAAGTGGGAGGTTTGCACCCCATGAAGTTCTTGTAGGAGCACCCCTCGTTTGAATTATTGGCTCCATGGTTAGTGTTGTTGTTATTGTTGTTGGAGGAGTGACCGGCCATGGCCGCATCCACGGTGGTGGCTATCATTCGTTGAAGAGCTCGTTCAAGAGTTTTGGGAGGAGTGTTTTGTTGACCTCGGTGAGCCATTGTTCCTTGAAAACGTAAGAATATCGTTGATTAGTATTCTCAATAATACTAATCGTGATATGGAATAAAGATAGAAAGAAAAATTTTCATTGACTCGCCCTAAATTCTTCATGTTATAATGTCGGGACGTCCATATGAGTCACCGTAATATAATCCCGGCAATTATATTACCATAATTCATATGTGCATTCGACATTACCTCATAAGGTCAAGATGGCGTGTCAATCAAATTAAACAACGTGAGTTTAAGACAAAATAAGAGTTAGATACGAATAGGAGAGTTCAAGTATAAATGCACAAGTAGTCAAGCAAGTCCTACTTCAAGTCTATATGCCGGTTGTAGTCTAGACTCACTAATGTACCCTATGACTCGGGGTTGACACCAATGAACTCTAAATCCCTACAACCAACGCTCTGATACCATCTGTGGTGACCCGAAAAAATCGTCATTGACGGTGCCATCTACTTAGGTCCCGTTACGTGGTCATAAGTCTTTAAAACAACGTTTGACCAAAATATGTCGCATTCATTTCATATGTAAAAATGTTTCAAAGTTTACAAAGTAGTTCAACGACTAATACGATACAACGTTTTTAAGTACAATTGAAACTTATGAGACACGATTTAATGTAAAATCAAAAGACGCTCCATGTAATGCAAGTATACTCAACATCCAAGCAAGTATCAAAATAGAGTGCGGATGCATGTAACACATATCGTTCAAGGACCTGAAAAAAAACATAGAAAATCTGTCAACGAAAACGTTGGTGAAATCATAGGTTTAGTAAGTGAGTACGTAAGTAAGTAAGTTGAACCACAAGATTTATAACGTTGAAGTAATAGTAAAATCATTCTAAAAATTGTTATCACGAGCACCCAATTATTAAGGCTTAACTAACGTTACCTCATCACAATGAGCGAACCGTTCGAATGAGGGTCTGTCAAACCCATATGGCCATACAACAGAAGTTCTCGCTTACACCCGGCAAGTGTAACTAATGATAATCGAATTGAGTATTTTTGTTCTAACTTGTACGTAGAATGTTTGTTTTCGTACTGATGTTATGCGAGACATATATGAAATAGCTTATAGTTTACTAGGAAATATTATTAAATATGATACAATTTTACACAAGATATTTATTTATTTATAGAATGGATATACCTAAACCTTGCTACAACACTTATAGGCAGTGTACCTAATCGTACAGTAGTGTAGTTTTTTAGTAAGTCCGGTTCGTTCCACAGGGAAATCTTTTAAACAAAGCTTAACGCTATATTAGTTTTAATTTATAAAAATACAAATATATATAAGTAATATTATTATTATAAAAAGGGGGTTTTTACCGTTTAATGACCGGTTTGTCGATTTTTAAAACTTTTAGTCGCAGTTAAAACCTAATGTAAAATATTAAATAAATAAAAGACTTAATTTAAAGCGTAAAGTAAATAACGATAATGAAATTGTGATAAATAAAAGTGCGATAAAATAAACTTGCGATAATTAAAAAGTACGATAATTAAAATTGCAATTAAATACAATGACAATAAATAAAAATGTGATAATTAGAAGTGCAATTAAATATGAAAATAAAGGAATTATGCTTATTTAAACTTCCGTAATCATGATGTTTGACGTGTTGATTTTAGTTTATTCTCATGGGTTAATTGTTCTTTGTCCTGGATTATTTAATATGTCCGTCTGGTTTTTGTCCATAACAGTCCATCATTCATAAATATAAAGTGCGAGTGTCCTCGTCAAATTATCCTTATATCCGAAGTCAAATATTCCAACTAATTGGGGACTTAAACTGTAACAAGGTCTTAATACTTTGTTTAATAATTACACCAGGATGTCGACTGTGTGTAACCCAAGGTTTTAATACTTTGTTAACAATTATGCCAAGTGTCCTTGTACATAATTTCACCCTTGTTTTAATAATTCAATAGACTATTAATCCATTCCCGTGTCCGGTTAAATGAACGATTATTCGTACATATAAATATCCCGCTCATCGTGTCCGATTGAGTGTATATGGTTATTTATAGGTATGTCCAATTGTAAATCTTTATATTAAAATTAACAAACTATCATTTAGTTAAACAAATATAAAGCCCATTAATAGCCCATAGTCTAATTTCCACAAGTGTCGTTCTTTTGTCCAAACCCCAATTATGGTACAAAGCCCAATTACCCAATTTTAGTATTTAGCCCAACATCATGATTACTTCGGCATTAAATAAGCATAATAATAACTTAGCTACGAGACATTAATGAAAATAATATAAACATAACTTACAGTGGGTGTTATTAGCGTAGTGGTACACGGACAGAGTTTCGACTTACAAAACCTTAAAACATTCGACTAATCGATCCTTATTATTATCACTAACTTGAAATTAAAATTACTAATTGAGATTACGATTTGGAGTGATACTTGATACATAAAAATGGGGAAAGAAAAATATATATAAAATATAAAAGGTATATATAAATCGTCGAAATGCATGTTCTTTTATAGGCAGAAAGTGCTCCGCGAGTGCGGTGCATTTTGGTCTTCAAAGCTCCGCGAGTGCGGAGGTCGTGATTCCAGCTCATCCAAGTTTGGATCTTAGTCTGCCGACGGATTTTATTATAAATATAATATAAATATATAATTTATATAATTAATTATATATTATATTATATTATATTTATATACATAATTAATTTATAATTTCAGATCCGTTGCGTCGTACGTTGAAAGCTGGTTCATGTCTCGGTTCTGGATTTTTGAACGTCCTTTCGTATAATTTAATATCTTGTACTTTACGTTTTGCAGCTTGTACTCTTATAATTTTGAGACGTTTCTCATCAATAATTGGAACCACTTTGATTGTACTTTGTACTTTTGAGCTTTTTGGTCATTTGCGTCTTCAATTCATGCATCTGTCTTTTGTCTTCACCTTTTATTATTTAAACGAATATCACTAGTAAATAGAACAATTGCAACTAAAAGCTTGTCTTTCTTGAGGGATAATGCTATGAAATATATGTTCATTTTTAGCATTATCAAATATTCCCACACTTGAGCGTTGCTTGTCCTCAAGCAATATAGTCTTAAAATATACTAGAATCACTTCTTTATTTTTCACACTTTGTACATCAGTGATTTCTATACGGCGGTATAAACAATGGTAGTAACGATGTGGTTTACAGTCTCGCATGACTATAAAAGTTTAGATCCATTTAAGGAAATTGGATCTTTATGAAAACATTTGATCTTTTGAAAATTAAATCTAGCTTTTACCCTAGATAAGTTTTCCGGGATAACCCTTTACCGGTGTTTGCAAATTCTTTTTGTGGATTTGGTGGGTTTCATATTTGAAATTTTTAGCTCAAAACTTAAGGTTTTGTGTCACCTACTTGCTAACCTTGTATTGGGAAAGCAACACGTCCAGTATACTTGCTCCGTATATTACCTTTCGGTAAACTACCGTCCGGTTGTAAAGGAAAGCGTTGAATAAGCAACTGTTAAGGCAATGTCCCTTGACATGCTTTTAATTATGGTCTATAACGTATCGGATGCAATTACTATCCTTTGTAGGAGCAATAGTAAAGCTCACCCTTATAATTTTTCGGTCTGGCACAAGGTCCTGTCTTTGACCATGCTATGCAACCATCGTTCTTACGGTTGACACCCGATTTGGTTCAGGTGACCTATTGAATTCCAGGTGAATTCCTAGGATTTTACGTTCAATGGTAATGAACGCATTGAAAATGTGTTTTCAGAAAACAAATCGGTTTATAATTTTGATCAAAATATTTTCTCGTTCAAGCTCGAGTTTAGATATCATCGAATTCCATGAGTTTGTAATTCCCAATCTTTAAGGTCCATCTCTAGGATTGAGTAATATCAGGCTTAAAAGCTGATTTTTGATCTTTTAAGGAGATTATCCTTTCTGGGGATCTGATTCATTAGTCTTATCCAGCTAATTTGCACAGCGTCCTCCCTATTTTACAAGACAGATCCTCTCATGGTTAGGATAAGTCTGACCACTTGGCGACCCTGTTTTATGCTGAGGTCCGTGGATTTCCTGCTGATTTTAGTGATGATTTTTCTAGATTTTTCGTCAACCTACAGCTGGTATGGACGACAACTTCATGACCTAAATCAAGAAGCGCGTTTCTTTTTCAGAAGACTTTACTTCCTTTTAATGATGGAATTGATTGATTCATCGTGTAGATCCATCTTTCTTTCAAATATATTACAGTAAATCGGGTAAAACTGATTAAAATCGTCCAAAACAAAAGTATCTTCAGTTATTTGTTACAAAAATATGTGACTTATGTTTTAAATAACTTGGTAAATTTTTCTACACTTGGCTTTTATTTTCTTTTATTTGCCTTTTTATTGTCCTCTATTCCATTTTAAATGAATTCTAACATTTTGGTTTGTTTCTCAATTTATGTCCTTTCCGAGGTAACAATAATTTCGGTGTTAACACCTAGTTTTATCGTTCATAAATATGTATAAACATGATTTTGAATTCATTTAATTGAAAATTTTGAAAAATTTTACTAGAAATGGGTAGTCAGTATATAAGACTAGGGATGTTCTTTGTTATCAGAGAGCACTAGATTCTAATACAACTACTACGTTACTAGTATTTTTAATGGTAACCAAGTGTTTAAGTTAAAAATTTTAAAAATTCGAAAGAATTTAACCCCTTCCCACACTTAAGATCTTGCAATGCCCTCATTTGCAAGAAATCAGTAACAATTTAAATTATTGAGGGTGATTAGCGTAGAAAAATGATTAAATTTTACCAAAGTTTCCAAACATATTGGCGTTTGTTTGCTGAATGATAAATGGTGCACATCATTTGTTCATTCCGTATGTTGGTACATCACATTTGTTTTTCGTTTCGTCGTCAAAATTAATAGCTTTTGCTGAACTTAATGCCAGTATTTGAAAATGCGCTGTTTTACCCTGTTTTGTATATGAGCTAAACTACAAACACATATATACATATTTTTGAAGTTGGGTTTTCACACCACATTCAAAAATTATTAAAATCTAATAAAGTTAGAAAATTATAAAAGCTATTATAATAATAAAATAAGAAATAAGAAAATTAAGAATTAGTAACATTACAATAAAATAAACAAAAATAGAAAATTACGGATGAGGAAGATGGTTCCAGTATGGGTCCCAAGCATATCCATAGATGCTGTAAAATGCTTGGGCCGGGTCATATGTAGGATATGGTGGTCGGCTCTCTAAAGTCCAAGGAGCAAATTCGGGCATAACGGTAGGAATGTAGTTTCTACCTACGTGTGTACAATGACTTATGATTTGGCTTTGATGATACTGCCAATCTTGAAATGCTTTTTGTCTAGCCATTTCATACTCGTGTCGAGACATAAAAATTTGCATTTCCGTCATTGGATTACCCCCTCCCGGTTGACCTTGCTGTTGATCTCTCTCAACCTGTGGATGCCTGCCATCATAACGTGCTGCCGCATTGTTTCGTTTTTTTAAGACCTTAGCACCATGATAAACACGCAAATCTATTCTATCGCGGGGTTCTGGTTCTGCCATTAATATTCCCCCTCGACTTCTATCCACACCGAGATATTCAGCAATTAAAGTAATAAATATACCACCTCCTATTATGCTACCACGCCTCATACCCCTAACCATAGTCAATAAATAATAACCCACACAAAAAGGTATACTTACAGCACTCTGTGGGTCTCGAATACACATGTAGTAAAACAAATCCTGTTCATTTACCTTTTCCTTATTCTTACCTCGTTGTGTAATCGAATTGGCTAAAAACCTATGGATTACTCTTAATTCAGCTCTATCAATATCAAGATAAGAGTATAATCCCCCCTGGAATCGGCGATGGCTAGTCATCCTACTCCATACGTCATTCGTATCAAAATTCTCATCCACCCTCCTACCATAAACTATTAACCTCTGACAATCATAAGATGCTAGCTCCTCGGGCGTATATATACGTAAAGCCCGAGCCATATCTAGTAAAGACATATCCCCTCCTAATAAAAATCTAAGAAAACTACGATCAGTTAAAGTATCTACCCGATCATTTATTTCAATAGTACATAATAACTCTATACACCATTCTCTATACACAGGTCTACGCATGTTGAATAAAAGTACCCAATCACTAAAAGTAGAATTACCATACCTTTGAGTAAGTAATTCCCTGATTGGCTCGGCCAATTCTGTAGTGACCCGAACTTTTCCATGTTTATATATATATTAAATGAAATTGTTATTTATATGATTAAGTGTTTCCAACATGTTAAGCAATCAAACTTGTTAAGACTTGATTAATTGAAATAGGTTTCATATAGACAATTGACCACCCAAGTTGACCGGTGATTCACGAACGTTAAAACTTGTAATAACTATATGATGACATATATATGGTTATATATATAGTTAACATGATTTTATTATAAGTATGTATCTCATTAGGTATTTTAACAATGAGTTATATACATAAAAATGAGACTATTAATTTAAGAAACTCGAAAACGATATATATAACGATTATCGTTATAACAACGTCTTACTAGGTACATATGAATCATATTAAGATATTGATACACTTGGTTAATTATGTTAAATGATAAGTAAATATATTATTAAGTGTATTAACAATGAAATACATATGTAAAAATAAGACTACTAACTTAATGATTTCGAAACGAGACATATATGTAACGATTATCGTTGTAACGACATTTAACTGTATATATATCATACTAAGATATATTATATATCATAATATCATGATAATATAACAATTTAATATCTCATTTGTTATAATAAACAATGGGTTAACAACATTCAACAAGATCGTTAACCTAAAGGTTTCAAAACAACGTTTACATGTAACGACTAACGATGACTTAACGACTCAGTTAAAATGTATATACATGTAGTGTTTTAATATGTATTCATACACTTTTGAAAGACTTCAAGACACTTATTAAAATACTTCTACTTAACAAAAATTCTTACAATTACATCCTCGTTCAGTTTCATCAACAATTCTACTCGTATGCACCCGTATTCGTACTCGTACAATACACAGCTTCTAGATGTATGTACTATTGGTATATACACTCCAATGATCAGATCTTAGCAGCCCATGGGAGTCACCTAACACATGTGGGAACCATCATTTGGCAACTAGCATGAAATATCTCATAAAATTACAAAAATATGAGTAATCATTCATGACTTATTTACATGAAAACAAAATTGCATATCCTTTATATCTAATCCATACACCAACGACCAAAAACACCTATAAACACTTTCATTCTTCAATTTTCTTCATCTAATTGATCTCTCTCAAGTTCTATCTTCAAGTTCTAAGTGTTCTTCATAAATTCCAAAAGTTCTAGTTTCATAAAATCAAGAATACTTCCAAGATTGCAAGTTTACTTCCAAGTTTTCTAAATCCATTCCAAGTAATCATCCAAGATCAAGAAACCTTTGTTACTTACAGAAGGTTATCTTTCTAATACAAGGTAATAATCATATTTAAACTTTAATTCAATTTCTATAACTATAACAATCTTATTTCGAGTGGAAATCTTACTTGAAATTGTTTTCATGTCATGATTCTGCTTCAAGAACTTTCAAGCCATCCAAGGATCCTTTGAAGCTAGATCTATTTTTCTCATTTCCAGTAGGTTTATCCAAGGAACTTGAGGTAGTAATGATGTTCATAACATCATTCGATTCATACATAAAAAGCTGTCTTATTCAACGTTATAAACTTGTAATCACTAGAACATAGTTTAGTTAATTCTAAACTTGTTCACAAATAAAGTTAATCCTTCTAACTTGACTTTTAAAATCAACTAAACACATGTTCTATATCTATATGATATGCTAACTTAATGATTTAAAACCTGGAAACACGAAAAACACCGTAAAACCGGATTTACGCCGTCGTAGTAACACCGCGGGCTGTTTTGGGTTAGTTAATTAAAAACTATGATAAACTTTTATTTAAAAGTTGTTATTCTGGGAAAATGATTTTTATTATGAACGTGAAACTATATCCAAAAATTATGGTTAAACTCAAAGTGGAAGTATGTTTTCTAAAATGGTCATCTAGACGTCGTTCTTTCGTCTGAAATGACTACCTTTACAAAAACGACTTTTAACTTATTTTTCTGACTATAAACCTATACTTTTTCTATTTAGATTCATAAAATAGAGTTCAATATGAAACCATAGCAAATTGATTCACTCAAAACGGATTTAAAATGAAGAAGTTATGGGTAAAACAAGATTGGATAATTTTTCTCATTTTAGCTACGTGAAAATTGGTAACAAATCTATTCCAACCATAACTTAATCAACTTGTATTGTATATTATGTAATCTTGAGATACCATAGACACGTATACAATGTTTCGACCTATCATGTCGACACATCTATATATATTTCGGAATAACCATAGACACTCTATATGTGAATGTTGGAGTTAGCTATACAGGGTTGAGGTTGATTCCAAAATATATATAGTTTGAGTTGTGATCAATACTGAGATACCTATACACTGGGTCATGGATTGATTCAAGATAATATTTATCTATTTATTTCTGTACATCTAACTGTGGACAACTAGTTGTATGTTACTAACGAGGACAGCTGACTTAATAAACTTAAAACATCAAAATATATTAAAAGTGTTATAAATTGTGACGATCGCTCCAAATCCATATGGATGAACACGTCATTCATCGATTTCATTGCGAGGTATTTGACCTCTATATGATACGTTTTGTAAACATTGCATTCTTTTGAAAAGGCACACCATAAATGAATATTTAAATCAAAGATTTTCGACATCTGATGATTTCTACATATAGACAATCACCGTAATATAATAGTTTACAATGATACTTCCATTGACAATGCAGTCAAAATAAGATACTTGGTGATGATTTGGTGAATGCAACGTTTCCTTGAAAAATATGTCATGTAAGACTCCAGGCACATAGCTTGTCTAACATATAAGCAAACAGCGGAAGACTTCTAGGAACCTGAGAATAAACATGCTAACAAGTGTCAACACAAAGGTTGGTGAGTTCATAGTTTTAGTGTTTCGCATAATTTGTATATAAAAGTGGATCACAAGATTTCAGTTGTTTCATCCAGAAACGTTTATCAAAATATTCTACTAAATTGAGCACCCTGGTAACTAAACTTAACGTATATATAATTTGTACCCTTTGTATAATCATCTTAATAATACACGCAAACCAACGTGTACGCTTCTCAAATAGCATATGTCCGTTAAAAGGCTAGTGCTCTAGCTCGGACGGGGATATCAAGCCCTATGGATCCATATACTACTACTCGCGCCCACCAGTTCTTATAACTGGCAGTTAACAGTTACCAAAGCTAAGGGATTTTCGGTTCAAACTCAGTGTAGAATTTAGTATGTACTTGTATCCATTGCGTTTAAAATAAAGTGCATGTATTCTCAGCCCAAAAATATATATTGCAAAAGCAATTAAAAAGGGATCAATGAAACTCACGCATATAAATCTAGTATTTTCAGTATTTATAAACAGTCGCATGTATTCTCAGCCCAAAAATATATAGAGTAAAAGGGATCATATGAAACTCACCTTAGCAGCATATAAAGTCGTTCACCAAAATGTGACTGAAACTCAGATTACCAAATAACCGTAGATCTCAACCTAGAGAACATATGTTGGTCAATAAATGTCTATCAAGCTAGGTCAGGTCATAGTGTATCATAATCCTAATGCTCGAGATTGACATATAAAAGTTATCCAAAGTCGTTTCAAAAAGTCAATTTTGACAATAGTTCAACAAAACAAGACATACCTTATATAAGGAGTCATTTACTCGTTTGGTAATATTTAAAAGTTCACTTTATCAATCTCGTAAACAAGTTGTTTAAATCTTAATTGCAGATTCAAAAGCAATTTCAATTAACGTTAATCATAATTCAGTTGATCATATCTTTTAATCCGTTCATCGAAACTATTCGGTGTCTAAATGAAAAGTTATTGATTTTTCGCTAGCTTTCCGAAAACATGTATATCATATACCTTTTACCAGTAATATATGTATTTAATTCATGATTCATTATAAACTGTTTAACGATGAAATTTAGCATACAAACATGTATAAATATATATACTCGAGCACTAGACATGGATACACAATTAATGTATAAAAGATAAAATATAAATGCTTACATATCAATATTGTGATTCAATATTGCAGAAAAGTACGTAGACGCAACATAGATGATAACAGTAGGTTTGACTTGTAAATAATACCCATGAACATTACCCATAACCTCCATAGCTATAACCCATAATTTCCTTAACTTTATCCCGCTCAAAAACCCATTTTTGAAAGTGACACGCTCATAACCTCGTCGTAGTATTTTATGTATAATACTAATTAATAATATTAATCTTAATAATAATAATAATAATAATAATAATAATAATAATAATAATAATAATAATAATAATAATAATAATAATAATAATAAATACGGAGTAATATATAATTTAGAGAAAGAAGTGTGAAAACTGAGCAATTTATAGAACCTTTTCTGAAAAAGTACTCCATGCGATCGCATGGGATTTGTGCTTCAAGGCCATGCGATCGCATGGCCCTCTGATCCAGCTCACAAACATTTAACTTTTTGTTTGTCGACATAATTTTATATAATATATATAATATATTTAATTTATATAATTAATTATATATTATATTAAATTCACATGCATAGTTGACTTGTAATTTTCGTTCCGATGACTCGTACGTTGTCACTCGACTTATGTCCCGGTTCCGGTTTCTCGAACGCATTTTCGTACGCTTAGAAAACTCGCAATTTACGTTTTGTGACTCGTACCTTTGTCAAAATATAGTCTTAAATTATCAATAAACTATATCATTTAAAGTGTATCTTAAACTTTCGAGTGTTTTGGTCATTTACTTCTATAAATCATTGTCTCGCTATTTGTTGATATATAATAACAAATCATTTTATGACCAAGTTAATATATATTTTCAACATTCATAAACACGTTTTAAATATACATCGCAATTTATTCATACAATTAATATTCCAACTTATCATATATATTCAAATAAATATTTAAACCAATAAGTTTAATGTACGGTATTAAACAATTAAAATGTTGTTATGTTTTCAAGTTATAGTATATATATGTATCTATTTACATATAATGGTTTGCGAATCATTGAAAACAATCGAAGGGTAATTGAATAGTTCAAAATTTTGAGATTCAACTTCATAGACTTTGCTTATCGTGTCGGAAACATTAAAGATTAAGTTTAAATTTGGTCAAAAATTTTCGGGTCATCACAGTACCTCCCCGTTAAAGAAATTTCGTCCCGAAATTTGAGTGAGGTTGTCATGGCTAACAATAAAAATGTTTTCATGACGAATATGTGTTGATAAATAGAATTTTTATCACCGTTGAATAATATTGATAAAACAATCCAATTACTCGAAGTGTATAAGAGAAGTTATCGTAATAGAGTGAAATGAAAGAATAGAGATTCGTCTTAACTTTTGACGTAGTTACTATTGATTTCCGGAATTTAAGGAATAGAAAATATTCATAATCTAAATAAGATTTGATTCTTCGGAATTTGCGAAAATTACAATTTTCTTTGATTAAATGCGTATCTGCTTCGATTGCTATGTTTGATATTTCGCTATAAATTGACCTCTTCCGTTTCATTTATTTTCAACACTCCTATAATCTTCTTTCTTATTTCATACATCCCAATAGATTGTGAAAATGCTTAATCCAGTTCTGATTCTTGATATTTTCCTGGCTATCGTATCCTTCATTCTTCTTTTTCATCTGCCACCAGAGGAAGTTATTTTCTTCTACTATTACCTTGGGGTTATAGTGTTTTTCATTCTCCCGTGTCTTTATATTGCTATACGCATTGATATACACGGTTTGTAATTTCAGGGTTGTTATCGGGCTTTATATTCTCTATTATATTTCGGAGCTTCATGCTTTCGTTTTCTCTTCCCGACCTTAAGTCAAGCGAATAATGGTCCAAAATTCGTAGGTATGAAGTTTCAGATGAACATAACTAATGTTCTAAGAAAGAAATGGTAATAGCACAATCTGACTTGTCAAATTACCAGAATACCTCAAAAAAGACCGAATCATTAAGAAAATATTTTCTTGATATTTTTAGAGATTATATAGAATGAAAGAGTTATGTAACATGGTTCATGATGAGGGTATGATCTGTGAACCTTTATCACGTTCCATTAGAAACTCAGCATGACTTACTGTAATATAATCACGTTGATCAAGTGTCATTATATTATACTAACTCATGCTTCAATTCCTAACATTACTTCAAAACATTTATATTTTAAACTTGAAAGTTTCAGAATTTAGAAACTAAAATAGTTTCTTTTATGGTGTAACACAGATATCGTAAGGAGAAAATTGATTTTCGATAAGAATGATTATGGAATTATCTCTAGAAATATGGAGGATATTTATAATGAAAGATACGATGATATCTTAGAATTTCTAATATCAGAGGATGATGAAGAATATTGTCTGCAAGGGTTTAGATTCAGAAGCAAGGTATTCGTTAATGGCTTCAGCAGATACTGAATCATTTGGATTCTTTGAAGACAGGTTTCGTCCTTGGGATTTATCCACAGCCTCTTTCATACTTTGCTCAATCCGTTTTCCAGTTCCAAACTTTCTCTTTTTTTGAGCTTTGCCAGCACACTATCCTCTATCATCAAACTTTTTACTATTAAGGTCGTTTACAGTTTTTGCTGCTTCATCGGCATTTTTCAAGATTTCAAGAACTAGTTCGTAGTTTAAGGTGTTTTTCAGAAACTTCACATTCGGAGTAAATAAGTCTAGGAGATAGACATTATATGTTTATATATAACTGTTGGCGTAGAATTGCTGCGAAATTCGAAATACTGATTGCTAATTCCCGGTAGTTGGTATGGCAATTATCGTTAGAAGATGTAGATGAGTACATGATAGGGTTTCAATGAGTATAAGGATTTTTTGAAAGGTCAAGGATCAATGAAGTTGTTGGTAAATTTACTGCTAATGTGGTGGGACATGAAAGGTTCCCTTGTAAAAAGAACGTATATGTCAAGGTTACAATAAAGTTAATCTAAAAAGTCGAAGTTGACTGGTTGGAAGTGTGATGAAAATTGATATCTTGAAAAGAATTTCAAGATTATTTTTGGTATTAACAACATTAAAGGATCTTGCACAGTTTTGAAGTCAAAGTATAGCTTTGAAAGATGTAGAGATCTAAGAATGATGTCACCGATTCAGAGTTATGACTTGGATTCTGATCCGTCAATATCAGAATATGTAATTGAATTTATATGAAAACGATTGTATATCGTTATGAGCATTGTTAATAATTTTTGAATCAAAGTTGAAGAATGTACAGTGTAACATATTAATTGTGAACTTATATATTTCCCGAGTATTACCTACCCGTTAAAGATTTCACAATTAATACTTTGTACAAAAGAACTTTTATTACCATCCTTATGAAAATATATGTATGTATATTTTTTTCAGATGTAATACAGAGTTAATGAGTTAATATCATATTAAGCTCATTTGATTTTTGGCTTGACTTAGAAATGATTAATCTCTAAAACATTAAAGATTACATAATCTTTGCGGAGTATTTCGCTAATGTAATCGATACTTCATTATTTATTCTTATTTTTCAGTGAAGGATGTTGATGCTTGTGGAATCTTTGTGAACCTTACAAGGCACAGATGATGTTTTCTGGAAAGTTTCGAGTACATCGAAAATGAAAATGTAAAATCAATTATGTAATTGAATAATACACTTGGTTTATTATGAAATGGAATTCATTAAGTTGAAACAGAGATTGTAGTTAATGAAGGTTAAGTTGTTAACGAAGGATGTACATCATAGCATATTAATAATATGAATTTAACCGAGTAATATTTACCCTTTTTCAATTCATACAGAATTGCTTAGTACGAAAAGATTTACGATGGTTTTAAAATTTATATATATAAGATATACATATAAATTCTTCAGAGGGAATGAGTTAATATTTCATAACTCATTGATACAAATATACACGTTGTTGACTTGTAATAATATCCACGATGCTTTCTTGAACTGGCGGAGCTTGTGATGTTAGAGATGCTGATGATTCTAATGATGTTGACAGCACTAACTGTGCTGGTGAGGCTAAGGGTACTATTGATGCTGTTGGTAAAACAAGTCTAGCTTGTACCTTACGCATCATTCTTGTCAGGTTTTCTATTCTTCCTTCTATTTATCTGATTTACGGTTAGAACTGGGATAAATAATCTCTAAGATTTTAGAGATTACATAATCACCGTAGAATATTTCTTCGATGAAGTTATGAATCAGTACTTCATCACTTATTGTTGTTGGCACTCCTTGGTATCTACGGCGCGTATGATGTTGATATCTGAAGTACAGTTTTTAGATGTGATATTGAGGTGTGGGATGCGGATGTGGTTGTTGATGGTGGTAATGGTACTGTTGTTGTTGATGATGGTGGTACTGGTTATGCTGCTGGTGCTGCTGCTGGTGTTTGTAACCTTCGCACCATATTCTCCAAAGCCACTACCCGAGCGCGAAGCTCGTTGACTTCTTCTATTATACCAGGATGATCGGTGGTTCGGACGAGCGGACGAATAAGATTTAGAATGTGAGATAGTATATAATCATGACTAGATACTCTGGAAATGAGAGAGAAAATGGTATTACGGACAGGTTCGCCGGTAAGTGCTTCAGGTTCTTCGCCAAGAGGGCAATGTGGTGGATGGAAGGGATCGGCTTCTTCTTGTCTCCAATAACTAAGTAAGCTACGAACCCATCCCCAATTCATCCAGAATAGATGATGGCTAATTGGTTGATCCATTCCGGTTACACTGTCTTCGGAGTTCATGTGAATATCCATATCGGAATAGCTGTCGGAATTTAAGGAATTTGAACTAGATACGGGATCCATCTTGTATAATTAGGGAGATGATTTTTGATATGAATCAGATTATAGAATTTAGTTTGGTATTCTTCAATACATAATTTACATATGTATATATAATACCAAATTCCATAAATCACGGAGAAATATTCGGAAGATGTTAGGAAAAGTTTACAGTAACAGATACGCTAAGATATGAATTTTGTCTATACACTATTCATGTAATCAATGCAGTAAAACGTGTCTAGACTAGGAATGATAAGCATGTAATTTCCGACAAGAAATGATAAGCAAAACTTTTGACATGCACACATGGTCGAAGTCCAGACTTACTAATGCGTCCTAATAACTATCAGTTAGACACACTCATGCAAAACCTGGTTCGCTAGGACCAACACTCTGATACCAACTGTGACGATCGCTCCAAATCCATATGGATGAACACGTCATTCATCGATTTCATTGCGAGGTATTTGACCTCTATATGATACGTTTTGTAAACATTGCATTCTTTTGAAAAGGCACACCATAAATGAATATTTAAATCAAAGATTTTCGACATCTGATGATTTCTACATATAGACAATCACCGTAATATAATAGTTTACAATGATACTTCCATTGACAATGCAGTCAAAATAAGATACTTGGTGATGATTTGGTGAATGCAACGTTTCCTTGAAAAATATGTCATGTAAGACTCCAGGCACATAGCTTGTCTAACATATAAGCAAACAGCGAAAGACTTCTAGGAACCTGAGAATAAACATGCTAACAAGTGTCAACACAAAGGTTGGTGAGTTCATAGTTTTAGTGTTTCGCATAATTTGTATATAAAAGTGGATCACAAGATTTCAGTTGTTTCATCCAGAAACGTTTATCAAAATATTCTACTAAATTGAGCACCCTGGTAACTAAACTTAACGTATATATAATTTGTACCCTTTGTATAATCATCTTAATAATACACGCAAACCAACGTGTACGCTTCTCAAATAGCATACGTCTGTTAAAAGGCTAGTGCTCTAGCTCGGACGGGGATATCAAGCCCTATGGATCCATATACTACTACTCGCGCCCACCAGTTCTTATAACTGGCAGTTAACAGTTACCAAAGCTAAGGGATTTTCGGTTCAAACTCAGTGTAGAATTTAGTATGTACTTGTATCCATTGCGTTTAAAATAAAGTGCATGTATTCTCAGCCCAAAAATATATATTGCAAAAGCAATTAAAAAGGGATCAATGAAACTCACGCATATAAATCTAGTATTTTCAGTATTTATAAACAGTCGCATGTATTCTCAGCCCAAAAATATATTGAGTAAAAGGGATCATATGAAACTCACCTTAGCAGCATATAAAGTCGTTCACCAAAATGTGACTGAAACTCAGATTACCAAATAACCGTAGATCTCAACCTAGAGAACATATGTTGGTCAATAAATGTCTATCAAGCTAGGTCAGGTCATAGTGTATCATAATCCTAATGCTCGAGATTGACATATAAAAGTTATCCAAAGTCGTTTCAAAAAGTCAATTTTGACAATAGTTCAACAAAACAAGACATACCTTATATAAGGAGTCATTTACTCGGTTGGTAATATTTAAAAGTTCACTTTATCAATCTCGTAAACAAGTTGTTTAAATCTTAATTGCAGATTCAAAAGCAATTTCAATTAACGTCAATCATAATTCAGTTGATCATATCTTTTAATCCGTTCATCGAAACTATTCGGTGTCTAAATGAAAAGTTATTGATTTTTCGCCAGCTTTCCGAAAACATGTATATCATATACCTTTTACCAGTAATATATGTATTTAATTCATGATTCATTATAAACTGTTTAACGACGAAATTTAGCATACAAACATGTATAAATATATATACTCGAGCACTAGACATGGATACACAATTAATGTATAAAAGATAAAATATAAATGCTTACATATCAATATTGTGATTCAATATTGCAGAAAAGTACGTAGACGCAACATAGATGATAACAGTAGGTTTGACTTGTAAATAATACCCATGAACATTACCCATAACCTCCATAGCTATAACCCATAATTTCCTTAACTTTATCCCGCTCAAAAACCCATTTTTGAAAGTGACACGCTCATAACCTCGTCGTAGTATTTTATGTATAATACTAATTAATAATATTAATCTTAATAATAATAATAATAATAATAATAATAATAATAATAATAATAATAATAATAATAATAATAATAATAATAATAATAATAATAATAATAATAATAATAATAATAAATAAAATAAATACGGAGTAATATATAATTTAGAGAAAGAAGTGTGAAAACTGAGCAATTTATAGAACCTTTTCTGAAAAAGTACTCCATGCGATCGCATGGGATTTGTGCTTCAAGGCCATGCGATCGCATGGCCCTCTGATCCAGCTCACAAACATTTAACTTTTTGTTTGTCGACATAATTTTATATAATATATATAATATATTTAATTTATATAATTAATTATATATTATATTAAATTCACATGCATAGTTGACTTGTAATTTTCGTTCCGATGACTCGTACGTTGTCACTCGACTTATGTCCCGGTTCCGGTTTCTCGAACGCATTTTCGTACGCTTAGAAAACTCGCAATTTACGTTTTGTGACTCGTACCTTTGTCAAAATATAGTCTTAAATTATCAATAAACTATATCATTTAAAGTGTATCTTAAACTTTCGAGTGTTTTGGTCATTTACTTCTATAAATCATTGTCTCGCTATTTGTTGATATATAATAACAAATCATTTTATGACCAAGTTAATATATATTTTCAACATTCATAAACACGTTTTAAATATACGTCGCAATTTATTCATACAATTAATATTCCAACTTATCATATATATTCAAATAAATATTTAAACCAATAAGTTTAATGTACGGTATTAAACAATTAAAATGTTGTTACGTTTTCAAGTTATAGTATATATATGTATCTATTTACATATAATGGTTTGCGAATCATTGAAAACAATCGAAGGGTAATTGAATAGTTCAAAATTTTGGGATGAGAATACATGCAGGTTTTATAAATGATTTACAAAATAGACACAAGTATGTGAAACTACATTCTATGGTTGAATTATCGAAATCGAATATGCCCCTTTTTATTAAGTCTGGTAATCTAAGAATTAGGGAACAGACACCCTAATTGACGCGAATCCTAAAGATAGATCTATTAGGCCCAACAAGCCCCATCCAAAGTACTGGATGCTTTAGTACTTCGAAATTTATATCATATCCGAAGGGTGTCCCGGAATGATGAGGATATTCTTATATATGCATCTTGTTAATGTCGGTTACCAGGTGTTCACCATATGAATGATTTTTATCTCTATGTATTGGATGTGTATTGAAATATGAAATCTTGTGGTCTATTGTTACGATTTGATATATATATAGGTTAAACCTATAACTCACCAACATTTTTGTTGACGTTTAAAGCATGTTTATTCTCAGGTGAATACTAAGAGCTTCCGCTGTTGCATACTAAAATAAGGACAAGATTTGGAGTCCATGTTTGTATGATATTGTGTAAAAACTGCATTCAAGAAACTGATTTCGATGTAACATATTTGTATTGTAAACCATTATGTAATGGTCGTGTGTAAACAGGATATTTTAGATTATCATTATTTGATAATCTACGTAAAGTTTTTTAAACCTTTATTTATGAAATAAAGGTTATGGTTTGTTTTAAAAATGAATGCAGTCTTTGAAAAACGTCTCATATAGAGGTCAAAACCTCGCAACGAAATCAATTAATATGGAACGTTTTTAATCAATAAGAACGGGACATTTCAGTTGGTATCCGAGCGTTGGTCTTAGAGAACCAGAAAATTTGCATTAGTGTGTCTTATCGAGTTTGTTAGGATGCATTAGTGAGTCTGGACTTCGACCGTGTTTTCTTTAAAAATGATTGCTTAACATTTTTGTTGGAAACTATATATTATTAACATGTATATATTATGTGATATATTAATCTCTTAACATGTTTGATATTGTGTGATAGATGTCAACCTCTAGCACAAATCCCATTGACTCACCTAATAATAACGAAGAGTCGAATATATATTGGACTGATTCACAAGTTCCCGAAGAGGAACCGGAAGAAGAATCAGAACCGGAAGAAGAATCAGAACCGGGAGAGGAGGAACCGGAGGAGGAACCGGAGGAGGAAATAGAACCGGTGGGAGAAATAATAAAACGGTTAAGTAAAAGAAAATCCTCAACCAACCGACTAAGGTTAATTATGGTCAATGGTGTTTCCGCCAAGGAAGCAAAATATTGGGAGGATTACCAATTCTCCGATGAATCGGATTCCGACGAGAATTCCGATGATGTTATAGAAATTACCCCAACTGAATTTAAAAAGGCAAAAGAAAATAATAAGGGAAAGGGCATAAAAATAGAGAAATCTAATTCCAACCCCGATGAACTTTATATGTATCGTAAACCCCCGAAGTCCTTAAGTTGTAACAATGACCCGGGAACATCTAAACCACCAGGTTTTTCTAAACCGTTGTGGAAAACGACAGCTAGTATTAGGGGAACATCATATATCCCTAGAAACTTGGCAAAACGAACCAAAACCGAAGAAGAAGAAACGAGCGAGTCGGAATAAGATAGTTGTATTCGTGTGGTGTAATATATGTAATATAGTGTGCTTATGCTTTATGATATATGTAAAAATTGCTTGTATTAATAAGTATTTTTTTATGAATCTAACTCTTATCTATTTTACAGTTTAAAAACACAAAATGGATAGACAACCCAATAATTTAAGAGACCTACCCGGAGACATGATTGATGAATTCTTGTCTAGAGTCGGTCAGAATTCCTCGGCACAACTATTTAAGGCGAGATCAGTTTGTAAGACATTCGAAGAACGTTCCAAGAATGTTTTGGTTTATAAGAGACTTTCGTTTGAAAGATGGGGGATATCACATTGGGAAACCCATAAGCTACGATGTGTTTACTTTGACGCATATATTGCGGGGAACCCAAATGCTATTTTACGCAACGGGTTAAGAAATTATTTTGACTCAATGTATCCGAATATAGGACTTCATGATTTAGAAAAAGCAGCTAACATGCAACATAAAGAAGCATGCTATGCTTACGGGTTAGTAATGTTCGCTTCTCACCAAAGTGAGAAAAAGAACATCGGGCTACAACTATTAAACAAAACGCTCCCACAAGTGACGGAGTCGGTAATTGGGGTAAGAAATGAGGTTTTTAGGTTATTACGAGACTGTTGGTCATTACGTAACCCTCGTCCCTTTGACGACGTTACAACACGCTGTCTTATCAACGGCCATAACGGTAATGTTCCACAAGACCAAGGATGGGAAGTAGTCCTAGTAAAACCAGAATGCATGACTTGTTTCTGGACGTATGAATTACGTGTCTTTATTGCCTTTGCTGAACGACTTGTGTACTAGCTAGAATTATCTTCACAACTATCTTGTATCAAAGTTATTGTGTGCTATATTTCATGCTTTATGTAAAATAAGCGGTATTGTAAGTTTGTAAAATATTGTATAAAAGTTTG